>NC_135587.1:20917884-21238076 GCF_965152235.1 Eretmochelys imbricata
AATTAGTGTGGTTATCAAGGGAAAAGGTGGATTAATGTGGGAAAGTCATTGATGAAGGCGGAGGAAGGCAGATGCTTTCCTGGAGTCCCCAATCAATGCAGACCTTGGAGGATGAATGAGAGCTTCAAAGAAAAGCATCAGTGAACAATTGCACGCGGCTAGCTCCCGGCTGGCTGCTCTGCCTGAAGCGATGAGTGAAAGATGGCACACTGCACACGGCACACTGTAGCCATGTAGCCCTAATTTTGTGTCTTTGAAATGAGCCACTGCCCATTGGACGGCCCCACGTGATGGAGGAGAGAGGAGGAGGAGGGATCCACAAACAGCCAGGGGGGCAACGTTGCACAAAAGATGCTCGTTGTTGTTCATTTGAGTTTAATGCTTGGAGAAGCGAGGGGCTGAGACTGCGCATCATGAGCCCTGTGGAGGCCAAGCGAGCTCCCTGACCCCTCCTCAAAGGTTTGCAGGCCTGTGGAGCCTACCCGGGCCCCCGATCCAATCCCCAGGAATGGCTCTTGGTCTCCGCCTTCCCTCCCACAGAGGGTGCATTCTCACAGTGACCAAAGCTGGGCATATGTACAGCGGGCGGGGCTGTCTGTGATAGTCATCGTGCTTTGCATGATGGGATAGCAATGGCCCCACACTCACGCCTGCTTAGGCCATGGGATGGGCAAGGGTGGCAGCTTCCCGAGATAAAAGGGGCTTAGCACCGTGGCACAGCATCTGTGCTATTAGTCTGGGTGACATGAGGGGCGATGACAGCTCTTTTTGGGAGCCCGGTTAGGAACGGTCACAGCAGGAATGTGCTGCTTGCCCTGCCAATGGCCCAGGCTATCTGCGGTGTAAACGGGACCGCCCACCTCCAACCATTGCTTCATAACCTGTTTAGCTAGTCCTCCTCCGTTCCCCTTCCGTGCAGCGAATGTCCCACAGGGCCGTGCCCCAAAGGCTGCTGGAGGTGCTCTGTGGGCATGCCCAATGGCAGCTCTGTCCCCTTCCTGAGGCACTATGGGAAAGCCAGATTTCCCCTGAACGCACTTGCGCCAATACGGGCCAGCAGCCTGGAGAGTGTGGGGGGCGCACGCATGGCGGTGCTGCAGAAGTTCTGGCCTGGACACAGCTCCACAGTGTTGTAGCAAACAGGATGCAGAGGCCTCTAGCATTGGTGGCCTCGGTCCCGATGCTGACTCTCCTTGGATAACCAGATGTCCTACTTTACCGGGAAGAAGGGAGGAGACATCCTAGCTATGCCCCTGTTTTCCTCTAAACTGCCCATCTCCCAGCCCCACCCAGGCACTGCACCCCCCCTCCGTACTCAGCAGCCGTATGGAGGATTCAACAGGGGAGAACAAACTGGAGCATGTTCCAGAGCTACGGTCCAAGCTCCCAGCCGCAGCAGCCAACGCCCACTCTGTCATCCCTCCTTTGGAATGCACATCTGAATTCCTCACTGGCTTATTGCTTGTTGCTGGCATGTTTGGTTTCTGATTGTTTGGAATGATTACACTTTTCCCACACTTTGGGAAACAGCAAGGACTCACCGCATGGCACTCTGCTGGCTCCATATCCCCCCCGGCACAACCTACTGGAGCGAACACAGGCAGGGCAGCAATCCAGAGGATGGGGCCAGATAAAGACGGTGTTGCATGATTCACTCCTCAGTCATTCAGTGCTGACCTGGCCCATCCTCTGGGGCAAGTCCACTGATGCCATGAGTGAGTGCAATTGCAAATATGACTTCACTGCAATCTGTCAGATGCTTCCCTGTCAGATGCGTCTAGGCAACCAAAATAACAAGCGGGGCCTGGCCTATCTTTGAACATCTGGGACATGAGGAGCAATTGTCACCTTCTGAACATTTCTGATCACTTCTGCATTGATGTCTATTGAACACGCCAGACACATCCCTTAACATTTTCATCATCTAACTTTACCTTTCACCACTGATGCTGCGTGTTTATCTTCTGCACTTCACCCAGCTGGGACACTGACACCCAGCTGGTTAATTTCATATCCGCATCCAGCTGGTTTCATGTCAATGGTTTTTATGCACTGGCCCAGTACTGTTGCGTTTGGGCTCATAACACTGCAGAGAGGATGCTGAGGATGTTTAAGGAACAAGATTAACCAAAAAACAGTGCTCCCTGAAATTAGAAATAAAAAGATCTCTATGTAGGTTAGGGTTTGTAAATCTTTGATATGTAAGCCTGGATCCATCTATCTATCTATCTATCTAGGGCAGTCCTGCTACCTTAGCATCTGAGCTCTCACAGTCTTCCATGTTATCCTGACCCACCCCTCTGTGGCAGGGCAGTGCTGTTATCCTCATTGTACAGATGGGGCACTGAGGCACAAAGCTGCTCAATGGCTTGACCAAGGTCACACAGGGAGTATGTGGCAGAGCCAGGAATTTAATGCAGGTCTGCTCCCAGGCTAATATCAGACTTGCCCCCACAGTTTCTTATTATCACTGATTTACATCTGGGAATGCTAAGGGGCAGGGACACTGAGGACCAGATTCCAATACTCTTACACTCCACAGCTTCACTAGTCACCACTGACTTCACTGGGGACTGTCTGCAGCACAGGTGCTACTCATCTCAGCTCGAGCTATGGGTACGAGAAGTTACCTAGGGAAGTTACCAACGTCACCTAGGGAGCCAGGAATGACCCTAGAGACCCCTTGCTTTAATCCCAGACTTGGGTCCCTTTTCAGACTTGAATACACTCACCTGTTATTTGCGAACAATTCACCCATGAGTACTAGGCAAACAAAGGAGTGTAATCATAGATCCTACATAACACAACACCAAGCCCTTGACTGTAAAGCGCTGTGCTGATTTGCTTCTGTTTGAGTTATTTTATTACAAGACTTTTAAATCACTCTTTTTATTTGAGTTGCATTAAAGCTAACAGGGGAAAAATCAGCACTGCCCGTGTTCCTGGCAGGGTTTCGGTCCCTATCTCTCTCTTTCTCATAGGAACCCCCCATAAACCTGATGAGAACAAAACACCCACAGCATCGCCTTCTGTTCTGCTCATATCAGAAACCAAACACAGCGGAAGGTGAATGTAAACAGTTTCTCTAGCCTGAGCAAATTGCCAGCTGTCAAATTAGCACACTCAGTTAAGCTTTTGCCTTAATTACATTGTTTGAAGTTCTAAAGCAGACTACAATCCAGCCCCACTACCCTGGACTTTAAATAGTGACTCAACAGCCAAATCCCCCTGGTATATCTAGTTTAAGTATGGGTTGGACTGATGGGTAACTTTGCCCACAAGTGGCAATAATGGGGTATCCACTCTACTAATTGTGCAGAACCCCGCTATGCTTTCGTCAAGCACATGTTATTGGGTTCATTCGTGGGTGGGATTCTCTGTCCTGTGTTATACAGGGGGTCAGACTAGGTTCATTCTGGCCTTAAAGTCTATGACTGTGGGTAACATGGGTTGGCCTGGGGTTTTGAGTCATTGCTATGCCAAATGGCACCAGAAGTATGAGCCAGATCCTGTGCTGGCGTACATCAGCATAGCTCCATCCAAATCAATGGAGTCCATTTTCACCAGCTGAGGATCTGCCCCAGGGGTGTGGAATGGCTGTACTTTGCATAACCCAGGCTAGAGGTGGAAGAATGGAGATGGAAAGTGAACCAGTTCCCATCTTAGCAAGGAGCCAGAGTACTTTAGAACGCCTGTTTTGTCATGCATCTCCCATCAAGTCTAGCATCTGTGTTCAGGGACTCACGCAAGGAAGGACGACCTTGGGCTAGGACTCAGAGGTGCTGGGCTTAATTCCCAGCCCTGCCACAGATTTTGTGTGTGTTCCTGAGCATGTTACTCCGTCTCTCTGTGCGCCAGACTCCCCTATATAACAGGACAATGCTTCTCTACCTTGCAGGGGTATTAGCAGGCTGAACACATGGGAGATGTTCAGAACACGTGAGGATGAGGGCTACAGATACAGCAGGTCATCTAGACTGCACTGCAGTCGATAGAAAGACTTCAGTGGGCTCAGGGGCAGGCCCTGAGGGCTGGACAGCAATTTTCTCTGCAGGGCTTGGTCTATTTTTAAATGCCCTAAGCCATGAGGCTTCCACCACTTCTCCTGGGAGATTCTTCACTCACTCTGGCACACCTCCCCGTCGGGAAGTTTTTCCTGATATTCAACCTTTTTTTCAATATCATCCTATTATTCTTGTACTCTGCCCCTAAATAATCCCTCTGCTGCTTTGGTATCTAAAGCCATTTCTGAAACCCTCTGTCACTCCGTTTCTCCTTTGTAATCAGCCACCCAGCTGAGAGACTTTCTGCTGTGACATCTCTCCAGAATTCTCCCATTCACATCAACTGTTACCATTACCCTTGCAGCCCAATCAAACCTGCATTGCCTACGGTGCCATGAAGAGAGACTTTCTCGCCTCTTCCGGCCCTTGCTCAGTTTTTCTGTAACTTTGCGGCTTTCCCTTCTGGGGCTGTAACTGCCCTCTGAAAATGATGGAGCTTTATTAATTTGATAGAGTGTTCCACTAACACCCACACTGCAGGGCCTATATCTGAGGCTCCCTATCTTGCTCAGCTCTGCCAAGGGCTTATCGCCCCTCTCTGTTGTTGGCACTTCATATATCTTGCTGGGTTTTGTGGGAAGTGTGTTATTTTTACACGACTGGGCCACTCATCACTTGGCCAGAGGTTTGCTTCCCTCCAATCAGTGGATTCTGATGCCCAAGGAGCCAGCACTCAGGATCCCTGCAGAATGGAGGAAAGAAAGGCCACTGAGTGAGGCGGATCATTGCAGCAATCTCAGCTGGCTCCTAGGATCTTGTCCTCTCCAACTCAATAGATCCTGTTCCACCATCGCCAAGGGCACTGTACCATCAAACCATGTGTTTGCACTGTCTAATGACACTGGAGGGAATGGTGTAGCCATGCCAGTCAATCAGCATTACCCTGCTATGTGATGGCATTCCCAGGCATGCCTGCTTTCAGAGTGGACATGATGAGGGCACCACAGAGCAATTCCTATGCTGTGACAGAGGAAAGATGCCCCATATGTGGCAAAACCCTGAGCTAGAGGTGGGCATATCTGCACCCAGCGGGAAGGCAGAAGAGAGTGATACTGTATCCAAACTGTTTTGTCCAGCCCTGCTTGCTCATGGTTCGAGACAGGGCACTGGATCCGCACAGAAGATCTGAGTGTGGAGTATATCTTAGAAAAGCCAGAAACAACCCACGCTTTAGAATGCCAGCCGTTTTATCCATGAAGGTGGAAGGAAGGGGGAGAACCAGGCTGCTGGGTCGTACAGGATAAGACAAAGCAGATAAATAAACCATGGCAGAGCTTGCTGTAAGAAGGCTGTTAGCACTCAGCAGAAAGCTCGCTAACCCTGCAGCACCATGACCTGGGCTAGCAGCAGCCACACTGGTCACTGTTGACAATTCTTATCAGGTTTTCTCAGTAGCAGAGTTGTCTCATTTTTAAGACAATGAAGGTCAGGGGTGCAGAGGGATGTTTGATTTCTTGCCATCAGAACAGTCCCTTTTTTTTTTTTTTTCCTTCCTCCCTGTCAAATTCCAGGTCTACATACACAGTAAAACCGGTGAGAAAATGTTACCTTTAAGCACTCAGGGGACAAGAGACAGATCCTGCAGGGTTCTCGCCAACAGTGTTATCCAGTGGCAATGCGCTGGAAACTAGCCTTTGCAAAATGCAAGCATGTTTTATGAAGGTCCACCAATGCATTTGGTGATGCGCACACAGGTAAGGGCATGCTTGCAGTCTTGCATACAGAGTAATAGGCACAGTCTATGTGAACATGTGTCTCACTGCCATGTGCAAGGTGTACGTGTCTCTGTGCGTTTATTGCAACCGTCTGGCTATTTTGCACCACTGCCCTCTACTGGATGGAGTCGGGACTGTTCAACTGTGGATCGTAGGTCCTAACCTGCTAACAGCTAGTTGAGCTTCCCCTTTTGCTCAAGTGATGAGGCCCCATGCTCTTGGAGCAAGCGGAGCCAAGCTCTCGTCCCACTGCTGCGCATGATGTTCCCAGTGGTGTCCTGCCTACTGACAATCGTGAAGTCAGGCGTGGCCACAGGTTTGTTGCAATCTAGGTGGGAATGCGTTTCACTGTGTGTAAGCAGTAGATGCAGGATTATCTCTGCCCTCGGAGACTCAGCAGCGGAGAGTAGGTGCCAGCTGCACCTACTCGATATAGAACCCTTCCCCTTCGAAATCGAGGCACAGAAAGTGCCTCGTTCTTCACAGGCTCCAAAGGCCAAACTCATCCCCAATGAAACGCTCCTGATCCGGATGGATTTGGCTCACAGAGGCTAAGTGATTGGCTCACAGTCGCTCAGCAGGTCATTGGCAGAGCCATGATTAGAACCCTGGGGCACATGGCTACCAAACCACATTGCCCAGGTACTCGGGAACTGCCCCATCTGCTAGAGGGAGAGACCAGCGCCAGCCCTGCCACCATTCGAGAGAGGAAGCAATAGCCCCCTGCTCCCCTGTGGCAAACAGGGGGAGAGGATTTGAGTGCTGCTCAGGCATTTGTTCTTTAGATACTCCTGTAACAGACAAGTGCACCCTGGGACATCCCTGGTTTGGTGTCACATTATATATGTCTGTGTTCTCTGGATCTCTCTTTCCTAGTGGCCTCCTCTTCCCTGCCTGGGCTCCCTCTCCTTCTCCCCCATCCCAGCTCCTCTCCGTCAGGCCATGCCCTCCTGCAGCTCACTTGCTGGTGTAACCAGCCTGGGCTTATGTTGACTGCATTCAGCTGGCTGGATAGCTCAGTAAATAACAGCAAGAGCACCGGGGAAGGTTCTGCTGAACTTTGCTTCCTCTATCGATAACAGAGTGTTCTTGGCTGGAGCCCAGCAGCGGATTCCCGGGGAAAACGGACTCATTCCCGCCGTTGTCCTGCCACAACGACTCTGCTGGACGTTGCTCACGGCCGCAGCATGTGTCTCCTCCTCCCCCGAGCAGTTTGCCAATGGGGTGGCCTCGTACCTTTGGCCATCACCCTGCTTTGCTAAAGCAGCTTTTCCTTAGCAGGGACAGAAGAAAACACTAAGGGACTTTGGCCCCAGTGAAATCTCCTCTGTGCCACTCCAAGGGTGCAGGGGGAATTGCCAGGTGCTTATAATCATTTAGCTGAGGCTTCACCCCAGTGCTGGGGAACCTTTACTCCCCCTCTTAGCTCTGGCATCGAGGTCGTGTTGGGGGTAAGGAGGTGGCGTGTCGGGGCAGAGCTAGAATGCAACTGTGCTCCAAAGATCCCTGGTAGAACAGTCCTGCCAGCATAGGTTAGAGCAGGCCAATGCCTACATCTCTAATGCCCAGGACCTGTTCAGCCCTAAGGCTGGAGGCAATAGAAAGTTGGTTTAGAGCCATCTTTGCCTTGCCCCACTCAGCTAGAGGGAGGGTGAACTTGGAGCAGCTGAGGATTCAGCCCTAGATTTTTTCCTACCCTGTGTCTGAATGTAAAACTCCTAAAAGTGAGGGGTTTCTAGCTCTGGCTTGCCCAGAAGCCAGTGCTCCTTCTCTGGGTTCAGGGGGCTGCAGAGAGAAGGGGGATCAGGGGAAAGGTCTGCCTAAGACCAGCCACTTTGATGCCACCGAAATGCATTGCTTTCCCCTGAGCTTCTCACAGAGGTTTCTCTGAGACAAGCCTGAGCACAAAAGGTGGGGTCCAAACTTCCCTGAAACTGGGCACAAGTGGATGGTGCTTGGAGCAGAGGGTCTGGCCTGGCTCTTGATGGAGAAGATCAGTGTAAAACTCTGATGTGGAGACTGTCCCGCAACCCCTGTGAATAGGGGGTGTCGGATTGGGAGCCCCTCACTGCAGGTTTTAGGTCCACAAGACTCCAACACTGAAAACCAAACTGGGAGCACCTGGCACTTCCATCCTGCTCCCCACTACCCAGCGCCTCCCCGTCATAGAAGGGCTTGTTCTTACTTCCTAGCTGGTAGCACCTGCTGGGGCTGGAGGAATGGGAAGCAGGGTCTATTTGTCTTTACATCAACTGGTTGAATCTTAGGTCAGGCAGGGGCTCTGCACATCGAGGTCGGGGTGGGCAGGGGAGAGGGTGATGAGTCTCTTTGCATCAGTGTTGGTCAGCCAGGATAGGGGCTGAGGAGGGAGAACTTAATATTTGCATTTCAATCCATTGACTAATCCAGGGTCTGGGGAGAACCTGCAGCAGCGGAGAAGAGTTTGCTTATTTCTAAAATCAATTGGCTAATTGGGATGAGTCTGAGGCGAGGGAAACATCCTAATGCTTAATTGCTTTAATTAGCCAGGCTTGCCCTGAGCAGGCTCCCACATTGAATGCTCTGTGCTCTATTCTGATCAGCCAAGACAATGGGCGGAAACCTCATAAATCCCTAGCGAGGGGAGAATTTACCCCTTAGAATAGCAGGCCCAGACTTCACTAACAACCCTTTGAGAGAACTCAGAGCCGCTAGCCAAGCCACCTAGGACATGGCCCATACCGCTTACTGTAGGGTTCCTTAGCCATTCTTAAGGAGTCCGTCTGAGGGTGGTTTCTCTAATCTGCCCAAAGGTGAGTGAGTTGCATCCTGAGATCCCTCTGGGTGGGTTTGCCTTAGGGAGGAATGATCTTGGGGGTTGACCAACGGAGATCACATAGTTGCTTCCTTGCAGGCAATGGTCTTTGGAATGGGGAGCCAGGAAGCCGCTGGCCAGTTATAATTAGAGCTCTGATGGGCTTTTGTCTTTTCTCTCCACGACGGAGATGGGCAGGGATGGAGGATTTACCTTTGCTTTGCATGACCGGGCCTGACGGTGTGTGTGTGTGATCTGCCCCTGGGGCAGTGGCTCAGCCCGTGTTGCTATGACGCTATAGAAAGTAGCGAGTAGGAGCACCCTTGTCTCTACTTGCAGCTTTCCCCGCTCCGGGGCTTGATGGTGGAGATAAACTGCCTTGATGGGATGGCAGGACAAGTTCCAACATTGCTTCCCGGAGCCTGCTGCCAACTTCAGAGCGTGAGAAAATACCAGGAAGGATCAACTTTGTAAGGACATTTCCATATGATTGATATTTTCACGGTGAAGTAGGTTTTTGGGTTTCTTTCCCCCCTTCCACAGAATCCAACGCTCGTGCTCTCAGGCACGTGCTCGACAGAGCTCAGCCTGCAGGCACCACAGACAGCCTTGGACCCACTCGTTACTGGGCTTTCTTGCACCAGTTGAGCTATGCACCACCACAAACTGCCAATGTACACACACTGTGGGACTGCAAATCATCAGGGTTGGTGACCCCAGAGAGAGCCCCTTTGGCCATTAGCACGGCGTGCCAACAGTAGGGGTTTTTGCTAGTTTAACTGCACTCTTAGACAAGTTACCCGGGGCACTTTTCCTTGCTTTAGACAAGCCCTCGGTTCCAAGCCCTCAGGACTACAGACCATTTTCAAAAGTGCCCAGTCTTCTTCAGTTCCTCAGTTTTGGGAGCCCCAACTTGGGGCATCTCAAAGGAGCCTGATTTGCAGAGGGCAGATGCTCAGTGCTGTCTGAAAATTGGGGTTCAGCTTCAGCCCCCTCAAAAATCAAAGCACCCAAAATCACTAGTCACTTTTGAAAATTTAGGCCAGTGTTCCTGTGCAGTTGGCAGTCACAGAACCCAAACAGCCCCTCCCCCACTCCGTAATGGTCCCTCCATCTCGGGGTCAACCCGTATTGATGGGGCATGGTGTGGAGGCAGGGCGTTTCACTGTCTCTGTCCATATTCTCTCCCTACAGCGCTTTCACCCAAGGGACCAGCAAAAGCCAATTGCCTTATGGAGTCAGCCTTCTAGTAAAGCTGGAGCAGAACTGCACTCAATGCACTTGGGGGTGCAGCAGGGTGGTCTCTGAGAGCAGGCGGCTGCCCAGTAAGCATGGTCCCTAATAGAGGCTACACTGTATTATCTGTAGCTAATTCGTCCCCAGTCCAGGGCTAGCTGTTCAACTCTAAGTTTACTGAAGCTTTTGCTCTTCAGAGGGTTTCCTTCACACCTAGAAGGGCTACATTCACATTGGGCGAACACTCAGTTGGCAGAATAACACCTTCAGTGCCCACCGGGGAGGGGAAGACGCGCCCCAAGATGTCAATTCTGCACCGTTCTCCAGCACTCAGCTCACCCCACTAAGGAGATTAACACTAGACTGGACGAAGCACCAGGGAATAAACTGTTGGGAGTAATGCCGAGCTTCTCACACATTGCTGGACATGCCCAGACATAAACCATTCCCCTTTGCTGGAACTGCAGAGGCTGAGAAATCCCACAGCTCGGTCGCAGTGCCTCCCCTTCCACCTGAGAGAGGAGATTGGAAGTGGGCAGCCCCCGTATGTGACTCCTGAACAAAAGCACACAAATCCCAGACCTGCGTTCTCCAAGAGAGAGGGTGAGAGCAGCTCTCAGCTACTAAGGCTCTGTAGGGAATGTCTGAGTTGTCTTAGCCCAGCTCTTGAATGCTGAATTGCACTGGAAATTCCTTCAGGGTGCTTATCTCCACCCCGTGAATACCACCTGATTATCATTAGAATAAATGACAAAGGAGCTCCCAGCCCTCAGATATCCTTCAACCACATATCTGGCAGCCTGGCTTCTCTCCGATTTTCCCATTATTCTGGTCTCCCTCTCTGTTAACATTGGCTTATCCTAGCCACCCATATGCTGGTTAGTGCTCCAGTGCTGGGAATTATTTGAGGACTCCATGCTTGTGCATGTTGTATTCTCCTGGTCCAGAAGTTAACTGCAAAGAAAAGAACGATTCAACAAACAAGAGCCCTCACTAAAACATGGGTAAAAGAGCACGAAGTGTCAATATATGTTCATTTTAACCACCATTGTTTGAACTGTGAATTCTTCCAAACAAAAGGGCATCTTATCAGATCTGGGCCAGAGTCAGTTTAGTTTTTACGAGCTGTATCTTTCGCTCTCCTGGCTAGGTATTCATACTGTACTCATCCGCACAGCAGTGCCAGCATCCCAATTCAGCAAAGTAGTTAATTCAGTAAGTAATTCAGCACACCTGGGGCCTAAGCACATGCTTAAAGGGTGGCATATATTTAAAGTGCTTTGCTGAAGTGGGGCCTAAGCACCTTACGGAATCAGAGCTATATGTGAGAGAGAGCAGGGGAACAGTCCTAGACACTGCAGCGAGGATGCTGAGGCACCACTGATGTTGTTTAAGGAACAAGGTTAACAAAAAAAAAAACCCTAATGCTCACAGAAATTTAGCGTTTGCAAACCTCTGGTATGCAAGCTTGGATCCATCGAGCTATCAATATATGGCAGCCATGTTACCTTAGCATCTGAGTACTCACAGTCTTCAATGTGGTTATCCTCACCCACCCTCTGAGGCCGGGCAGATGGGGAACTAAGGCACAGAGCTGCTCACTGGCTTGTCCAAGGTCACGCAGGGAGTTTGCGGCAGAGCCGGGAATTTAATCCCGGTCTCCTGAATGCCAGGCTAATAACAGACTCATCCTCCTAACCCCAAACCTATTGGAGTCTTTGCACTGACTTCTGTGGGGTTTGTATTCAGATCCAGGCTGGCAGGCTGGAAGAGGCCAGTGTTTCCTGAATGATATTGTTTTATTTCATGACAAAATAAGTTCCTTCTCCAGGACAGCACCATTCTGGAGAGAGAGAGAGAGAGAGAGCTTTCTAAATGGAAACAAGGCTGAGCCATAGACAATGGGAAGTGAACTAGACAGACAGCCCACTTAGCAATCAATTGCATTGCAGAATAGCCACATGGGGAAGTCTCTACGTAAAAGAATCAATGGACACAAATCAGACGTCAAGAATTATAACATTCAAACACCAGTCGGAGAACACTTCAATCTCTTTGGTCACTTGATTACAGACCTGAAAGTGGCAATTCTTCAACAAAAAAACTTCAAAAACAGACTCCAACAAGAGACTGCTGACTTGGAATTAATTTGCAAACTGGACACAATTAACTTAGGCTTGAATAAAGACTGGGAGTGGATGGGTCATTACACAAAGTAAAACTATTTCCCCATGTTTATTACACACACACACACACACTGTTCCTCACAGGTTCTTGTCAACTGCTGAAAATGGCCCACCTTGATTATCACTACAAAAGGTCTTCCCCCCCCGCCCCGCCCTCCTGCTGGTAATAGCTCACCTTACCTGATCACTCTCCTTACAGTGTGTATGGTAATACCCATTGTTTCATGTTCTGTGTGTATATAAAATCTCCCCACTGTATTTTCTACTGCATTTATCCGAAGAAGTGAGCTGTAGCTCACGAAAGCTTATGCTCAAATAAATTTGCTAGTCTCTAAGGTGCCACAAGTACTCCTTTTCTTTATGGGGAAGGAAGACCTTCAGAAATGCTTCTGGGGAATCATGCTGACCATCATTAACCCCTTGGGCATTTATTCTACAGTTAACCATGATACACTGGTATGGGGCTGCTTATTACGGCTCCAGGAAGATTTTCTGTGTATTCAGCATTTGGTAAACAGACCGACAGCCTTTGAACATTTTCTGTCCTTTATTTCTGAGTGTCTGGCATGCCAGCCACCTCCTGGGAGCTAGGAAAGACATGGTCCCTACCCTCAAGAGCTTATACTAAATCTCAGAGCCCTGCAAGTCGGTATTTAGTTTTGCCTCCTCCCCTGAGGAAGGCAGATGTAGACTCGGGTGGTTTTGTGGGGGAGTCATTTGCCGGGATACTCTACCTGCTCCCAATCTCCTTGCTTAGGTGGAAGAGAAGGCACTGTAGAGAAGGCACTGTAACTGAGGTATCCTCCACAGTTACAGCAAAGGGAACGGTTTGTGTCCGGGCATGTCCCAGAGCACGCTAGAGCTCAGCATCTGCTGGCCGGGCCCTGGTTAAATGACAGAGATGCTGCAAAGACAGGACAGGCTCAGTTTTTCAGTGGTGCTGAGCACCCACCATTCTTACTGAGTCAGTGGGAGCTGCAGGGGCTCAGCACTTGTGAAAGTCAAACCCCGCATGAGGGTGAAGCGGTCCCCTGCCTCTCTCCTGGGGATTGGAAACCTGCACTGCCTTCCCTTTCCCTTTCTACTCAGCTGCCTTTGACTCTTGCAAGCTAAGTGTATGGGTTGGGAGCTGCAGAGGCTGTTAGCATTGTATAGACTCTGAACCCCAGGGCCAAGCCTGCCTCACCATGTCACAGCGCTTGCGTTGTAATATCACAACGCAAACCACTGATGCAACAACAGGACGCAGCTGATCAAGAGGAGCCCAGCTAGACCAACAGCTGGGGAAGAGGCTAGTGCGGAGAAGGCCCAGGAGCCCAATCCCAAAGGGAGGGGAGAGCTAGGCACTCCCTGCCGCTGTCCTAAAGCATTGCATTACCCAGGGCAGATCCTCAGCTGGTGTCCAGGGCTCCACTGAAGTCTGTTGAATTCAAAGAAGCTATGCCAATTTCCACCAGCTCTGACCATTTGTACCCGCTGAGGATCTGCCGCGAACTGTCTATTCCAGGAGAGCAGGACAGCCACAGGAGGAAACAGCTGTTCAAACACCACCCTGAACTCCAGGTGAACAGCAACTGCTCAGCGCTCTGCATCACAGTGGGGCAGGGGGAAAGGAAACTTTGACTCACGCAGCTGTTACAAAAAGCTCCAAGAACTATTTACCACTCACGTAGGGCAGAACATGTCACCTTCAGACTTCACCTACCGAGCCACCTGCAGGGAAGTGAGCTTGTCTGGTTCAAGGTTTGAGAGGTCATTAGCGGGACTGAACCCATTCATATGTGGCATCTAAATGTTTCAAACCCAATACTTACACCACTAACGTTTCACAGAGCGGGCCGGAAAACATATCACATCCTTATTGGGATGACGGCAGAAAGAACAAATGATATTTCACTGATGCCTTTACTTGCCTCAGGGGAAAGGGTGAGTAGAATTTTGAAAGGCTCTGTGAACAATCATCCTTCTCCACTGAATTAGAATAATGAATGCACAGTAATTACACAGCATTTT
This sequence comes from Eretmochelys imbricata, assembly GCF_965152235.1. NCBI lineage: Eukaryota > Metazoa > Chordata > Testudines > Cheloniidae > Eretmochelys > Eretmochelys imbricata. The sequence continues at coordinate 20,931,893 of NC_135587.1, forward strand.
TCCTCCATACATTTCCAAGCACTTTACAAAGGTAAAAGCATCATTATCCCCATTTTACTTATGGGAAAACTGAGGCACAGAGCTGATGGGACTTCCCTAAAATCACACAGTGTGTCAATATAAAAGGTGAGATTACAACCCAGCCCTCCCCCAATTTACAGTCTGGTGCTCTAGCCACTGGATTGTATTTGAGCTGTGGTAGCATGTGACTCACAGGGATCCCAGAAAAACTTGCTACACTCCTAAAATTAATGGGCTAGACACTCAGCTGGTATAACTCAAGCTAGCTCCTTTATAACTTCAGTGGACCACAGGAATTGCCAGACTAGATCAGACACATGATCCATCTAGCCCCATTGCCTGTCTCTGCAAGTGGCCAGTACCAGATGCTTCAGAGGAAAATGGAAGAAACCCACAGTAGGCAGTTCTGAGATAACCTGCCCCCCGAGAATGTTTCCTCCTAACCCACATAGTTAGAGGTTGGCTGGTGCTCTGAAGCATGTGGGTTGATGTGCTGCATTTAGCTGATTCACATCTGCTGATCATCTGGCCCAGTCTCTGAACCGGTGCAGTTGCATCTGATGAAGTGAGCTGTAGCTCACACAAGCTCACGCTCAAATAAATTGGTTAGTCTCTAAGGTGCCACAAGTCCTCCTTTTCTTTTTGCGAATACAGACTAACACGGCTGCTGCTCTGAAACCAGTGCAGGAACAGAAACTTTTGCAGGATCCACGTCATGCAAATGGTGCAGCTCAGGTGGCACTGATGATTTAACTGGGAATTGGTCCTGCTTCGAGCAGGGGGTTGGACTAGATGACCTTCAGGGGTCCCTTCCAACCCTGATATTCTATGATTCTATGATTCTATGATTCTATGAAAATCACCCCTCTACAGTGCTCTGGGGGAGCACCCAAGCTGCCCATTCAATTAGCAACGTGTGCAAGTCATGCCTAAAGAAAGGCCTGCCACCTGTCAGAAAAATTCCTATCACATTAGCAACACGCTATAGATCAGAAACCCCCTGTTGGCATTGCCAAGTTCATTCCCTTAGAAAGCAGGCAATTTAGAGAACAATTTAGTTCTCTTTCCGTTGGAGCAGGCTATAATTCCTCGCTCTGACAAGATGATTGCAGATTACCTACCTTGCTCTCAGTAAACCCCCCAATTAAATGGTAACAACTTCCCAGACAATGCCTAGCTGGAGTGTCCCAGGATTATGGATCCAACTTGTACTCTGCCACCCCACAATCCGCATAGGAGATCAGGTGGGGATCCTATTGGCCTGGTCCTGTCTTTGTACCCAACTTTGTGTGGCAAAGGACAGATCAGGCAGTTCTCTCCATCCTGAGTCAAGGGACCCCGAGTCTAGGCAGTCCCTTGGAACAAAAGGTTTGGAGGTTTAACATTATGCCAGGAGAAAACAGCTTTCTGGAAACCATCCAAAATTCACAACTGAAGACGGGACTAGCCCAAACAAGTCCTGTTACTGACTTCTAATGACAAACACACAATACCTTCATTGTGCCTTTAAAAGGAGCTACATCTCGAGAAGCAAAGCATGCTTGCCAGTCTCTCATTTCCAAAGAACACCTATTGTCACCACTGTGCATTGCTGAGAAGTGGAGCCATAAAATCAGAACCAGGAGCCAGGTGGTGAGTTACCCTGTTATTCAGCCAAGCGTCCCCATGACTTAAAACCTCGTGTGGCCTGGATTCTTGCACATCTTCAAACACATTTATCTGGGCATGCAATACATTCCATCCTATTAACAGTGGTGGAGAAAAGACAACTTTAGTTGCATAACTAACGGCTCTTCCTCCTCCCCAAGAGCTAGAGACATGATATCAAAGAGGCACTTTCCTGAGCACATGCTTAAAAAGAATACTAACCGTAAGAACATTTTTCAAGGGAAGATCCAGCCGTGTTCATATATAATGGACGCAAGGGCTCAGGGGATTGGAAAACCAGTTTACCTCTGTGTCACCAGTTCAAATCCAGCCAATGTTAGTAGCTACGGAACACAGTCGCCATTCAGTCACTGATATGAAATGAATTGATGGTCTCACTCCAGGTGGTAGTGGACAGTTGTCTGTGTCACTATAACTGCTGACAGTCTCAGTAGACAGGGAAAGGGCCAACTGGAGGAGATAACCGCTGCAGAGCCCCCGCAGAAAGGTCCCTCCAGACCAAAGTTAGAGATACAGGCGGAACAGCCTGGGGACCTTTTCCTGGCGACTGCCCAAAACACTCTGAACAAAGGTGACCAAACATTTTCTGTCCAAACTTTTTTCTGACGAAAAGTCGGCTTTTGGCCAAACCTGAGATTTTTGTGAAAACGTTGCTTTTTCATTAAACATTTTCAGCAAAACAACAGAACCCCATTTTTGTTTGTTTAGTTTTTGGTAAGGAAACAACATCTAAAAGTTGCCTTTTCCAGTGCAAAAAATAAAATAATAAATAACTAAAAACAATAATAATGCAGTTGTTTGGTTTGGGGTTTTATTTTTCAAAAGCCTGAAAATTTGTGGAGAAAATTTTTGCCATAAACTAGTAATTTTCATTTTCATTGAAACTTTTCAGAGGAGCAAGATACTATTTCCCAACCAGTTCTAAATCTGAGTGCTCTGCTGGTAATCCTGGAAAGTGAGTTTTGCTCCTTTCTTGGGCAACAGGCTTGAGACATGTACGGTTTCGTTTGAACACCTGGCCAATCCACCTGCCCAGTTGAAATCTCATCTCTCCAGTTGAGGAGGAGGCCTGGTGACGGGGACGGGGGCTCTGTTATCCTCTGCCATTACAGCACAAGGAAGGATTATGTCCAGGCATGTCCCAAAAGTACACTGGGAGCTGTTGGCTTCCTGATCATTGTGTCCTGGTAAATGTAAGAGGAATCCCTGCACTGTGGGTTAAGAGAAGGTGTCAGCCTTCAGGCCTGTGATTCTAGTGATTTTCACAAACACTCAATACACCTTTTTAAAGGGGGAAGAAAGTCCTGTCTGGTCTGTGCTTGATTGACCCATACCCCTCTGCTTGGGAACACAGGATTGCTCTTTGGAGTCAGAGTCAGACCAATCTCTGGGCAATTTAAAAGCATGTCAAATTACAAAACAAGAAGGAATAGACCCATGGAATCCAGACTCTCTGGAGCCTGCTCTTCTCAGCATGGTCCAGTGGATAGGACCCTGGCCTAGGGACACGACCAGTAATCTTGCACAAGTCGTTTCACTTCTCTGTGACTGTTTTCTCTCCCAGCCTGAATCTGTCATGCCTATTTGGATTGCGAGCTCTTTGGAGGCGGTATTCTCTCTCTTATTATATGTTTGTACAGCACCTAGCACAAGGAGGTCTCATTCTCAGCTGGGGTTTCTAGGTGGCACTGCACAAACAGCAGCAATAAGTGTCACAAGACCATTGCATGTCCTAGCCTGCAGTTGTTAGAATGGAGGGCTGGACACACGCACAGTGGGCAGAAAGTGACAGCCAATAATATCTTTCATCTTTTGGACCCCACTTTGCAAGTCCAGCCTGTGAAGTTCTTTCAGGGTTTGGCCACATTCATTGCATGCACAGATGTGCTGAATGTTTTTAATAATCTCCCTTTCTTCCCTCCAGTCTCTGTAAATTAGCAGAGCATTGTCAGACTCAGTACTTAGCCACAAAGACCTGTTTCTACCTCACCATCCTGCATGTTATAAATTTTGGATCAGGTCACCAAATGCCTCTGTGCCCTCATACATGGGCAGGCATGTACATGCGATAGTCGACCAACATCTGATACACATTTCAGCACATGATGTATCATCCACTGAAAATGAAAGACAAAAGAGTCATAAATTATCACACAAACCACACTGGAGTGCCATTTTTATCTGCATCGTTATTTAGTGGGCTGTAACTTTACTGCTTTTAAAAAATAATTACTTCATTAGATAGGAGATCAAAGTCACTATGCAAAGGGGAGAAATGTCTTCAGAACAAAACAAAAACCTTCAAAGGTTAAACAGCACATTTGGACAGGAGTCGGGGATCAGCTCTCCATCAGTCCCAGAATGATTTTTCATTATTCTGTGAAGGCCCCTTCTTTAATGTAAAGTTTAATGTCAGGAAACACTCCCTGTTTTGTATGTGAATAAGAGAGAAGTAAAGAGGAGGCATTTTTGAGAAATCAGATCAAAGTGCAACTAAGAAAAGACACAATGGGTTGGGAACATCTGATTCAAGAGATCATTTTGTTTGATCCATTGTCCCCTGTTTGCCAAACCATTTACAGCTGCATAAAGGGAGGGAAGAGTGACACCTACTCAGAATGCTGGAGCTGTATTTAGAGTGTAATCTCTTGGGGCAGGAACCATCTTTTCCTTATATAAGTGTACAGCACCCGCAGGCTGGGGCTTGATTGAGGCCTCTACACACAATATAAATAACAACAACATTTTGCAGAGGCGCAAATGGCTGCACAAGGTACAAGGTGCTGCAACAATCAAGCCCCTGTTGTGTCTGAGTCCTGATTACCTTTCTGACAAACACAAATGATTACTGTGCTTTGTCCGTGCGGCCCCAACACAGCCGCGGGAGAGCAAACGGAGTTCTGCTCTGATCCACACATCCATGGAGTCCTGATTGCAGAATCTTTGTCACTGGAGTGGATGGAAGAGGCATAACGAGAAGGGCTGGACTTTTCAAATCCCACATGGACAGTACGAAAAACCACCCTAATTTGTCAACTGAGCAGATGTAGTCAGGATGACAGCGCAGAAGAACTGGGTAAGTTCAGAGTTTCTTTCCAAGTTTCTCCTACTTTAATTTGGTGACCTCTGCTCCCCTACAATGTGGATCCCAACATATCATTTTCATAGCCAATTTCCTGCTGTGAACCATACTTTGTGGAAGATATGCATCAGTTAAACACAAGCTACTGTGCACAACGCGGGGTAACTGGGTGAACCCCTATGGCCTGCGTCACACAGGAGGTCAGACTAGATGACCCTAATGGTCCCTGGTGGCCTTAAAACCTAAGAATCTAGGAATAGTTTCTAACTAGAGAGGGAGCTGAAGGCAGACAATTGAGTCCCTCCAATTTCAGATCTGGATGCCAACTTTATGACTCAGGCCCATTTCTATTTCTACACGAAAAACCCCATTGACGTTTTCGAGAGGGTCTGACCCACACATGCCCAACCCTCTCTGAGCGTTAACATCGGAGAGCCAGGTGCTGGTAGGGGAAGAACATATATATTCCAGCAGAAGGCAGTGGTGCACGGCTAGATAAGTCATGTAGGGTCACTTGCTCCCCACCTTGGTTATGGCTGGAGCCTTGCCCCTGAGACCAGTATGACCAGTTCCCAGTTCAGAGCAGCATGTAATGGTGACTGGGAGCTAAATACCAGAGGGCAGAAAATGGTTCGGATCAAATATCACCCTGCTGAAGTGGAACGGAACTTCCGGTGTCCAGGCATGAACGGAAGGGCAAGTACAGAGTGTTTGCAGGAGCTCTCCAGCCAAGAGAGGGCCAGGATAGACACTGGAGCCATGCTTAGCCCTGACTTCAACTAGACCAGGATTTGGCCTGAATATCTTCCAATAACCCCTCTGGTTGGGTGCCACTGCCCTCGGAGCATCTGCCCCTTGCTCCCAAGATACTCTGTAGCTTATCAACTGTCTGTATATTAGAGACAGCCCCCAAGCGACAAAATTCAGACCCAGATTTCAAGCCCTTCACCCATGCTCGGGAGGCATAGGGATCTGTGGATTTGGCACAGCCCATTCAGGAGATAGAGGATGGATCACGGTGCAGATTCCAAGCCAACGGTCCCCGGAACTTGAGATGGGATTGGAGGCCGGATCTGGCCTAGACCCATCTTTCATGCACATGCCGGATACAAGAGGCCAGGCAGCCCTCTCACCCAGCTGGAAGACAGGAGTGATAATATTCTGCACATGCTTCTCCACCCTAGCCATTCACTCTGAGGCATCAAACACCTTAAGGTCTGGCCACATCCCAGGGCTTTGGTGGAACATCCAGAGCATCGCTAGGCTGGAAACAGATGGGGTTTTGGCCTGCAGTGAGCCCTAATTGACCCAGCTGCTTCCCTCTGTCCCACGCCTGCATTCCCAGCATGCCCTGCTTCCCTCCACTGATTAGTCCCATCTGCCCCTTCTCTTCACTTGGGGTCTGCGGCAGCTGTAGCCATGGCCAGGGTGGGGAAGAGCAGCAGGTCCAGCAGGGAGCAGGGCTGGTGGTGAAGGTAAAGGGCGGGAAGCATGAGGATCTCCACCCAGGGGAAAGGAGAGCCCGTTCCAGAAATTGCTGGTAGGGAAGAATGGGAGAGAGCTGGTGAGGGGAGAACAGCCTCCTTATGCTCAGGAGATGGGGATGGAGAAGACAAGCAGTGACTGACTGAAGTGAGCTGTAGCTCATGAAAGCTTACGCTCAAATAAATTGGTTAGTCTCTAAGGTGCCACAAGTCCTCCTTTTCTTTTTCCGGCTACAGACTAACACGGCTGCTACTCTGATACCTGAACTCAGATGGCATCCCTTAGTTCAGCAGCCTAAACCCAAGCACAGTTCCCTTGAAAGCCAAACCCAGAGGCCCGGGAGATCCCAAGGAAATGCCAAGCTCCAGCCCCAATTACTAACTGTGACACTCTGGCCCCCTTTGAACATGATGGGCCGACAGGAGCCTGCTTACCCTGTGCGTGAAACAGGTGCAGCAACAGGCTGTGAGTCATCCCGACATGCCCCTGCGTCTTCTATTGACTTTTAATTGCTCCTTTGCAAGTAAGAAAATACTCATGAGATTGAAAATCCTACACGTTGGGGCCTGAAACTAGAGCGCTCCGGTCTCCAGAGCCGTTGACGCAAGAGACTCTCCTTCAGGCTGGATTGGCTCTCCTCAGCCTGTATTTATTAGAACTGATTGCACCATCTAAGGAGAGGTGGGACCCTGTCAAATGTAAACAACCCTGCCCGCTCTGCGTAATGTCAGCACCTCAGTCAGCACCATCCCAAACAGAGCCCTGGGTGGACAGTCAGGTAGGGAGATCGGGGAGGAATGGGCCCATAGGAGCGGAGGGAAATGCTCACACCCCAGGGTAAGGAGGAGGCACAAGGGAACAAGCCAGGGGTGGGACATTAGGGCAACAGAGCTGCTGCAGGAGCTCAATGGATGGTGCTTATATACCACAGTGAGGAAGGCACAAAGGCATTCTCTTTGTTGATTGTCTGTTTGCTCTGTGCTCCTCGCGGTCACTCTGCTTCCAGCTTCACACTCCCTTCTGTGCGCCCCTCCACACCTCTCCTTCTCTCCCCTTCCCCACTGCATTGGGCTTTTCCGGTTATCCCACTCCTGCCATCTGCTAGCCATCGCTGTTCACTTTGCTCTGTAGGGGTTTGCCCTTTGCCTGCCTGGTCTATTTATCCTGCAGGCTCTTCGGGGCAGGGACTGTCTCTCTCGGAGCGTTTGCAAACCACCTAGCACAATGGCGCCACGATCTTGGTTGCAGTCTCTAGGTGCTCTGGTAGTTATGCAAGAACGCAGAGCTAGAAATGGAGAACTAGAGAGGGGTTTGCATCAGCATGGTCTCAATTTTAAACCCACCGCCGTTAGCAACCCTGTTGACAACAGCGCTAACGACGCTGGTCCCCTGGGAGAACCTCCCACCATCCAACAATGACATTTTCAGCTGCATATCTCGGGCCTAGATAACTGTCTGGAAAGTTATCTCCTCTCACTAGCCTGTAAGGACAGAGCCAGCAGGTCAGGAGAGAGCAGGCTGGAAATGGGTGGGGGGTTGTTTTGGCTTTTTTAGAACTGGCGTGAAAAGAGCTTTCTCAGACTTTCCACGGAATGGAAACCAATCCAGCCACAGCTCAGCAGGCTGAGGGCCTGATCCTTGCTTGCAGCCTGGCCCCGCCTCAGAGCTTGGTGTAAATGAGACGTGGGCCCTGGGCAGCTAGCCTGCATTCTCCTCTGTCGGTGAAAGGATACATTAAACAGCCCTGTGAAGGGCTATCGCACTGCATGCATGCTGCGGCTGTGTTTATCCTTCAACCCCATGACAATGGGGTGCAGATAGCACAACCGGGCACTTCTTGTTGAGATCACGCCAGTCGTCCTCAGCGGGTAGATAGCAGTGGAACATTTCCAGCGTACACAACATGCTCCAGTCCTTGCCGACGGCTGGAGGGGGCTGTTAAAACATTTTTTCCACCCTAATGAATTGGCTGCCTGGGGCTGAAATCCTCTCTTGACTCACTAGCAGACATAGCACAGAGCAGATCTGCTTTGAGCCCCCAGTCCCTGACTCGGATCCCAACCTAACATTGACCTAGAGGGAGTTCAGTCTCCAGGGTCCATTCAATTGTTGGCTTGCCTGCTCAGGCTGGAATTGTGCGGGTACCATATGGACTTCTATACACTAAAGACGGGGCCCTGTCTATAGCACCAGTCTCTCTATTGATCCTGGGGTTTACAACACACTCATCACAGTAATAACTAAGGGAGAGGTTTTCAAAAGAGCTCGGCTCCTGATTAGGCGCCCACGGGGAGTGGCCAGATTTGGAACAGAAGTTGGCATAGCTGGGGGCACGTTGGGTGCTGAGACCTTGAAAATCACCACGTGCCTCAGAGACCAGAGTTATTTCTCAGAGGTTAACTAAGCGTCAGACGATGACAAATATGAATTTCCTGCACCAATCAAGCAGGCAGTTGAGGAGTGAAAAGCTCTATATTTCGCCCATTCATAGTCACTAGAGCCATCCACTGGCCAGGGATCTGATATTCCTGCATCTTAGCGCTTCCTCACCAGAGCTCAAATCAGCAACTGTGACTGGAATTCCCTTCCAGTCCCCTCCTCCTGTCACTTAGTCATTCAGGGACCTCCTCCTAGAAAGATGTGACAAGGTCAAAGCCAGAATATCTGGAGGCTGCAAGGAGGAGCTGGGAACTGATAGAAATCCATCATCTGGGCAAGACCAGTGTGGCAGAGTCCCATGGAATCGGAAACCAAATGAATCCAATTCAAGACAAGCAGCTGGATGTTCTATGGCTTTAGGGCACTAGTCTAGAATTCAGGGGAGTGGGGGAGAGAAGAAAAGGAAAATCAAATTCAGCTTTTGCAGCCAAGTGTTCATTTCCCCAACTATTTAACAGCTATCGCAGCAGAGACTGTAATTAACAAGACTCGTCCTCTCTGCCCACACTATTACAGTGCTGGATGCTGCCTTGGCTCTTTGAAGTATGTTCACTACAAGGATTAGAAAGGTTCTTTAAATCTTTGTCAGTTATGCTTATGCAGGGCTATAAATGTACCTGGCACTTCAGTCTGCCTTCCCTCCACTGGCTTCTAATTACCTTGTCCTGGCCAGGTCCCAGAGCCTGTGCTCCACCCTCATCTTTCTCAACCTCTTTGCTGCCTTTGACACTGTTGATCACATGGTGCTACTTGAAATCTGGTCTTCTCCTGCCTTTCATTGCTGCGTTCCCCTCCTGCCTTTGGTTGACAGTGTAGCCGGATGGGCTCAAAGTTAGGTTGCTAAAGGCATTCCCAAGGCAGATGTCTTCTTTGGCTTTCTCTAGGGAGGACTGGGCTGACCTTTTGTCTTCGTAGGGGGCTTTAGCAAAAGCAGTGCTAAGAGATGTTTAATGCGGAAGTAATTTGCAATGGATAACAGAAGCAGCTTTATTGAGCCTACTATTTGCTGAACAATGCTTTATATTTTTATGTGCTGGTACCTATTAACCACCCCCACATACACATGGAGGCAGACCGATCTAGTGTAAATAGCCCTCCTACAACAAACTGCTGCAGGGCCCTCCAAGTGACAGGCGTACCTCAAAAAAAAGTTGGGTTCAGGTCAGCACTCAAAAGTTACCAAAGCTCTTTCAAGTCCCTTTGTAGCAAGTGGGACAGAACAGATCAGAACTCTAGTGTGAGCATCGTCTTCTTCATGGCATTTACGCTTCTGGTCTCAGCACACGCCAGACTGCCAGGCAAGACAAAAAAAGTGAACTAAACTTTTTACTGAATCTTTCAAAATGTTTGGGTGTGGTGTGAATTTTGGGCAAGAGATCAGGGTCGGTTGTGTTTAATCTAAACTGGCTCCTCTACCCCTAATCCTGCCCCCACTTTATGCCACTCAGCACAATTTAACAAGCATTGTGGCTAATGTTGGATGATTAGAGCAGTAATGAGCAAATATCACGCACCCATGAGAGCGCCAGAGGGAGTTCAGGGCAGGAGCTGAGGGGCTGGCTGGAGGGGTGGAATTGGGAAAGGAAGCTGCAAGAGGACTGTGGGACACTTGTGTATTGAATAAGGAATCCAGTGGACTCTCACTGGCTGCTTGGCCAGAACACACCATGACAACAGAACTCGAGTAAGAACTGTGGCTGTCCGGTGAGTTGGTTAAAAACAGAAGCACTGAGAAAAAAATCTGGATTTAAGAACCAGTTTGATATTAGATTCTCACTTCCCCAAGGCACACAAAAGATATCAGGAGAAAAATCAAATGCCTGGACTACAGCACCTATCCCACACAAGCTTCTAGATACCAGAGTGGGGAACAGGAGATAGGGACTGCTAAACAGAGAGGTGGATAAGAAAGTGGTGATTGTTTAATGGGAGAGGTGGGTCTGAACTGTGAAATTCAGATCAGGACTCCCCCCACCCAAAAAAAAAAATTCTTAGGGATGGGGGGATGGGAGAAGAGTAGAACTTGATAGGTGAGGGTCTTGTCTCAAGTTACTAAAGATGGGGGGTCAGATCCTCAGCTGGTGTAAACTGGCATAGCTCTATAGACTTCAATGGAACTGGACCATAGTGCCAAGCTATCCAGTGTGACTCTACTGAGCTCTCCTGTGGTCAGTGGAATTACTCCAGATATACCCCCATGTAACTGCGATCAGAACCTGGCCTGTTACTTCTAGAGATCCCAGCTTAGATTGTATGTTTATGGAAAGTTCCCCAGCTGTTTCTCTATTTAAATCCTTTTCCTCTGTATTTATAGTTTTGCCTTCTAAGTTCTCCACACGCCCAAGCCACAGAGAGAGAGAGTGTGAGACAGAGTGAGTGAGTGAGAGAGAGAGAGCACACACATTTTTGCCAGCTGACTGGTTAAACAATGATGCAATTTCTTAAAGAAATACTCTGTGTGTGTGTGTGTAGGCAGTTGAGACCATAAACACAATTAGGCAGTGGAGACAACAGCTCACTGTGTTTTAATTGCAATATACGCGAGGCTCACCCACTGATGGAGGTGCTAGGGCTTCGGTGCGAGCCCTCGGCTGTATTGTTCCTCCCGGCCAAAATGTCAATTGCACAATTTTAATTGTCATTAAAAAGCAGCATGTTTGTCAGGACAACTCAGAAAGCTTGCAACATGATATTTCCATTTCCCAAGCTTCCTCTTTTCACTTATATTTATGCAGAGACAGTTATGAAAATTAGGAACTAGGCATATCCCTGCTAGCATATGCTGTATAGTAAATAATATCTCCATGGAATGATGTGGTGCTTGCAAAATACAGACACAAACACATTCTCGTCTGAATGTACTAAGCCATTGCTTTTATCATGCTTCGCGTGTGCCACATTTGCAAAGGCCTGAGACAGAGTCATATCAGGAAAGTATCCCATCCAAGGAATTAGCCCCATCTTCCAGACAACTGCTCATCACTGCAACGAAGTCCAGTGAAAGCCAAGCTAGGAGAAGAAAGTTGCAGGCAAGGTGGCTGTTCTATTTCACAGGTTAGTCGCAGGCTCGGTCAAGCCAATGCCACGTAGCAGAGATTCTTCTGCCCTGAGTCAGGATGCACCCAATCTGAGCACACCTTTTCCTACCGGTTTTGGGTGCCCGCTTTCAGATATCACCACATAAACCTCCCCAACAACTGGATGATCCTGCCTAGAAACACTCACAAAGAACAACACAGCTCCCTCCCGCACTGCATCCACTCATGTCCACTAGCACTAAGTTCCTCTGGAGACTACCCAGCTCCCTCATGCAGTTTGCAAGGCTCTTTCACAGCCATAGCAACCTGGAAATTCTTAGCTGGCCATGGGCTTGTTACACTTCCAAAGCAGCTTTCCTCTAAGAATCTAGCCTCTACGGAAGGAGCTGGCAAACAGATACCGTGATGGGCATATCAGATAAGCCTTGAATAAAATGGATTAGTTAGAGCTTTACAACCCCGTGGAGGTAACTATGAGTATCCCCTTGTGCATGGGTTAACTCAGGCAATGTCACAAAGTAATTCATGGCAAAACCTAAGAGTCCTGACTCCCAGCCAGTTGTAACCCCACCAGGCCACACTCGCTCCCCAGAGGCTGTTACTCTTAAGGTAGGCCAGATAGTTTGCTTTACAGATAGTGCTGACAGCATGCCCTTGTAAGGTCCCGGCTGCAGATGCCAGGCCACTCAACACTGAATTCACCGCAACTCCCGGCTTGCCTCCTGCTGTCTAATCAAATCAACTAATGGCCTTAGTTGGTGTAAGTGTAGCCAGACACACTTAGATTAAGTTCTGAGTCAGCTGAGCTAAATAAAAGTGTCTGTTTAAAGCTGGGTGTTCACCGTTGGACTCTAGTCTGTGCCTTTAGCATGCCTTCTAAAAATAGACAGTGGGAACCCAAACAAACAGGGTACTGGGCACAGTGATCTGCATGGGAAGGGAATGGGATAAAAGCACTCCTGCCCTAGTGCTGCACCAAGTTTCGCTCCAAACTGAGTCCTGCCCTCGGAAAGTTCATTTCATAGCTGCACGCACAAGCGCTTGCAGGCTCACGCCGTAGAGGAATGGAAACAATGCCACGCGACTTCTCGGACCGACCCTGGCAAGAGCCCCCAGCCTGAATCTAAGCATATTCGCCATCGATTTGTGGAGTGAAACATTCCAGGAAGACAGGTTTTATCCGATGAAGTGAGCTGTAGCTCATGAAAGCTTATGCTCAAATAAATTTGTTAGTCTCTAAGGGTATGTCTACACTGCGGAATAAGGTCGAATTTATAGAAGTCGTTTTTTTAGAAATCGGTTTTATATATTCGAGTGTGTGTGTCCCCACAGAAAATGCTCTAAGTGCATTAAGTGCATTAACTCGGCGGAGCGCTTCCACAGGACCGAGGCTAGAGTCGACTTCCGGAGCGTTGCACTGTGGGTAGCTATCCCACAGTTCCCGCAGTCTCCGCTGCCCATTGGAATTCTGGGTTGAGATCCCAATGCCTGATGGGGCTAAAACATTGTTGTGGGTCTTTCTGGGTACATATCGTCAGGCCCCCGTTCCCTCCCTCCCTCCGCGAAAGCAAGGGCAGACAATCGTTTCGCGCCTTTTTTCCTGAGTTACCTGTGCAGACGCCATACCACGGCAAGCATGAAGCCTGGTCAGCTCACCGTCACCGTACGTCTCCTGGGTGCTGGCAGACGCGGTACTGCATTGCTACACAGCAGCAGCAACCCATTGCCTTGTGGCAGCAGACGGTGCAATGGGACTGGTAGCCATCATCGTCATGTCCGTGGTGCTCCTGGTCGCCTCTGTGAGGTCGATCAGAAGCGCCTGGGCAGACATGGGCGCAGGGACTAAATTTGGAGTGACTTGATCAGGTCATTCTCTTTAGTCCTGCAGTCAGTCCTATTGAACCATCTTATGGTGAGCAGGCAGGCGATACGGATTGCTAGCAGTCCTTTTGCATCATCTTCTGCCAGGCAGGCAAGAGATGAGGATGGCTAGCCGTCCTATTGTACCATCTTCTGCCGAGCAGCCATGAGATGTGGATGGCATGCAGTCCTTCTGCACCGTCTGCTGCCAGCCAAAGATGTAAAAGATAGATGGAGTATATCAAAACAAGAAATAGACCAGATTTGTTTTGTACTCATTTGCAAACTCCCTCCCCGCCCTGGTCTAGGGGACTCATTCCTCTAGGTCACACTGCAGTCACTCACAGAGAAGGTGCAGCGAGGTAAATCTAGCCATGTATCAATCAGAGGCCAGACTAACCTCCTTGTTCCAATAAGAACAATTACTTAGGTGCACCATTTCTTATTGGAACCCTCCGTGAAGTCCTGCCTGAAATACTCCTTGATGTAAAGCCACCCCCTTTGTTGATTTTAACTCCCTGTAAGCCAACCCTGTAAGCCGTGTTGTCAGTCGCCCCTCCTGCGTCAGAGCAACGTCAAACAACTGTGCATCTGAGTTGAGAGTGCTGTCCAGAGCAGTCACAATGGAGCACTCTGGGATAGCTCCCGGAGGCCAATACTGTCGAATTGTGTCCACAGTACCCCAAATTCAACCTGGCAAGGCCGATTTAAGCGCTAATCCACTTGTCAGGGGTGGAGTAAGGAAATTGATTTTAAGAGCCCTTTAAGTCGAAAAAAAGGGCTTCATCATGTGGACGGGTGCAGGTTTACATCGATTTAACGCTGCTAAATTCAACCTAAAGTCCTAGTGTAGACCAGGGCTAAGGTGCCATAAGTACTCCTTTTCTTATTCCAGGAAGAGATTCAGCCAGGAAACTGGAGCTGCAGAAACATTTGTGGGTCTCCAGATCAGTTCACAAGCAGAAACAGAGGCCAAACTTCTGCTTATCCACTAAATTATTCGCTAAGCTCCCAGGGAAGGTGTAAACTGATGAGCTCTCCCACCCACCCAGGAAGGAGGCAATGCCACACCTAGTGTGGTTCAGCCCCTGCCGCAGGGCACAATTTGCTGGTTAAACAAAAAACTGAGAAGTAACATCAAAGCAAAGCAATTCCCCTTCTTCACGTGGGCTGTAGCCCCCGACTCCACAGACCTTAGCCTCGCCTTTCTCAGCTGCTAGGCCTGGAAGGACACACAGGTCCCTTAATTTCCTTGCTGGGTCATGTGGCAGGCAGGTGTCCCTTAGTCCTTTCCTGGCTGTTATCCTGTCACAGAAGGTCTCTGCCACAAAAGCACACAGTGTTTTAGCTGGGCTCAGAGTAGAGCTGGGTGAAATTTTTCAAGACAACAAATTTTGTTTCCACCCAAAACTGCAGATTTGGATCAACCGAAGCATTTTGCGGATTCACAGCCGATTCGCCAAATTGTTTCGGTGGGAAAAAAAAATTCAGAAAAAATAAAAATATTTCATGTCAACCTTTTTTAAACGAAAACTTTTGATTTTTTTACTTCGAAACAACGTTTTGTTTCAAATGATACTTCAATTTGATTTTAAAAAAAGGTTAAGAAACTAAAAAAATGAAACAATATTTTGTTTGACCCAAAACAATTTTTGTTTGTTTGTTTTCCATTTTTCTGTTTGGCCTGAGAACCGGAAATCAGTTATTTGCACAGCTCTAGTTCAGAGACAGCAGAGATGAGTATAGGTCTGTTCGTTCACCCTTTCTCTAACTCAGCACAGTCCTGAAGCATGTGTCAATCACAGAGTCTAGGATGCAATGACCGAAATGCATCCTAAAGGTACGTCCCAGTCCAGTGCTCCTCTAATCTACACCATGGGCTTTTGCTCCTTAGAACTTCTCTGCAAGAGCCATATTGCCAAGGAGGAAGCAATGCAGAAAGGATGGCAGTGCACGGCTCTAACCATTAGAGATCAGGATGAGACCCACCGTGGGAGCCAGATTAGCCCACACCTGCTTGCTGCTAGGTTCTTATACCTTCCTCTGAAACATCTGCTGCTGGGCACTGTCAGGGGCAGGATACTGATCTTGATCAACCATGGGTGTGATCCAGTCTGGTAATTCCCGTGCTTGTTAATTGTAACTAACAAGAAGCAAGAAGTGGATGATGTCTTGAAGTTGTCCTTTAGCACAATATGAAAGCAATACAGAGAGTTCACTCTAACTAGTAACAAAGACAAGTGTTCGTCTCTAAGGTGCCACAAGTACTCCTGTTCTTTTTGCGGATACAGACTAACAACGGCTGCTACTCTGAAACCATTTATTAAATACTTGCTCTACAGCAGAATGCTTAGATCTGTTCTATTCGGTGATAAAAGATCATCTATGGAGCTTTCCAGACAGGAGGAAGTTATACTTTTGATTGACAGTCCAATTAGGCAGCCAGTTCTTAAAGACATAGTACTAATGTAGCCATTACCCATTGCCAAGAGGCTCGGACAAGGAAATCACATTACAGGCTGTATTTGCAGTAAGGATGTTAATAAAAGCAGTGATTCACCTGCGGGCATTCACGTGTTGGAAGCCTACTCTGAGGTTTCCTTCCCCTCGTAGTGCTGGCACCACCTACCTTGGGAAGGAGTAAAGAACGGTTCCAGCATTGGTGCAGGGAAAGTGGCAGCCCCTGCAGACTCCCAGTGAAATCCTGGCCCCACTGAAGTCAATGAGAGCTTTGCCATTGACTTCAGTGGGATCAGGTCTTGAGACCTACCTCTGTTATGGAGCTGGAGAGGAAGGCGCTAAAGGGTGGCTTATAGCATTCAGCTGCTGGGCTCCAAGTTTTGCAACCCCCAACCCCTCCTTTAGCCCTGCCTCAGGCTTCAGAAATTGGCTTCCCACTTTCCCTTAGCTGAAGAACTAGCTGCACCATTAAATTCATTTGCAGAGACATTTTCTACAGCCCCTTCCCTTCTCCTGGCCTTACATCAAACTGGTTGGTGCCAGCCTGTTGGGCCAGAGCAGCCTGAATCTGGGAAGCACACATGAGCACAGGCAAAGCCTCCAGCTTATAGCGCCAGCATGAGATAGGGTCCAGCTCCCGTGAACCCATGGACACGCTGCACACGGCTTCTGGGCCTCAGGGCCTTTTTCGTACAGGCACAAGGCTGAGGCAGAAATTTTCAAACAGGGGGCACTGTGGCCAGAGCTTCTCAGTTGAGCTATTCCAACTGTCAGGACCTCCAGGTTCAAATCCCATTTGGGGTGACTCAGCCCATCACCCTTCAGAGGTAGAAAACTCAGTCTCTGCCAACGCAGATGAGGCCTTAGAAACTCAGATCCTAGCTGCCATGCGTGAACGTCAATGGTAATCGCTGGGGCTTACCGTAACGTACAGGCTAAAATCTCCCATCACCAATATTATTTGCCTGACCTCCAGCTCAGAGGTGGCTGCTTCTCAGTGGGGGCTGAAAAGATTGCTAAATAGATAGTGCCCAATCCCATGGGGCTTTTGTGTGAATAAGGAGTATTAGAACTGGGCCCACAGCAATGAACACCTCCAGCTCCGCTCATTGCAGGATCCAGGACACCCGGTGAAAGGTGCTTTTGCATGCATTGTGCTGAAAGGAGTTATTAGAGTGAATATGGCATAATTAGCGAACTAGGACTGATGTCTGGAAGAAGCCATTTCATGCATGTATGCATTCGGGCTCTCCAGGATGAAGCCAGCTAGCTAGCTGTTCCTTTGCATAGCTACAGTAGAACCTCGGAGTTATGAACATCAGAGTTATGAACTGACCACTCAACCACACGTCTCATTTGGAACTGGAAGTATGCAATCAGGCAACAGCAGAGACTTTTCAAAAAAGAAAAGAAAAGCAAATACCGTACAGTGCTGTGTTAAACATAAACTACTCAAAAATTAAAGGGAAAGCAGAATTTTTCTTCTGCATAGTAAAGTTTCAGAGCTGTATTAAGTCAACGTTCAGTTGTAAACTTTGGAAAGAACAACCCGCAATGTTTTGTTCAGAGTTATTGAACATTTCAGAGTTACAAACAACCTCCATTCCCGAGAACTCTCTGAGGTTCTACTGTACATTCTTGCAATTACTACAGTGTGAAGTCATTTAGTGCTGAGAGCAACAGCATCAGTGCCAAGCTTCATTTATGCCGAATCCTGCTCAGCTTAAAGAACTGTGTGGGCTGTAGCATCTCTTCAATTAACTTCCGCTGTGATTTGCTACCAACGCACACAAAGCCTCAGTACAACTCAGGATGTCTTATAGAAGCACACACACCTTTGCAGTGCAGAACCATAGTTTAAATGAGCCCCGAAGAGGAGCAAGAAAGATTCCGATGAGGTTGAAGTGTCAGACATAAAGCTCATTGGCTCTCACATGGAGCTGAAGATTTCACACTTAGAGCTGCGTGAAGCTATTCATGTTCACTTCATGTGTCTCCGCAATGCAAAGAAATTGTCACAAACCTGTGACTATTGAGAGCTTCACAGTTGTCCCGGTGCTGTACAACATGGTGAGGGATCACAATTCCATGGCAGCAGCGGGAATAGAACTCAGATGCTCCCTCTGCAAAAGCTGTGCTCCTGAAGGAGAATCACCTTCTGCTCAGAGCAGTATAGGACCTATGACACACAGCCATACAATTCTGATTTTATCCAGCAGTCACACACAGACACACACACTATAACCAGTTCATTGCATCAAGTTCCTAAATGTTTTGCAATTTGTGTCCTAGGTGAAATATATTTTCACCAGTCGAAGCAATTTTTCCACATTTAAAATAAATGAATTCTGCTGGCTTGGAGGAGAATGCTTTTTGTGATTTTTGTCCAAAGTGGTAACATCGGCACAGAAATCCAGCCTGTGTAGCAAAAATCATTCTTTCATGGCAAAAACACAGAGATGCAAGAATGACAAGAAATTATCCTTTTCCAGTTGCCTTTGGAAGCTAGAACAATTATTGGGAAGTGAATGACACTTGGAATGAATTGGAGATGGGAGAGGTGTGGGAATGGAGACAAATCAGTGCCGTTACCCTAACATCAGAGAAAAATGAATTAGGCAAGAGACACAACTAGACATAGTTAAAGCTAAACATTTTAGGTTTAGCAACTTGGTCCCATCTCAAATAATCTCTACAGGATCGGGGGGAGGGAGAGGAGTTTAGAATGATAGACCAGAAGGTGCTAGTCTGACTCAGTTCTCACTCAGCCCACACATAAGACGAGGGGATATAATTCTCTGCAGCAGGCTGATGCTGATGAGTACTCAGATGGTCTAATGGTTACAGTATTAGCCTAGGACCTGGGGTCACGTTCCTGCTCTGCCACAGACAGACATTCTGTGTGACCTTGAGAAAGTCACTTGGCGACTCTGTGCCTCAGTTTCCCCATCTGTAAGACAGGGATAACTACACTGCCCTGCCTCACAGAGGAGTTGTGAGGAAAAATATAAAAAATATTGTGAGGTGCCTAGCTATTACAGCTACAGCAATGGGGCCCAGGTAAGTACCATGGTAAGCAAGCATTGAGAATTTGCAAGCACTTTACGCATATTAATTAATTGAGTCTTCCCCCTGGGAGGCAGGTATTGTTATCCCAATTTCACAGATGGAGAAACTGAGGCACTGCAGATAGTAGCAGAACTGGAGACAGAACCCTGAAGTCCTGACTCTCATTCACCTCCTTTAGTCACTAGACCACACTGATCAGACAACTCACGTTGACCTGTGAGTTCCCTTTTGATATCCAGAAGGTTTCCCAAAACCCATCAGTTTTGCAAGACAAGGGCCTTTCGTAAGAGGTCAAGAGTTTTGCAAGCAGAGAAAAGCTGCACACAACTTTTCAAAATACACTTGACCTTCGGGGCTAGGTTACCGAGTCTTGCTGGGGAAACAGAGATGCTTCCTTCCCCTTTCTGCACAGGAGACGATTCCAAACAGTCACGAGAAAGGTCGAGAGGTTAAAAAGTCACTTGTGTCATCCTGCTGGGCTAAGGGTGAAGCCATGCACTGCCAAAGTTGGGGAGCACAAGGTGGCATGGGGGCAGGGCACGGAGCCCATCCCATGGGAGAGTTTGACTGGGCTTGGCTGAGATCTGGCATCTCAGAGGCAGGGAGGCGTGGAGGCCCAATGAGCTGCACCTGTGAGCAATGTATTCAGCTGTTATCAATATTTAGATAGTAAATCATAGGGGTAATAAATGGGAAATGCACTAACTTTAGTACTTTAATCTGGTCTTTTGGGCTAATACAAAGCGTAATATAAGTTTAACAGCTGATACTTCCTGCTGGAAGGGATGCACTCTGTGCTGGCAGACGGGTGCATTCAGTGCTAGAATAGGTAGGTCTACAACTCCTCTAATCTAATGCTCCTTGTTGCATGGTGCAGGACGGGTGCTTGTGGCAGCCTGATGTGTCCACAGGCCCATTCTTCGCCCCCTCCACTACCTGCCCAGAGGCCAAGTCCTGGGCAAGGTTTCTGCGAACAGTACCATATTCCAGATCAGCCTCATGCTTCCTGGGCTGGGGAAACGTCCGGCAGGGGCAAAGGGTGAGCCATGTCATCCTGCTCAATGGGAACTCTCCTGGAAGGAAGGGGAGGGTTAGGAACTCATAACGCCAAATCCCAGCTGGCGTCAATCAACCTGGCTCCCCTGACTGCGACAGAGCTGTGCCCCAGAGCCCCGCTGAGGATCTGCCCTGAGCTCCCAAGGGTGGGGAGCTGGGATGGGTTTTCGGCCACTTCTCTTGGGACCCCGGCTGGCTAGTCTACGAGCCGCCCCAGCTAGCTCCCAATCACGAATCATCGAACCAGTCAGCCAGGACATGGCAGTGATGAAACAAAGGGCCAGCAAGGTACTGCCATGTATCAGCACGGGGCCAAGCACAAACCAACAGAGAGACTACTGTCACCAAGCAGGGCACTTGTCAGACCCCCATCTGGAACCTAGCATGGTGCTGGGGATGTTCCTGTCCCCGGCAGAAATGGGGCCCAACATCTGAGGTAAATCACACCGGGGGGGGGTTGCCCTGGTGACACCCTCACATAGACAAGCAATGCTGCTTTTGCAGTGGTGCAGCGAACCCCCGCTTGAACCCGGGATGAGCGCAGCAGTGCCAGCAGTGGGTTGACTGGTTTCACTGCAGATGCCAGGGACTAGCCCTGGGGCTGCCATGGCTGGAGTTGGGGCTCCCGAGCCCAGACTTTCAGCCTGTTCTGCAGCCAGATAAGCCACGAGGCGAGGCGACCGTCTTTGGTTCAAGAACCTTGCAGGCCTTGGGGTCTGACCTGAAGAACTCCCGTTAATGACAATGCTCTTCAAATCAGGCCCCAGATGACCACCTGAAGGCGGACACGGGTGATAGAACTGGAGTCCAAGTGGATAGCAGAGAAACCCCCTCCCAGCAGAGGCTCAGCAGAGTAGAAGGGAGAGCCAAGGAAGGTAGCATAGAGGGATTTAAAGCTCTGATGGATAATCACTGGGAATGGTAGTAAATGTAACTGCCCATACCTGGCCAAAATTTGGGCACAGCTGAGGGAGGGAAACAAAGGACTGAGTGACCCTGTGCTTCTCTCTATCCTCCAGTAGCTTGTTCCTTTCTTTGTATAGTAACTAGAGCCCAATACCAGCTGCTGAAGGCCAGGTATATTGCCTAGTAGTTAGAGCAGAGACAGGGGACCGGGGTACTACTCTGCGCTCTGGCCTTGACTTACCAGCTGCCTCTGCTGGCAAGCTTGGTAGCTGTAATTCACTGCCAGTCACGTGAGCCGCGAAGGAGCTGTAGTGTAGACAAGGTGCAGGCATTTGTACGACCAGCTGTGAAGCCGGGCTATAAAAGTTTGCTTGGTGGACGAGGCCAGAGAGAGAACTTGGACAAGGCACTTTGCTTCTCAGTGCTCAGTCTGCCCATCTCTAAGTGAGGGTGGTAGCTATCCGACCGCCCTGGCGCGCAGTGCGGCTCCATTAAACCTTGCCAACCTCTTGCAGGTCTTCAGCTGAACTGACCTATGGAAATTCAAAGGGTCATTTTCTTCGTATTGTTTTATTACAGACAAACGAGGTTATTCTTTCGCTGAATTGTGCGTGGCAGAGACTAACCAGCTGTCACCCAGCCTCTTTAGAAAATAACCAATCACAGTCCCAGCTCTGGAGCTGTTTTTCCTTTGGGATTATTATGGCTTGCTGCAGGGACAGTTTTGAAGACCTGGGTTTCCCTGCCTTCTCCCATACATCTTTGAGTCAGCGAGGCAGAGAAATAATAATAAGTCGTTAGCATGACAGAATAGTGGAGCAATCGGTCCACACCCAACCGACAAAACAAAGCACAAGACACTGGGGTCAGTCGGAAGGACATAGACCCAGGTGTGGTGCTTTGAAAGAGGCAAGCTGCTATACCCCAGCTTGGCAGCATTCACTGCCTGTAGTCCTGGTTTCAAAGTCCTGTAAGCTTGCCTGCGATTTAAAGCTATTGAACAGAATGGTGTCAGCAAATGCCACAAGACGTGAGTTCTGCTCCAGGTCTCCCAGGTAGCAGGTTCTGGGTGTAGAGCTAGTGAGAAGTGATGGCTTGATAGCTCTGGAGGCTGTTTCCCCACAAAGCAAGTACCGCACAGGCAGGAGCAATGCTTGATTTTCTCACACAGCCGAGTTTTCTCCTGGGGTCATGGATCTCCCATCTCTTTATCTTTAACCCCGAGTAAAAAGGCCATAAAAACAGCTTTGAAAGCAGGTGGCAGAGGCAGGCTCAGGTGCCTGTGCCCGATTCCCCTGGGATGTGCGTTGCTGAAGTTAATATTAAACTGCGTGCGTGCACATCAGCAGCCACCCTTTGTTCTCCAGGCCTCGCTCATTCATGTGTGCACCAGAGAGGGGCCCAAACTCGATCACCAGTTCCAAGCCTCCTGCACCGAACATGGGGGAGGTCTGGACCACGGTCGGGATCCAGGGCTGAAGTTTGTA
The DNA here is from genome assembly GCF_965152235.1 of Eretmochelys imbricata. Taxonomy (NCBI): domain Eukaryota; kingdom Metazoa; phylum Chordata; order Testudines; family Cheloniidae; genus Eretmochelys; species Eretmochelys imbricata. The sequence goes on from NC_135587.1 coordinate 20,954,464, forward strand.
TCTCAGACCCATGTCAATAAGAGACTGATCTACCTTATCTCACACTGCTGCTCCTCGCTGTCGTATCGGATCTGAATCAGAATGCTGATACAGAGTTTCCATTGACTTTTGGGGCGGGGGGTTGGGCCCAGGTCTGGATTTCATGACTCAGGACCCAACTCTACTAAACACTCGCTCGGGAGGTGATCCAGCTACCAGCAGCTTCCCAGTCTGATAAGGGAAATGATGCAAACATATCACCTTAAAATACACAAACTGGGCAATTAGTTCACCTGATTCCACCCCTTTCCCCAAACAGGTGACTTAAAGCACTTATGAAAATTGAGGTGAAGGCTGCAGGGACCTCTTAAGGAGAGAGGAGTGCTAGGCCCCATGAGAAAAGACTCCCAGGTCCCTAGACATCTGAGTCCATCAGTCCGTGCACAAACCCATCCCTACTAGGCATCCCTGTGGTGAGTAGCTTCCCCTTCTGCCATCTTCCCACGCAGCCCTCTCCTCTCTGGGCAGCCTGAATAGATCCCTCATGCCAGCTCACGTTAGGGCCAGAAAGATGCATTTGGTAGTGGCTGGACTGAAGGCTGCACCAAGACATGAAATAAGGAAAACTGATTTTCCACAGGCTCATGTGCGTGTTGGAAGCCTAAGGATCCAGTCTCTTTCTCATCGCGCCGAGCCCTCAGCACTGTAATCAGGGGGCTGTTGATGGCCTTTTGGGTTGGGGTTGAGCAGGAAGGTGCATTGCCATCCCGCAGCCGGTTGTGGCTTTCATAAGTCTGTGGAAATATGGTTATAATTAGACATAGGGATAAGGCATGGGTGGGGGGGGGGGGAATGTATGCTTTTATACGATCCCATGAAAAGTTCCTGCTCAGAATATTACGCACATTTCCTGGTGGACACAGTTCAATAGCACAATATACAGCCGCTTTGAAAAGGAATCTGGGAAAGCTCAGAATAAAAATGTTGTCTCTGCGGAGATAATGTGTGCAATATCCTTCCATGGGGAGCCCACATCTGTTCCAGTTCAACCACCTTCCTTCATTCAGGGAGCGGAGCGCGGTTTCCTAGCCCAGTGCCAAAAACAGGCTTGTGCTCTTCTGTTCCCACCAGAATCTATTTATTGTTGAGGGGGAAATAAAGCTCTATTTAAAAAAAAAAAATCTGGATCTAGAGGCTGGGTCTGAAATGTCACTGACTGGGCACATCCCCTGAAGTAAACATCCCTTGTAGAAGCAGGAGGGGGAAGGGAACCTGTTGCCACTGCAGAAAAGAACAGGAACATAAATTACAAAACGGACAGCGATCCAAGAGAAAAAAGGGGAGTTGTAGTAATGGTGTAAACTGATTCAGGGTGTTTTCTGCGTATTAGTAAAGGATCTCCCCCTGCAGGACGATCTTCCTAGTTATGTTAAAGAGGGTCATTTAGCATTCAGTTACATCTTTGCCAATGTCCAGGACAGGGAGGAATTGCGTAGCGTGGCACCTAGGGCAATTACTAGGAGCAATGAGATGTGATTAAGGGAGTGACAATAATACAGATGTTAAGGGAAGGGTAATAAAGGCTGTCTAATGAAAAAGTTCCTGAGAGTGACATGTTTTAGACTGCAGATTAGTCTCCCAAAGGACATGGAGGAAGCGCCCTCCTGGTCCATCCATTTAATACTGTATTAGCCCTTGCAAGTGTTCTGAACATTCCTGCCCTGATGGGGGACTGACTAGATGAGCTTGTGGGATGCTCATCGCTGATTTCTAAGATTCCACATCTCTTTCTTTCTTTTCCGAGTCTCGTACAGTTTTGCTCAGCTCTGAGACACATTCGCCTCTGCCTGACCGTTCAGAACAGCCCCTTCTGTTCAGCGCCAGAGCTTCCGTGACCTAATCCACATTAAGCCGAGCCTTTGAGAAGCCCCATTAAACACATGCCACCTTGCCAGCCAAAAGGGGCTTTTGAAGGAGACACACCGCATTAAGTCCCATGGACTCAATAACCCCTTGAAAAGAACAGAGCGCACAGAGATTTTTTTTTTTTTTTAAATTCCACCATGAGTTTTAGCATCAGGAAGAAAAAATTTGAAATGATGCAAACCTGCGAGAGAAAGGAGCTCTAAAAGGATCCCTGGTGTTTATCAGATGGGAAGGGAGGGTAAGCATGGGGTACAGTATACGGGGCAAGTTATGGTTCCTTTTTCCAAGAACTGCACCTTTCAGTCATGTGAGTAGAGGGGCGGGGCAGTGCTGGGCATGAATTCATGACGGCTGTTTGAGACGGAGTCTCATACACTCTGCGTTCTTTCTTTCTTGGGTATTTTGCTTAGTCAGAATTCTCTCCCCCAAACCAGTAGAGAGCTGCTCTTTGCATACGGAAAGCACAACAGCAAAAGAGAAAGATACTAGCAAAAGAAAAAGGGAGATATATCTCGCTTTCATTTCCTTTCAACGTCTTCCCATTCAGCATGTGATTGAACGTTCCTTTCCCCCACCCACGGCAGGGCTGCACGCCGAAACACTGTGAGGTTTTCCCCTTTCAGCCTGTAATGCTTTTCATTTTAACTGGAGATGAGACAGAGCAGGAACCTTTGGATCCACATCCGTATCCAAACTTCTGCAAACCTGGGAGTGAGGCCTGGAATTTTGGGTCAGCCCAAGGAAACAGCTGCAAAGTTCTGATCAAGATCGAAACTTGCCCAGAGTACCAGGGCTCTCGTCAGATGTGGGGTCTTAGCTTTGGCCTGCCAGCCCTGCTGCTACATTAATGTAACATGCCCCACTCAGCCCAGAATGCCCTCAGCGTGGGAAGATGCTCAGCCCAGGTACCATACACACAGGAACAGCGTCTTACCCTTCCAGTGTTTCTAGCAAACATCCCGGCCCCTTGAAAATTCAGCACTTTCTTGCTCCTCAGACGCTTCCAGCCAGCAACTGAAGGCAGCTGCCTTTTGCCTCTTAACTTCCTCACAATAGCAACCAAGCAGGCTGCACATCCATAAGGGACTGCTGGAGAGCCAAAGAAGCAGGGAGAAAAAGAGGTGACAAAAAAAAAAACAAAAAAAAAAAACCCAGTTCCCTTTCCTAGCTCCCCCTGCAGGTAGAGAAAAGAGAGCGGGTAAAGTTTGCTTGTTGCTTTCTTTCCCAGTTTGGGAGGCATGAGGATACTACGGAGATTGGCCAGATATGTACCTAGGCAGAGAACGAGGGAGAGAGAAGGTGGGTGGACTTTCGCTTTTCCTCTTTTCACGGTGTAACTGTGACTCTAAAAACCCCTCAATGCCAACTGGCAAAGCGTTCACTGTTCTGTAACAGCAACTCCTACAAGGCCTGACAAACTCGCTACGCCTAACATGCTGCGTTCATAGTATTTATCCACGAAGGGTCCTATGAGGTGTCTAATAAAAGCTGGTGTCATGATGATCCCCATAACTGTTAGGAGAGGTACGTATGGATGAGGTACGTTAAGGACTTGTGTGTGTGTGCTGAAAATATATTTTTGAAGCTATGTCCCAAGCAGAATTGACAACCAGGTTTTGCCAGACCAAAGGATGCAGATTCAGCTGTCTGCCTAGGTTCATACACTAAGCATTGTAAACCACTCCAGTAGAAGCCCATTTTGCATATGAAATCAACATGAGTACGTGAAGAACACTTGTAGCCAGCACGGCAGGAAATGAACCTCATGGGGAGGGTTGTCCTGGCTCTGGGGACAAAACTCTGAGTTTTGGGAAATATAAGGAATAACAAAAGGATCCTTTACTGAGGAAGCAAAAAGGCGAGCTCCTTTTGCATTCATGAAAGGTGGATCCCCGCCACCTTGGTGGGTGATGCTAGGACATTGTGTTAGGTGAGAAACTGATTTAGACAAGGGTTTTAGCCTGTTAACTTTAAGTTTGGACTCTAAGAAGCACATTGTACTTTTGGTTATATGCACCCATTGCTGTTTCCATTAGCCGTAGTCATTCGCTCTTAGCCTTTGATGATGAATTGATGATCTATCATAACTATGTCTCGGTGCAGTGATGTTATAAAGGACCTGATCCAGAGTTGTACCAGTCAAGTTGTGTGAATTATTCCCTTGGGCACAGCTAACCTGGTAATTTCTGAGAGTGGCCAGTGATGGGGGCTCCATACTACAGGGGGCTGCTCTCAAGGAGCTCAGGAACTGGAGTGCATCTGTTATTACCTGCAAGGCAAGGTCAGGGCTGGCAGAGCCCTGAGGCGGTTGTTTGGATGGCTAACAGATGGGGGAGGGGGGCGCGTGGGGAGTCAAGGAGCTGATAACCAGTTAAGCACAAGCAATTCTCTCTCTTGCTGAGGTGGGGTATCACAAGATGACTCACTGTCCTGGGCACCCTGAGAAGCCATCTCTGTAACACACCATTTGCAAGGCTTCCCCAGAAAGTGAGATACATCATTAAGATCACTGATGCAGGATCCCATTCTCTAGCCAGTGCATGGCAAACTATCCTGCAGCTGTGTTAGCCTGGAAGGGAGCAGATTGGGTATGTCTGCTTTGCCCCTTAAACGTATTGGGTTCGAATTCCCATTGCCCTGCCCCTCGCACAGCGTGTTACACTGGCGTACAGGCCAAAGGGGAAATAGAAGCCGGGAGAAAACGTTAGAGATGACAATGAAGCAAAGGGATGGGGGACAGCTGGAGCGGCCAGAGTTGAGAGGAAGTCTTAGTGGAACTAAAGATGAACACCTTTCTTTGGTGTCGGGAAGGATGGGAGGTATAGAACCAGAGGGACTCTTGTCTTTCCACTTGTAGGCCCACGAGGCGTGGCAGAGCTGGCATTCGGATAGCTTTCTTGCCTGGTGTGAGAAGGGGCCCATGGGCAGCATCTGAAAGCATATCCCACTTCAAATCCAGAGAGAGCACTAGGAAGATCACCCTCTCTAGAACCCCAGCCAAGGAAACCAGTGCCCCAACGCTCATGGTCTGGGCTTAAATCCATCTCCCTCCCTGAAGGAAAAATCCCCAGTCTTCCTCATTCCCCACCCCTTACTCACTAAGATCTTATTCCTAACCCCTCAGCATCTGAACTCAACTCTAAGACAGTTTAACAGATCTTTGCCTGTGATCTTTGCCTGTAAATTCCTTGATCTTGGGCATATTTTCCTTCCCCAACAGGAACTTGGCTGGCTGGCTGCATTGCATGTCATCTCATCCCCCATAGCCTATACATGAGGACCTCTACCTTGCCTTTGCACTAATGTGCTCTTTTATAGGTTTATCGAGTGGGGCGGGAGTGGCACCCCACCCTCCCCAGTCTAAAAACCAATCTGAGTTTCTCAGCAGTTAGGCTAATTAACAACAGGGCACAGTGTATTTCATAATCAGCAGGGTAAAATACACTCTGTTTGAACAAAACAGATCCCAAACCACTGAACCAGCTCAGAAAATAGACAAACACAGAGCAGAAGCTCTTCTAATGGGCGAACATTAGACCTACAAGGGTTTAGATTAGTGTCCCATGGTTAGGATGAAACTTGAGTGGAGTTTGATTTAGCTCAAGCCAGTTTAAGGAAGTATGAAGTCCCAGGGCATAAAGGAGCCTTTAAGGATCTCAACACCTTTACAAATCTGGGCCTAAGTCTCTTGGAAAAGGTACGCATCTGGCGTAACTAGCTTAACAAGCATGGCAGGAAATTGGCCTATGGAATGAGTGTGACGGGTCTCAGCTGAGTTCCCAGTGCACAGGTGTCCACAGAAGCCACACCTCCCTCAACTATCTGCCCACCTGGCTGCTTGACTCATATTAGAAGCCCAGGACTGGGTGAGCTCCTGAGGCTTGAACTATGCTATCCTGCCCACAGAGTACAGCACAGTTGATGGAGTAGGGAAAGCTATTAGTATTCATATTACAATAGCATCTGGTGAACCTAGCTAAGATCAAGGCCCCACGGTGCTGGGTGCTTTACATACACATAGTGAGAGATAGTCCCTGCCCTGAAGAGTTTACAATATAAATGGACAAGTCAGGCAAACAGCAGGTGGGGAACTGGAGAGACAGAGAGGTGGACTGGCACAGCATGTCAAAGTGGCAGAGACAGTAATAAAACCAGGTCTCCTAATTCCCACCCCAGTGCTATATATCCACTAGCGCAATCGTGTCTCAGCCACTGACCGGCCGGTGGCCTTGGGAAAAATCGCTTCATCGCTTCGTGCCTCAGTTTTCCCCCATGCAAAATTCTGAGACTTCTCTTCCCACCTCCTAAGGATGTTGTGAGGATTATTTAGTGAATGTTTGTATGGGGAAAGGGCTATATAAGGGTTAAATAGTATTATTAATCCTAAATATTGTCCATCCAGGACAAGGTTGAGGCAGATTGGCAAGACAGCATGAAGACAGACTGCAGCGCCCCCACCCATTCTGTTCTATATATCCACAGAGGACATCAGTCTTCAGGTCTCTCGCTAGAGCAAGTACCAATGAAACTAAATTCACTCACACAGAGAATATTTCAGTTAAAAAACGAATCCTTGAACCATTGCAATAGAGAGAGGCCTTTGAATTGGCTCTGGTTTATCTTACATGAGTACGGCCCCTTAAATAAAACCTCACAGAGCAATGGCGTGTGTATAATATGCTTGCATGCGTGGTCATTCGATGACATCATGTACACAGTGGATGTGTTTAAGACTATAATCAAGCCTTGCATTTTGCAACATGTAAAGCTGAGAGGCCCACGAGGAGGAGAGAGGACGCTGGCGTCTTCCCCAGTGACAAACACAGACCCTGAGAACAATTGACTAAGCATCTCAGGCTGGCCAGAATGAATTATGGACACCTCCTTGCTGCCGAGGCTGTCAATCCTGCCGGCAGGTTTTGCTTGGATTCAGCAGCCACATCTGCCTCTTGGTGACTCCCCGGGGGACAGGAGGGCATGAGAACACTCTGCTTTTGGCAGGAGTCACACAGGACTGCCATGCCCAAAGGGATCAGGCTGTCACGGTTTGTCCCTCTTAGAAGCTGCTTGTTTTGCAAGCAGGGACCGTCTGCACTGGAATGCCCAAAAGGGCTGATAACAAGCTCTTGTTCTGAGAACTATTTGAGGTGAGTGAATGCAACAGTGCTATTTGGCTGGTTTGCAGTTGCAATCTGTATTGCAAGATCTAGTGTCAGTCTAAGTTAGAGCCTGTTGCACCAGTGTAAATAAGGAGTAAGCCACATTACAGCAGAGTAAGTGAGACCAGATTCAAGCCCTGTGTCCTGAAGCTCCAATTCTTAAACCTTCTAGAATATACTGCACTTTGTATGAAGTGATGTTATGTTTCCACATGTCTGTGCAATGTTACAGCTCCCAAAGAGAGAGACACAACATGCACTGGACCTTAAAAACCAAGATCCCGGGCTGACTCCTACTCCCACTGAAGTCAACAGGGACTTCTGCAGCTAGGAAAGGACAGTATATGGCATAAGCATCAGCATTTCCCCATTTACAGGGTTTAGAAATATCTGGGAGGGGATGTAATTTTTAAATTAACAGAAATACTCCATCCTGCCATCTGATCACACTAGCATATCCTGTTAATGTCAATGGAGGTGTGTCTGTTTACCCCAACTGAGAATTAGGGCCCATCGTGGCAACCTTCCTTATGGATCCCCAAAACTGGGCAAATTCCCTTGGTTTCAGGTTTAGTTACTAACCCTTTAAGGGCTGATCCTGTGCCACTGACTTCAATGAATGCAGAATCAAGCCCTGCTCATCACAGTAGGATCTGGGGATGAGTTTGCGTGTGAGGGAGAGGGAGAGATGCAGAGTAGAGGTGTGTGGTAGTGTAGGCAGGTTTCAGGTGTGTTAGCATAGGTCTGGAGTGGGTGCATGCCACATACAGGTGAATGCGTGTGAGCATGCTGCTGTGATTATTTAATGTGTGTATGAAAATAGCACTTTATAGCCCCAATCAGCATCATTTTCCTATTGTGGCACTTGCTGAAGAAATGTACAAAATACAGCCCGGGAAGCTCCTAGGTGAAGGATCATGTTTATTGCAATGACTCATACTACCAGGAACAAGCAAACTCAGGGATGCACCCATGGCTGGCACAATGCTGCTAATAATAACAAAATGGAGAGATGTGAGAAAATTTCAATGAAAACAAACAAACGAGTGAAAACTGGAACCAAAAATGTCTGTGATCTTTCCCCTTCTCCCATTTCCCAAACAGCTCAGGTAATGTTCTGTGTTCAGTTACTTAAATCTCCCCACTTTATTTTCCACAGTATGCATCCGATGAAGTGAGCTGTAGCTCACGAAAGCTTGTGCTCAAATAAATTTGTTTCTAAGGTCTCTAAGGTGCCACAAGTCCTCCTTTTCTTTTTGCGGATACAGACTAAGACGGCTGCTACTCTGAAACCTGAATTGTCTTGGGCTTTCCTGCGTGGAGGAGGGTTTTTTCCAGAAGATCCCTGATGCCGTCTGCTCTGACCGGGCCCGAAATTCCAAGGAAACAGCCTTTCCCATGTTCTTTGCTGTGGCCAGGCTGGAACCTGGAAGTGCCAAAACTACACCAAACAACAGAGAAAGATGGGGAGGAAACAAACTGAGCCAGCCTCGCTTTGGAGCCCAGGAAAGCTCAGGCTGGTGATCAGAGTGGATTTACGGAGAAGGCTGCATTCACCGCTTGCTTGCTGTGACCTGGTTATTATGTATTTATTTTAATTACTGTTATTACAGTAGTGCCCTAGTACCCTTGTGCTCAGAGGTGTACACACACATAGTGAGAGACAGACGCTGCCCCAAAGAGCTACACTCTCTAAATAGACAAGACAGACAAAGCATGGCAGTATTATTATCCCCATTTTACAGCTGAGCCAGGAGGGCTAAGACACAAAGAGATGGTTCTCTCCATCCAATAGGACCCTAGGAATTGCCAGACTGGGTCAGATCCATTGTTCCTCTAGTCCAGCCTCCTGTCTTCATACCCCTGAATGATCCCATCCCAACCAGAACACAGGTGGACACTCTCACACACATTCTCTTCCTCATTTGCCTGGTCCTTGCAGAGGTTGGTTCTAGAAGTAGCCGGGAATGCTTCTCTCACTTGCAGCGTTCATCCTTCTCCGGTGGATAGCACCATGCCCCGACACTCCCTTAGACCCCTTGTTCTGAAGCAGGTCAGCCAAGAACAGCTGTCCCTTGGGTAAACCTCAGGCTGTTTAACCTTTGATGACTGCAGTAAACTCCAAAACAAATATACAGTCCTTAAATAAGGATTAGATGAACAGCAGCTTTTATTTGAACAAACTCATGTTACACGTTGTAATCCAAGAGCGACAAACTACACAGCAACTAAAGATCTAGAACTGCACCTGGCCAGATTCCAGTCTGGTTCTGTTCCACCTGCCTGAAGCAACCTCCTGCCACGAGATGTGTATTCCTCACTTCCCCTCTGGCAAACTATTATTGAGCATTGTTGTGCAGTGGTAAACAGCTGACTTGTTCTGCCCCAGAAGTGGCTGCACTCTGGTGGTGGCTGAAGCAATGCCTTTTATGACATTGGCTTGCGATTAATGTTTGGAAAGGTGCTGTAAATCTGGTCCAGCACTAACTGAAGTCAATGGCAACACTTTCGTTGATTGCTGGATCAAGCCCCATGTAAATGGGAAACGCACTATCACTCCAGTTTCCTTTACCAGAATGCATGGCACTCTTTGGTGTGTTTTTTAGGGTAACATTCCATAAGGTACTCTGACCCAGCACAGCACCTGCATAGTCCCACTGAAGTCAATGGGACCACTGGTGTGTTTAAAGGGATGGGGGCCGGTGTGCTCAGCACCCGGCTGGATTGAGCCCACAGCCAGCACAGCGGCTCTGGTGGCATTTGGCTGCTGTTGCTGGGTTTTTATAAGAGGCCAATGATCATTGTTATCTGGATTGTAGTAGTGCCCAGCTGTGCTTTCCAAACACAGCAGCAGCCCAGTCCCTGCCCCCGGGAACACACAGTTGCATATTAGAGACCCCCGGCTCTGAAACGCACTCACACAAACTTGGGGAAAGTTTGGATACTGTTCTTAACTCCACAGCTCTGGCTTGTTTCTACAATGGGTCCAATCCAGAAACCCAAATGGGAACATCCCCACACTGGGAGGATACTCTGATCTGGACCCCAACTATGTACCTAGCTCTCTTCTCAAGTTTCTCTCCAGGTAGGAGGGGCTGATCTGGAGCTGGGAGGGAAAGGAAACCAAGCTCTTTGGGGGTTAGGTCTCTGCAGAGGAGGGACTTAGCTTGCTGCAGGGATCAGAAGTTGGTCCTGAGGACAGGCAGAGAAGAATTAAGTGGCTTTCTCAAGTAGCTGTGTGCTGTAGGGAAGCCTGTTGTTATCTCAACCAAAACTGAGTTCCCATTGTGCTGTGCAAACCTTTTCCGGGGCAGGAGTAGCCTGGCCATTTTTCTCTGGCTCCCTTGTTTCAGGGAGTGAGGGCACATGCTCCTTCTCTCACAGAAGGGTCAGGGTGTCACTGCAACATATAATTCAGCAGTCAGTTCCTGGGAGGTGAGCAGGGCAGGTTATCTTCCACAAGTAGATGACTCCATGGTAAATCTCCATCGCATCACATCTCACGCCTGGTGGGCTGGCTGGGCAGAAGGGAAAGTCCCTTGTCTTCTTCCTACTGGGAACTCCTTCACCTCAGCAATGGCACGGCACATTTCAATAAAAATTCTAGACACTAGAGGGGAGCGGGGTCAAACCACTCCAAACTCTGGAAAACTCATCCAGGATCTTGCTTCCCCAGCTGGCAGCATTTTCAATAATGGGCCAAATTTGTCTGAACACCTGCAAACTTCAGGAAAGTTCAGCTGTGGGCCCTGCCCCCAAATTTGCAACTTGGTTCCATCCCTAATGAAAACACATTTGCTTCTAAAAGTCAACTTCCAGCAGAGAGCCTGCTTAGAGAGAGGACTTATGTGGTAAACATGTCACAAGGATATTCCTCTTCCCAGATGTCCCTCAGTCTGCTTATTGGAACCATCATTTCACAGCTCTCCACACGTTCGGGGTATCTATGGATTTGGGATGCCTATTTTGAGACAACTAGATGCTTCTGAAATGAGTGGAGTTTTGCGTTGAGACGGACCCCAGGTTAGGGTTAGGGTTTGGCCGATGTATGAATTACACAGCGGGGCACTCTGAAGCGCTCCTCAACCAAAGAAAACCTATTGTGAACTGAGGCCTCGAGGGAGCTGGGGGAGAAAGTGCAGTGTCTTTTCTATTAAATGCGGGCCACAGCACCATGCCAGACTCCAAGTCTGTGGCCACATCTGCGTCCTCGTGATGTCTGTGGAATCTGTAGTTTGAGCCTTGCTTTCTGCTGAGGGCAGCTGCAGTATCTCAGCAGCAGCTGTTCTCCGGTATGTATCTTAAAGTAGCAGAGCCCAAGTGACTGCAATGCCCAATATGTGACACCAGATACAGCCCAGCACCAACTGGACGCGCCCCCAGGGTCCCCTTTCCCTTCCTTCGGGAGGGGGGCGGGGTGAGCTCTCCAGTTCGCACTGCACCGCTTGTAACCCTTTTCAACACGTCTGGACCACAGGTCTGTTTGATTCGGGTTGTGCAATAGGACGAGACAGCGAGTGATTTCCCAGCGTGGCCCGGGAGGGACGATTCAGTGAGTTACTGTCTGGGTTTCCAGCCCCACGCTGTGCAGAGAGCACTGCACAGGAACCCAGCTGCTTGAATGAGAGCCGCGGGTGGACCATCAGTGGGATAAATCAACAGTGGGCCCCAGGAGAAATGCTTTTAAGGGGAGGAACCTCTCTGCAGTGAGTGGTGGACGAAAGGCTGTGAACGATCGCTGGGCCAGGAAGATGTGTGGGGGCAGGAACACACCAGGCTAGGCAGGAAAAGCACAGAGGGGCTGGTAAAAAGCCTATAAGAATTTTTTTTTTTTTTTTAAAAGGTGCCTGGGAAAGGAAACCATTGTTAAGCGCAGATCTTGACGGCTCCAGCCACCTCTCCCGGGAGATAACCAATCACAGCCCCCGGTGCTCTCACAACCAGAAACCCAGCCCAAAGGGCTGAAAGGTCTCTTGGAAGCAAAAGATCATGCAGCCCTGCTCTGTGAGAGCAGAGAGACCATGGGGTGTCCCAGAGGGTAAAAAGACACATGCTCACAGCTGCACTCACTGCAAGAAAGGGAGCACTCTAGGGATGGGGCAAATTGACGCTCAGCTCCTCAGCCAGGGTAGCTTCATTAGCCGATTTACACCAGCTAAGGATTTACCCTATACTAACCAGCCCTGAAGTAGTTGGAAAGCGAATTGTCCTTGACTGAGAGCGACGTACCAGCCTCTTTGGCACAACCAGGCAAACTAGCGTGCAAATACCTCGGCCTCTGCAGCCTTTGAGTTTGCACTGGGCTCAGAAGAAACAAATAGCTGATCCTGGGCCAGATCTTCAGCTGCTGTAAATAGGTAGTGATCCATTGACTTCAATGGAGCCATGCCAATTTACATCACCTGAGGATCTGGCCCATTATGTCCGTGAATAGCCTGGGTGATACACCCAGCCCCCTCTGCTTTCCTCTGGGTTGCTTTCAAGATGCCTTATTTGTTGTAGTTGCTGCGAATTTATTTCTTGCAGCTGTACGGTTGCCTCTTCCCTCTGTTTGCTCCTTGCACTTCATGTCGGTTCCATCAGGCCAGCCGTTTGCTGCACTGGGTCCACCACTGCTAGCATTGCTCAGGGACAGAGCGCTCATCTCCAGCCACCTGCCACGCCTCATTCATATTTGCTTTACTACTCACAGTCACTACCCTACCCCAGGTTAGCCCTGTACCTCTCCAGGGAGCTATGCACACAATGAGACAGTAAACAGTGATTTCACCAAGTACTTGAGTGGCTGAGAGGTTAAACAAAACGGTTCCCAGTCCGTCTCTGCTACATGTACCATATGTCTACAAACCCATCCTAGTATGGATATTATATAGCAATCCAGGGCCATTTCTCATCTTTCCTTGCTATTTCTCAGCTGTTGTAGAGCCTGAGCAATGACAGGAATGCTTTCCGTTGTCAGAGGTCAAAGCCAGAGAAACCACTTTCCTCTCAGGCCTGGTGTGCCAGCTTCTTGGACCTCCCGGCTCCTCCTACCAATCCTTATAGTTGATTTGTAGGCCGTGTCTCAAGTTGCTTTGCCTTGATTTGTTCAGAAGGCCGTGTCATTTTGCGGTCTGAAGTGTGTGCAAGGTACGTTCATTCCGTGCGTTTTCATGTGTGCCTGTAACGACATTGTTCTATACGTGTACAGCGCTTTGCCTCTTGGGATTTCAAAGCACTTCAGACATAAACTGTTTTAAGGTACATCGACACTGACTCTCCTTTTGGTAGTGTGTAGAGTACATATGCTACACGCCTCCCCTAGCACAGGTCTAAGGAGCAGTGCTGACGACGAGGCCCTCTTTAGGGGAGTAGAATAAAGTCACTCCTGAACCCTGTGAATATGTCCCTGGGTATGTACCCTGCAGCGCTCTCTACTCACCCAAGCAGTGCCTCCCCCCTCTGTCCTGCCATGTCCCCACTGCGGAAGTCCTGCCCTGACATAAAGAAAGACTCCAGCAGCGGGGAAAGCCTCTGGCAGGGTGGAGGCAATGGGAAAAGGCTCTGGCGGCGAACAAGCTTTATCCCGCTGCCTCCCCCTGCCAGGGCCTTTCACTGAAACGTGTAGCTACATCCCACAGTGTGGACGCAGCCTCCTTTTCACTGCCACGTGTAACTACACAGACCCTCCATGTTCCCGCAAGAGGTGTGCAGTGTAGACATACCCTAAGATTCATCACCCCTGTCAAGTAAGTCATTATTATCGGGCGCATTTTATAATCAAGTAAATTGAGACACAGGGAGGTGAGATGATTTGTCTAAGGTCTTGTAGCGAGTTCGTGACCGAACCCTGAGCCCTGACTTCTTCTCTCACCCTCTAACCCCTGAACCTCAACCCTAGCGATGCTGTTAGCAGCCGTAGCTACTTTTCATCTCTAGGCAACTCCAAGAGACCAACTGAGTTGCCTGTAATGTCCAAGTGTAAGTGAGGTTGCAAGAGGTTTAGGTGGGATTTTCAGGAAAAAAACAAAACAAAACCCAAGAGCATTAGGTGATGAAATCCCACTGAAATTCAACGAGGGGTTGTACTTCAGCTCCTTTGAAAATCACAGCTTTAAACACATCTGTTGCATCGGAACCTGTTTCCCAGTCAAGTCATGTATGTTTATCATTATCTTTTGGAGAAGCAGGAATTAAGTTCTTTCTTTGGCTGTTTTCTGCTTTTGTGGCTGAATACATATAATTACGTATGCTGACATCTTTAGAGCTGGTATCTTTACTAATCTGTGCTGATTTACAATAAGCTTCTACTAAACTTCCAAAGGTTTCAGAGTAGCAGCCGTGTTAGTCTGTATCCGCAAAAAGAAAAGGAGGATTTGCGGCACCTTAGAGACTAACAAATTTATTTGAGCATAAGCTTTCGTGCGCTACAGCTCACTTCATCGGATGCATTCAGTGGAAAATACAGTGGGGAGATTTAGATATATAGAGAACATGAAACAATGGGTGTTACCATACACACTGTAATGAGAGTGATCACTTAAGGTGAGTTATTACCACCAGGAGAGCGGGGGGAGGAGGGGGAAAACCTTTTGTAGTAATAACCAAGGTGGGCCATTTCCAGCAGTTGACAAGAACGTCTGAGGAAGAGTGGGGAGTGGGGGGAATAAACATGGGGAAATAGTTTTACTTTGTGTAATGACCCATCCACTCCCAGTCTTTATTCAAGCCTAAGTTAATTGTATCCAGTTTGCAAATTAATTCCAATGCAGCAGTCTCTCGTTGGAGTCTGTTTTTGAAGTTTTTTTGTTGAAGAATTGCAACTTTTAGGTCTCTAATCGAGTGACCAAAGAGACTGAAGTGTTCTCCGACTGGTTTTTGAATGTTATAACTTCCGAAGCCATCCAAACTCTAATCAGCTTCCCCACTATCTCTCATGACTGGAGCTGCTTATTATCAAACAAAGGGAGTTTTCCAGTCCTCATTAAGATAATAGGTGTTTTGCTTTAAGCAGGGAAGTGTTATGGGTGACACGGTAATGTCATTTTCCTGTTGGAACAGGAAGTGCATAAAATTCACACCAAGGAAGGTAAAAACTAACACGCAAGTGTTACAGCTGCGTGCAAAAAAGGATGATAGTTTCTGCTGTACCAGGGATTTCCCAGTAACCAGCCTAGTCCTCCATGGTGCTGATCCTAAGTCAATGAGGCATGAGGATGCTCAGCATGGGCCTGATCCAAGGATCCTGGAAGTCAGTGGTAAGAGTCCTCCTGTCTCCCATGGGGCTTGACTCAAATCCTGTAACAGACTCGCTGGGTCAGGCCTACAATTTGCAGAGGTGCACAAAATATTTGCAAGAAAACTGGTTGTGTTTTTTGTGCAACGTTTGCACTGGAACAGGCCCACTTTCAAGAGTAAGTTGCTGTCATGGCACAAACTGTGGACGGTGGTAATGGTGCCTGTTTTTGCATCCATTTTACCCTTTGCCTTATATCCTGGGGAAAGCTGCAGAATTTCTGGGATGTACAAACCATGCCGGGGGGGAGGGAAGGGGGAAATGGAGGGGGAGAATCACAGGGTATTTCTGAAAGAAAATAGCCTGAAATGTTTCTGTGAAGAATGTGCATCAGATGGCATCGGCTTTGGTGGTGCACAGCCCGGTGCTGAATGGTGGAGTAGTATTAATGGCGGGTTTATAATGACTCGCTACTTAACATGACTTTGCCTTGTGCATTGCAGCTGATGCCTGGCTGGAGCTGACACCTTCTCTCGCTGCTCCTCCCGAAGGCAACCTTGGAAAAGGGTGGCCTCTGAAAGCATCCCAAGGGCAGCAGTAGCTGTGAGGAGAGCTGGATTGACTTTCAATGTCAGCTAACTACTGCATGATCCTACACTGCAGTCCACCCTGGGGCGGAGGGCCACCTTCATTGGTACTGATCAGCTGATCGCCTGGACCCCCCCTCCGCTTCTGTCCCTGGCTGGTTTAGCATCTGGTTCCCAGGCCCAGCAACTCCACATCCTGTTTGCTTTTTTATCTGCAGCTCTTAGCTGAGCCCAGGGGCCGCAGGCAGTTTGTTTGCTTGACAGCACCTGTCCCCATTGCCTTCCCTGGCTGGCCTGTGCTTACGTCTCTCCATTCAGCATATGCAGAGAAGCAAATGTGCCCTTCCTAGGGAAATTCACCATGGGCCCGAGCCTGAAGTCACCATTCGATTTCCCTGGGGCTGGGTAGGGTTACCTGGACACAACTCCCAATGACTTCAGGATTTGAGGTCAAGGGGTGTTACTCCGATCCTGTGGAAAGCAGGGAGGGAAGGGCCCCGGGGTTCTTAAGGATCCATTTATTTTATCATACAGCAGGAAAGAGCAAACCTGGGGGCGGGGGTGAGAAAGAGAGAGACAGGAGGCCCCAATATGGAAGTGCTGCATAAGATGGTCTACGTGCCATTACCTTAGACACCAACACCTATGCTCAGCTAACGAAGTTCGGGCTGCTTTAACCTCGAACTCAGACTCCCTTGCACGACAGGTGATTGAGTGCGGCAGGATCTCCCAGAGCACCATGGAGCCAGACGTACACCCCTCATCTCTGCGTTCGGCCCAGAGCCAGAGGTTTTCCTCAGTGGCGACGTAGAAATACCCTGGAAACTCTTTTCTGCTGCTCTTCGTACTTTTCCTGTGCTGAGCCGTGGTTGGGGACAGCAATCCACTTATAATAATCCTGCTGTGTCCTTCCTGAGCACCTTCCCCATGAGGATCTCAATGTGCTTTACAAGCCATATTGAAACCGCCCAGTGGGCCAGTCTCAGTACATTGTACTGAGCCCAGAAGTGCCAAGTCACCAGATGAAATGCTGCCCAGGGGGCACCAATCTGGGGAGAGTCTCAGCCCCCACATATTCAGAGAGTTTGGATTGGTTTGCCAATGGACAGAGGCTTATCCGGGACAAACTTAGACCCCAACATTTCTGAGGTCACCCTGCCTGTAACACAGAAACACATGAACTTTATCCACATGCTCCCCCAGACATGCAAACACAGACCCACATGCCTCTGTACAAACACACGTGGGGGGGTTCATTAGTATTGAACATTCACAGGAATAATGGGAACAATGTGACTCTGAATGAAAATAAACAGCGAGGGTTCTCCTTCTCTCACCCCACTCCCCTGGCCCGGCAGCTGTTTCCACCACATGAAGGCCGAGGGCAGAGCTGGGTCAGGTCTGCAGTTGTGTTTGAGGAATGTCTGGGAAGAAAGTGATAGTGGCCTCAGCTGTAGCTTTAATGCAGTGTCAAGGACACACATACACACAAACCTCACCCATAATGCAGCTGAGAAAGGAGACTTGGAAAGGATCAAAGGCCTAGATTCTCTTCCCATCTCTCCTTTGCTTCTTATTGCTAATGTCATCCTTTAAGTCATTGGCAATGATATTCATCATTACTTTGTCCCTGATGTTGTTCCGAGGACAGGCTTGGCCAGTGCTGTTCTTGTTGATACTGGGAATTGGAACAAACGGCTGACAGTCGAGGCACTGGCTTGTCACTGGCATGGGCCTCTCACATCTCTAGCTCTTTACTTTCTCAGTGAGGAGCCTGTGAGTCTGAAAGGAGCAATTGGAGCTGAGTTGGTGGGTGGCATCTTGTGTGCCCTGCGCAGGGTGGTTAGAGATGGGGATGGGTCATTAGGATGCCTGAGTTCTGTTCCCATCAATGTGTGACTTTTGGAAGCCACTTTAATCTCCCTGTGCCTCAGTCTCCGCAGCTGTAAAATAGGGACAATAATTCTGTAACTATCCTCCTGTGACAAGGTGCTGGGCAAAGGGTTGCTGATTCAGCCCTCTGTCGTGCCAGCTCCTATTTAGGGGAATAAATTAGAGCTGGCTAGAGATAACCTGGCCCTAATTGGGGAAGCAGAGACAGCTGCCGCCTCATTAACCTGGGGCTGTATAAAAGCCTCAGAGGAAGGACGCCGGGGGTGGGTGGGGAGAGACAAAAAGAAAGAGAAAAGGCAGGGAGTAGAAGCAGGGAAGTAGCTCTCCCCTCCTGCCTGCAGATGGAGAAGGGCCAACTGTACATGGCGAAACAGTGGTGGGAACAAGCCTGTGAATAAACTGCATCACTGGGTACTAGCCTGAGGGTCTCAGAGTGACTTTGTGGACCTAGAAGATACAGGAGCAAGGGCGCCCTGCCATGCCCTGCTACGCTTCCTTAGAGAGCTGTAGTGAGGCACCACTCAAAGGCATTGAAATCCCAATTTAAAGGTGCTAAAAATTAGCATTTCTCCCCTGTTCCCACACAGTAGCATCTACAACATAATAGTGACTTCCTATTTTAAGGACCGGGTGGAGGATATGGCAGTATCTCAGCTGCTACTATGTGGCAACTTGGTAAACGTTGACTTTTTAATGGCAACCACTGTGGTTTCACATTCCCTTTAGATTAGAAGCAGAATGGGTTTGTAAATCTTATCCTAGTTCCTTGCATAGAGCTGGTCAAAACACGTGAAAGATGCATCCTGAAAATGTTCTCCAAATTTCCCCCCTTTTTTTCTCCTTTTCCCCTGTCAAAATTAAAAAAAAAAAAAAAATGCAACCAGCTTTTCAGATGGGTTGTTTGTCCACAACCACTGCACAGACTGGCAGGATACTCAGCCTCTGTTCAAGAGAAACCTAGGACCAGGCAACAAGGAGCAGGTCCAATAGATATGCAGTCGGGAAAATGGCACACTTGTCCATGCTACACCAGCTCTAGTGATCCCTCACTTGTACATACACTGAAATCAAGTACAAATGTTACAACTCCAGGGCCAATTTCTGAGGCTTTACCCTGTCCTTACTCCTGTGGAAGGAGTTCAGGATTTTGCTCCTTGTTGAAAGCTAACTTTTGTAATAACCTTCACAGTACTTTGCCGATCGATATTTTACTAATTGAACAAGGTACCATAAAGGCTGTGATCTATTCAGAAATGTGCTGGGTATTCAGGAAGCCCTGACCTCATAACAGCCCTTGTTTCTAATAATTGATTTGACTTGAAAGAGTGCGTTTTGGAAAAGCTCAGTGCCCACTGCTTTCAGATTAGCAAATTGATTACCTTCTCTTTAAATCACTGAAATATACATATTCATTTTAGCCTGGTGCAGAGCATGACTTAGCATGCAGGTTTGGAAATGGGGGGAAACAAGCATCTCTTGTTCTGTCTGAACTGCTTTTTTAAAATCTGAAGGCAGATTGAAATTCAGACTGTGCCCGAGACAATGCAGAGTTTCCTTAACAAGCTTCCAACTTTTAACCTTTTAAAATAGCGAGGTATTTCTAAACCTTCATTTTAAAGATGGTAACGTTTGCGAACAGCTCTCAGCAACCACAGGACAAAGTTTGACCTCTTGTGCCTGGCCTCACTGACCTGCCCAAAAGAGTTAAAAGTTCAGGTTTGATATGAAAATACTTTACCATGAATGGAAGGGTAAAACCCCAGGGATGATAAATGCTGCATTCACTCAGATGAGCTTTAAAATCAGGCTAATAAACACACGGATACCAAGACTAGCTTGGGAACTTTTCACATTGAGTTCAGCAATATTTCTTCCACTTCAGTCACAGTAGTCCTCGCTTACAGAAAAAAGGATTTGTTGGAATGCTGCAAGTGACAACTCCAGCACACACAGGCAGGACTTAACTTCTGCTTCTCCCCAGCCCTCCACCCAATCACCCCCAAAAACAAGACAACTTACTATTCAGATAAAGATACAGCACCACTTATTGGCAGCGGTGTTGTCTGCACTGGTCATTGCAATATTTCCTGAAGATCTGGGCTTGGACTGCATAATTCAGATCCAGAGGTAGATGTTGAATTTCTCACCAACCTGATGGGGTGTTCAGATCCTGCTGTGGGGGAGGGGAGTTGTTTTGGCAAAGTTTACAGAAAGAAGCCAGCAGTGAAACTGGAATTCAGATTCTGGTTTGATATTTAGAACTAGGAGTTAAACTTTAACCTCCAAGCAACTTCTAAAGCATTCTGCTTGATGCAGACCTGACTCCTTCTGGTGGATTTTCAGTAGTGGGTGAACCTCAGAAAGGCTGGTTTGAAGGTTTGGTTCGGAGTAGTGTCCAACCTCTATGGATTTCAGATCAGGCTAATGATGCCATAGGAATGGAAGCAGTGGAGAGAGGACTGTTTCTTCTCAGGCTGGAACTTGCCAGAAGTCCTAGGGGGCATATCCTTAGCTGGTGTGAAGCACAATAGCGGAGGATAGATTTGAACACAGCCCCCATGTCAGTGCTTCTGCTGCTGGCCAACTACCACTGGTCAAAAAGCAGGATTTATTTTTTGGGCAAATTTCACCAGAAAGGGGGCCCGTTGTTCTGTGGGTCAGACAGCTCTATGGCTGATGAGACCAGACATTAGAAGTTCTCGCTACAATTTTTATCTTAACTCCTCTATAATGAAGTGTACAGATCCTCTGCAGCTTGTAAGAGAAACCCTCTAGAACCCACTCACCTGGTCCAGGGTTACCTGTAAAAATATTCCTGGAATAGGGAAGGTGGCTGGTCACTGAGTGGGCGGCCTCCATCTCTGTGAAGCAGTTGTGGCTAAAGGCTGCCTGAGGCTGCAGCTCCATAAGCAGGGGTTGCCTGGAACTCCCCTCAATGGTGGCGGGACCATGGTGGCTCAGGATGGCTCAAGCCATTCTCAATCTCTCTCTCTTTCTCAACCACAAAGCAAGGCAGGCTGGGAAATGTAGTCCCCCGGGCATCCATTTGTAGTATCTGGGGCAAGGCATGCTGGGAACAAGGGAAGCGTATAAGCCAGTGGGTTGGAGATTATGCAGCAGGAGAAAACCCCAAATCCACAAAACCAATAGTAATGCAGCTCCTGATTTCAGTGGACATATTGCCTGAGTCAGGAGGCCCCAAACCCTCCACCCTGCCCCCAGAAACCTAACTGAAACAGAGTTCTGACCCCATCAAGAGCAAAGTGCCAGAGAATTGGGATGATTTAGTTGGGGTTGGTCCTGCTTTGCACAGGGGATTGGACTAGATGGCCTCCTGAGGTCTCTTCCAACCCTGATCTTCTCTGATTCTATGAACTCCACTGGGGACTTTGCTACTGCTCTTGGTTTTTCATGGAAGGCACTCAGATGCCACAGTGATGGGTGGCACACTAAGACAGAGAGAGAGAGGAGTGCAGATGAGAGCCCTGGTAAATTAATGTTTGCGAGGTACCTGAGGATCCCTGACGATTGGTCTCAGGCAGCGCATCATTTTTCTTCAAATAAAGGGACTCTGAAGCCCTCCTAATGGGCCAGATCATGAGCTCTTTACATGTGCTCCAGCCTCACTTGAAGTCAACAGCGCTTTGCTCAAGTGCAGAAGAGGAAAGGCTGAGGTATTGGTTCCTTAGGCGAAACTCATCCCTGTGCAGAGCTAGCCCAAGGTCCAGGTGCCAGTTACACCCTATTTTGAGTGTTGAAGTGGGACATAAATGTTCTGTAAGCCTTATGCTGGCTGTCTCCACAGATGGGGATTTCCCACTTAGTGTTCTGGTTGATTTTCCAAAAAGTTGTCAGGACATTGTCAGTAAAGTCATCAGGGCAAATAAAAGTTTTGAGCACGTTCTCAGGATAAATCCCTTTGACTTCTAAGGAGTCAATATGGGGATCAATATGAAAATTGAATGGTGGATAAGGAATTGGTTAAAGGGGAGACTACAGCGGGTCACACTGAAAGGTGAACTGTCAGGCTGGAGGGAGGTTACCAGTGGAATTCCTCAGGGATCGGTTTTGGGACCAACCTTATTTAATCTTTTTATTACTGACCTTGGCACAAAAAGTGTGAGTGTGCTAATAAAGTTTGTGGATGATACAAAGCTGGGAGGTATTGCCAATTTAGAGAAGGACCGGGATATCATACAGGAGGATCTGGATGACCTTGTAAACTGGAGTAATACTAATAGGATGAAATTTAATAGTGAGAAGTGTAAGGTCATGCATTTAGGGATTAATAACAAGAATTTTAGTTAAAAGCTGGGGACGCATCAATTAGAAGTAATGGAGGTGGAGAAGGACCTTGGAGTATTGGTTGACCACAGGATGACTATGAGCCGCCAATGTGATATGGCAGTGAAAAAAGCTCCTGTTTCAGAAGGATGAATTCAAACTGGAACAGGTACAGAGAAGGGATACTAGGATGATCCGAGGAATGGAAAACCTGTCTTATGAAAGGAGACTCAAGAAGCTTGGCTTGTTTAGCCTAACCAAAAGAAGGCTGAGGGGAGATATGATTGCTCTCTATAAATATATCAGAGGGATAAATACCAGGGAGGGAGAGGAATTATTTAAGCTCAGTACCAATGTGGACACAAGAACAAATGGATATAAACTGGCTTGAAATTAGACTTGAAGGTTTCTAACCATCAGAGGAGTGAAGTTCTGGAAAAGCAGCGGGGGCAAAAGACCTATCTGGCTTCAAGATTAAACTCGATAAGTTTATGGAGGAGATGATATGATGGGATAATATGATTCTGGCAATTAATTGATCTTTAACTATTCATGGTAAATAGGCCCAATGGCCTGTGATGGGATGTTAGATGGGGTGGAATCTGAGTTACTACAGAGAATTCTTTCCTGGGTGTCTGGCTGGTGAGTCTTGCCCACATGCTCAGGGTTCAGCTGATCGCCATATTTGGGGTTGGGAAGGAATTTTCCTCCAGGGCAGATTGGAATAGGTCCTGGGGGTTTTTCGCCTTCCTCTGTAGCATGGAGCACGGGTCACTTGCTGGAGGATTCTCTGCACCTTGAAGTCTTTAAACCATGATTTGAGGATTCAATAGCTCAGACATAGGTGAGAGGTTTATTGCAGGAGTGGGTGGGTGAGATTCTGTGGCGTGCATTGTGCAGGAGGTCAGACTAGATGATCATAATGGTCCCTTCTGGCCTTAATATCTATGAATCTATGAGTTCACATTTTTTGGCCCTTGCAGGTTTCTTAGAATTATATTTTGCAATCAGTGAAAATCTCTAGGCTTGTTCAGGATTTTTTTTCTCCTGAGACTAACACAGACTGTCCCATATTGAGAATGTAACGTCTGTTTCGATTTCTGTATAGAATAACGGGCCAGATTCTCAGCTGGTGTAAATCAGCAGAGCTCCACTGAACTCAATTTGGTTTTGAAGTTGGGTGTAAATAGTCTGCAGTTCTAAGGACTATCCCAGCAATGGAGCTAAGCTGATTTACACCAGGTGAGGACCTGCCTCAATCATTATAATACCCTTGGCAATAAGCAAAAGGCAGACTGTGTGGTCTGAAAACTCAGAAAGTCCCTCCTGCCCTTACATGACCCATGCCCACAGAATGCGTTTCCAGGCCCCTGGTGCACCAAGTGGAAAGAATGTTTTCTTCTTTGATCATGAAATTTCCAAATCCCACACTTAGGGCCTGATCCAAAGCCCTGGAGTTTAATGGGAGTCTGTCCATTGATAGCAATGGGCTTTGAATGGGGCCTTTCAGAAGAAAATAGTGCAGCAAAAGGATTTACTTACTGCTCCTGCCAGCCACCAGCTCCTAGTAATTCCAGCAGCTGTTCCAACTCAGCTTCTTTCTTGCAGCACGCCAATATGGGGAGGGCGGGCAGGCGACTGACTCACAAGCAGAGGGGTTGGGCTGCTCTAGTCTGAAAAGGCAGCCCAGCTTATTTAGCACTAGGGGTTTGAAATATTATTTTTCTATTAATACATCAGTAAGAAGGGCTAATGGGCTTGCCAACCCTGTTCCATTCTCAGACCCAGCTGAGCAGGGCAGAGGTGTCTTCTGGAGACGAGGTATAGGCAGCAAGGGGGCTCTTGCGGCTGGTCCTGAATAGCGGGGAAGAGATGCAAGGAGAAAATGCTCTGAGTCCCTACAGCCTGTTTGGGGTGAGTTTTATAGTTTGAATTAATAAACAGCGCCGCCCTGAGGCAGGAGCTTGAAGACTTTGAGTGGGGTATCAGTCCTTCCAGGGCTGGAGAAGCAGGCCAGCAGCCTACAACATCCATTTCTCCTCTTCCTCTCCTGGGACAGACATCAGACCTGCAGAGTGGTCACCTGAACCTCCAAATGTGTATGCACTCAGCCTCTGAGGTCCAACACATTCAGGAACATCAGACCATGCTAGCGAAAGGTCAGGGAACTTGGACTGAGGAGGGTTGCACAGCTGACCTGAGATGTTCACCTTCCTCAACTCTAGCTTCGGTATCTTCCCCTGAAGGCATCTATGGTAAGAAGGGAGGAGACCTGGGAGTTGTCAGGAAGAGAGGAAGGGCATGTGGGTAAGTATCTAACATGTGTTAGGGTCTATAAGAATACATGGGGGGCGGTGAGGAAGTGTTCCCATTGCGGGTTCAAGTTCACATTTGCCTACCTTGGGAGAAGTCCCCCAAATCCTAGAAACATAGAATTTGCCACCCTGGGTTAAACCGAGTCCTGGATTAAACCACTGAGTCCAGCATCCTGCTTCCTACAATGGTCAATATCTTATGCTTCAGAGGAAGATGAAAACAACCCATTACAGGTAGCAAATTGTGCATGGGGGTGAGTGTGGAGGAGTTCTTTCTTGGATCACCCAGCTGATCCCCTTCTGCCTGGAGCTACGAGATTTGTTTACATTGTCATCTCAGGACTAGACTCTGCCCGAGTACTCCCTAACTCCCCCACTAGTCCCACGGAAATTCATTTGACAGCAGAGTAAAGCACCATTTGATGTAAAGAAGGGCAGCAAAATTTGGCTCTGAGTTTGCCAGGATTCGGAACATAGTTAGATATGCTTCACTTTTCCAGGAACCACGCTGGCTGGATCCTACGAGCTCATTCCTGCCAGGTTGTATGATGAACCGATGCAAATGGAATCGTGAGGACTGTGCCAACCTCAGACTTTTAAAGGAACCAAATGGTAGAAGGAAGGCAACGATTCCTCGCAAGCCCTTGGGCTGTGGAAGAACAGAGGCACAAAGAAGCTATTAAATTGTCTCTTTGGCTTTCCCTGCTGACCACGGATCATCAGCTATATTTGAAAATAAAAATGGGTTCTGCGCATGCAGATGCAGAGAAGAGCCTTCCCTGTGGGGCACTGGATCCATTCATCTCGCTCCATGGGAAATTTTAATTAAACTCCCTTTGATTCAGGCATGCTCTGCATCCCAGTGCTCCTCTCTGCCAAGGTGTTCAGCAGCCAAATTCTTGTTCAATGCCACCACCCCATTTTTACCCCTTCTCCATTAGAGGATAGAATATGAACTCCCAGTCCTCCACGTTGTTTATGTGTAGTTACAGTCTATGGGCCTGATTCAAAACCCATGGAAGGTAACAGGAGCTTTGCCATTGATTTAATCCGGAACCAGAAAAAGCCCTCGGGCTTGAATTTGGCCCTTACATAACTCCATCCGCTTCAAAAGTTGTGCCTGCTTACACCAGCATTAAACTTGGCCCACTAGGTTTCTCCATTTAGAGCTGGCGTTTGTTAGCCAGCCAGAAGTGAGGTGTTTCAATACAGCTGCTAGCTCTCCACATTAATACTGAGCTTCGGATTACTGAGCGCAGCCATCCCAGTGGCCTGGAAGGCACCAGGAATGGGCTGAGCTGATTGGCTTCGAGGATGAATCTAGGCCTGGAAAGAGTTGCACTCTAGTAATGCGAGCACAGGTGACAAGAGCTCTTGAGTGCTAACCCCCTTCTGACACTGACCTCAGTTGAGTGCTTCCTCTGCTTTTGTTTGTCCATCCGTAAAAGGAGCCATGGTGGTATTTCCGTCCATCCCAGGGCTGCAGTGGGGCATGCATTACGGCTAAAGTGCTGTACAGATGACAGAGGTAATGGGGCGATTAGTGGGAGCAAGATTTCTCATTCCACCCAGCTACCTCCTCATGCCAACCCCTGCTTTAGAAAAGCTCTTTTCTCGGTGGAGATAAAATGGTTCCCCAACTCCTGTCACGCTGGTGACAGCGTCCAGATTTCCGCATCCCTTCAGCTATCAGGCTGGCGTCATTACGCAGGCTTCCTGTAAAACATACCATTACAATGAAAATCGCTATCGTTGAGAGAGAGACAAGTTTGGGGTAACAGTACATTTCATTATAACAAACACTAAGCGCTGATACAAGACTTCCTCTAGGAGTCACAGGAAGGGCTGGAGAAATGACCCCAAGAAGAGATGGCTAGTCCCCTTTGCTGGCTTGGATGTAGTAAGTTATTTATGTTGATTTCAAGGTTTAATTGCCAGTTCTATGGGAGGTACAATGTGCATTGCATCCCAAAAGAGAAAGAAGTTGCTGGCCACCGCTGTGTGACAATAGCTTTCTTGGGTTGCCAAGAATCAACCCAGAGAGACAAACTCAGCTTGTCCAGATATTGGGGCAAACTGACATAATAGATGGAAAATTCCTATATAAAAAAAATCCGTCGTGCCTGATGATTCATCTTTTTAGGCCAGATTATCAGCACAGCATTTGTACATATATTCGTGACACTTGTACAGTAAATACCAGTTAGTGACATCACTGACCACTTGTATGCATAATGTACAATGATTCTGCAAAGAGTCATGTGAAAATTAGGTGTACAATGACATGCATATTTTTGCATGAATAAGTAGGTATGCACTGATCTGAAAAATCCCATCCTTTATGTTTTAATATCATGATTAATTATCCCCAGTAGAACATGTGATTAAAATTGTTTGCTCTCTTTCATCTCTTGCTCTGTTTGGTAAGGTTGGTGAGTCTAGTTTGAGAATCTTAATGACTGATTACTGGTGTAGATAGCATTTCCTCGCTGCCCTCTGGATGTGAGTTCCACTACAATCTATATTGTCTGGATATGTTAGATCAATTTGGCACTTCTTCACTCATATGAACTTTGTGTTTTAAGTTCAGTTTTCTTTCAGAAAAGGTAAGTAAAATATCAGCTCACTCCCGGGAACAGGATCATCAGTTCAGGTTTGAACTGGCCATCCCAAGGAAGCTTAAGTGACCTTATGACATTGAAAAGTTATTCTGTACATATGGGGAAAATTTCTTCCGTTGAGCTCTCCAAACCAATCTCTCTCATAGATTCCAACAGAATGAGACCTGGAGGCACTGATTATATCACTGATTGATGGACTAATTAGTTACAGAATTTGCACTACCCCAGGGCTGTCAAAGTAACAGGATATAAACTATAAGGAAGCTGCTGGTGGTGTTGAATGGTGTTCTGTACCTGCTAGGCAGGGCCAACCTTCGGGAGTGTATAATGCCTATTGGCAGTGCTCTGTCTCAGTTCCTAATTTACTCCCAAGTGGCAATTCCAGGTACTAGTTATGACCTCAAATTTCTCTGAATGGCCTAGGATTTTGGTTATTTAAAAAAACCTTCCCTGAGCCTATGATCCCTCTTGGAAGTGATGGTCCTTTGGGAAATTTCTGGTGTCAGCAAATGGGCTTGAATTCTGTAGGGCGCCAGCTGGGGGATCCCAGCAGCAGGCCCTCCTTTACTGAGCTCCCTCCATGAGGTGGCTTGCCACAGCACGGCCGCCTTCGGGGGTCATTGTAAAGTGCGTCTCCTTAGCCTGGCTTCTTGAATGACATTTTCAGCTGTGCTGAGCAGAGACTAGCCAGCTAGAGAAAGCATCCCTTGAGCTATGAAAGTTTTGGGCAGTCATGCTTATTTCAACTGCATGTGGTTTTCTAAGTCACTGATATGGTGTAACAACGATCCATGAATAAGATGCCCTCTGTGAGTGTTTTCCCCCAAAGATCCTACCACTGTTTGAGTATTAAAAGAACTGACTATCTGGTTCTTTGCCCAACTTCTCCTCTTCATCTTTCTTTTACTGGTTTAGAAGGAACAGGCCTAGAGCCTCAGCTGGAGTTACAGCGAGGTTACCATGGAATCTCTGTGCAAACATTATGTCATACTGCCCCCCGCCTAGCTCCCTCTGCTCCCCATTGGAAGCCCAGCTGCCTTTGCCCGCTTTGTAAACATGGCTCTGCATTGAAGCTGAAGCTTAGCTTCTTCAGCTCCTTCATTGTTACTTGTGGATAGCTGCCTCCCACTCTTTCTTCCCTCAAAACTCCAGGATGTGCACACTCTATTGATCAGCTGCTCAAAAAGGAGACAACAGGAAAGAGAAGCACAGAGGAGTAAATTCATCCCTATGGTCAACTCTGCTGCTATCAACTGCGTTACACCAGTGATGAATTTCACTCAATATCTCAAAGACAAAGGGTCCAGTGTGATATTAGAGAGAGACTTTCCTATCAGGGCAAACTTGATCAAAGGGAGCCTGCAAGGCGAGGATCATGTCTCTTGCCTGTAATTCTCTGTTTTTCCCTGCTGCTATGGCAAATATTTGCATGTGGAGAGGAATTTTCTCCCAGGCTGCCCAGCTTTTCCATCGGCCAGTTCCTGAAGTGAAGTCACAGTTCTGTGACAATTGTGGGTACAAATTGGTTTTAGGGAAAAAATTACAGCCTCTTCCCATAATCTTCATTTATGATCAAATCCAAAACGCCTATACAAGTTCTTGTTACAGACCCTCCTAAAACGAGGTGGGTGTGACGCAGCTGATTAGCCTCCCACTAGTGGAGAGGATGAATTAAGTCAAATGGCAAATGGTTAAAAGAGAGGACTATGGAGGCTGAAAGGGGAGCTGCAAAGTGAAGTTGCAGGAAAAATGGTGCCTCGGCGTGGGTATCTGTATTTTGTTACTTTGTTAATAAACCAGACCCAATGGAAGGTTGTTGTTATTGGACTCATGAAAGCCTCTTTTTTATGAGTTATTGAGCAACTAAGAGGAGAAACTGAGTCCGGGTGCCACAGAGCCACCCCTGGCCATGACGAGACACTCACAAGGTGAAGTTACAGTTCCAAAACAGCCTGCTGAGATTTTGCTTCTCTTCCAGCTGGGACCGGAAGGAGATGTGTTGAAATACCAGAAGGAAAGTCTGTTCCCCTAGGAACTGAGAGCCCGTTTTTCAAGAGAGCTTTTGCATGCTCAGCATTCACAATTGGCCATAGATTTTCAAAAGAGCTCAGTCCCATGGAGGCACCTACGTAAAGAGCCAGGTTTACAAAAGGGCTCAACACCCAAGGTGAATCCAATATTATAGAATATCAGGGTTGGAAGGGACCTCAGGAGGTCATCTAGTCCAACCCCCTGCTCAAAGCAGGACCAATCTCCAATTTTTGCCCCAGATCCCTAAATGACCCCCTCAAGGATTGAACTCACAACCCTGGGTTTAGCAGGCCAATGCTCAAACCACTGAGCTAGCCCTCCCCCCGAGCTAGCCCTCCCCCCAGCTCTCTGACAAATCCACCCCTTATTTAGGTGCCTCAGGGACAGCTCAGCTCTTTTGAAAATCTGATGCCAATTGTGGGCATTGAGCTATTCTGAAAATTCTGGGTCTCTGACCAATGCCCCATGATTTGTCTCTAGTAGTAGCCAACATCCCATGCTTCAGAGAGAGGGGTGGAGGGGAAATCGGGCAGTGTCTGTTCCTCGCTTCCCTTCCTCTTGCCTGTTATCTTCTCTCCCTTTTCTTGTAGGCCAGGAGTGGTTGGGCCAATTGCTTCTTAAAAGAACAAATGATATCCTTCTTCTTCCGTCTCCTCACACTCCTCCAGAGAAGAGAGATCACTCCACTTTAAATCATAACAGTTGGTGCTGCTTAGGTGCCTGAGTTGGCTGAAGGCAGAATTGAAGAAGGGGAGTTTAAAAAGACCGTGATGCTGTTCCAGACTCCTATCCAGACCTCGCTGAAGCCAGTTACCACTTGGCTGCAAAGAGCTTCAAGTGTTTGGATGCCGAGTGGAATATGATGCCAATCTAAGGCCCCATTGCTGTATGAGAAGTTAAGAAGCACTGAGATCTGGTTGCCCACCTCGAATAGCCTCTGATTGGCTTTGCTTCCTAAGTGCAGCCTTGAAGCAGAGATAAACTACTGAAGCGTCTTCATTTTCAGATGAAAGCCTAGATCTGTCATTGACCACATTTATTGCATGAGAGAGACTGATGGATGTTCTCCTAGATCCTATGAATTTGTTGGTGACGTAGACCCCAGAGACACAAAAACTTTGAGTCAACAATGGAGTTTTCAAGCATGCACCACCCCTATCAGGGGTACCACATGAGGAAACGTGGACTTCAGGGGCTAGATTTTGCTCTCCGCTGCATCTCTGCCTTCAGTATCACGCCCAGTTTCCACCCAGGGTAACTAAAAGCAGAATTTGGCCCTATATATCTTAATTAATTACTACTCCCTCCCCTCCTTTGTTTGAGTTAATCGGTCTGATTCTCTTAACATAGAATTGGCTGGGACTTTTGCTAAAACCCATCTCATTAGTGAATCAGTGCTTGCAGCATCCTCTACAGCAGCAGCTCTCAAACTATGGCTTGGGACCTCAAAGTGGGTCGCGATCCTGTTTTAATGGGGTCACCAGGGCTGGCTTAGACTTGCTCGGGACAGGGGCCAAAGCCCGAGCCCCACTGTCTGGGGCTGAAGCCCTTGGGCTTCAGCTTTGCCTCTCCCCCAGCTCTGGGGCAGTGGAGCTTTGGCCCCGCCTCCCCACCCGCACTCAGGGTGGCTGGGATTGGGTGGGCTCAGGCTTTGGCCCCTCCTGGGGTCATGTAGTAATTTTTTTTTGTCAGAAGAGGGTCGCGGTGCAATGAAGTTTGAGAACCCCCTGCTCTACAATAATTCAAGCAGCCAAGTGCCTGACAACAGCAAAGGCCACTGAGCTGCTTTGCATCTTCCACTTTAAGACTATCTGATGCAGATAGGACTATAAGTGCAGCAGGTGTTCCAAGTTCCACCTGCTTATTCATTTTCATTCCAAAAAGATTCAGCCTTGAGACAAGGAGCTGGAAAAGCAATGGTGGGAAAGTCTGTTTCTTCCCTGTTCCATCACGTTCCTGGGATATGTTCGGGCATATTCTGAGCAACAAAAAATATATAACTATTGCCCTCAAGAAGACTTGGGAGTTCCGATACCCAGAGACTTCATGGGACTGTGAGTGATGGGATTAGAGGAGTGAGTTCAGGCTGCCACCTGCCTGGATCTTTATAAAACAGGCTCTATTTTTTGCAGCTCCTTCAAAGCTGATTTGCAAAATGCTGGCTAGCCTTCCAGGTATGGGGCAAAATCCCGCGAATCGGGATCCAGCGGAGTTAATCCCTCCTCTGTCCATGCATGTCCTTTTCCATGAGAACCCCCTCCACCCTCCCAAGACAGCTCAGAAAGCCCACAAGCGCCCCACAGGTGGAGCGATTATTCAGTGCTAGTCTCCTGACCATAGGCTGACCACTGCGTTTGCTCAGAGTGGTTTCCTGGGATGGGCTGCTTTCCAGCTGGCACCAACCGATTCCTTGCACTTAAGATCTCAGACTGGACTTAAATAGTCCCAGGAGGAGAGGTGAGAGGCAAGTGCCCCCGCTGTTGAGCCACCCAGCATGCTGCGGAGCCCGCTGCACACAACTGCAAGCCTGGGGTGTGGTTAAATAAAACCACCTCTTGATCTCTCCGTCGCTGGCGTCGTTTTGAGTTGGTGGCCTGACTTCCCATAGTTTGCTTTGGTGGCTTGAGTCTGGCTAGAGTGGCTGGCTAGAAACACAGCCTCATTCCCAGGCTGTCCCTCTCAGCCAGAGCCCACTGGGAAATGGGGAGACACAGAGACAGCACTAAGTGAACCAAGTCTGCTTCAAGCCGTCAGAAGAATATAGGTGATGCTGTAGGACTATTTTTCCTGCCTCCTTTTCACAGAGGCATAGAGCAGCCTGTGCTTTACAGTCCCTTGAGACATTTTGGCAGGATGATCTGTGATTCCAAACAGAGCGTCATTTGCTGTGGGGCAAGTAGGGGTAGCAGCTCCCCCACGACTTTTCACAGGTCTATTTGCTCCATCATGACGTCCATGTTTAGCCCCTCTCGGACTTTGGACGTGCTCATTAGGAAAGCTCTAATTGCCTAGTTTTTCTCTGTCATGATGCAGTTTGGAATGGAGAATGTACTAAATGCTGGCACCACTTTGCTTCGCCCCCTTGAATGTTTCTGAAATGACTCCCCTGAGTCCAAAGGACTGTGAGAACAGCCTTTCGGGTGCTTCTGCTCCTTGCTGACACCTGATAAGGCAGAGATGTGAGAAGATCCAGGGGTTGGGTGGTGAACTCGGAAAAATTCAAAGTGGAAAGATAAACCACAATGAGGGCTCTTAACCACGGGTTTAGATCACCAAGGGACGTGGTGACCTCTTGATCACTTGGAGTCTTTACGCTGAGAATGGGCATCTTTCTCAGGTTCTCCCTCCAATACAGCGCCACAGCTCGATTGTTGCATCTGTCGCGGCGACGCTTCCTCCATCGACGGAAGGGGTTTCTCGGTCAATGTCGTTAATCCAGCTCGGTTCTAGAAAGCTGTTATGTTGCTGGTGGCGGGTTTGGGGCCGGGAAAGCTGCCACTCTTTTCCCAGCCGGTTGGCTCATTTTTGAGGGTCGTGGTGGGTCATCAGCTGAATATGAGCTCCCAGTGTGACGCTGTAGCCGGAAGGGCTAGTGCGATCCTTGGCTGCATACACAGGGGCATCTCAAATTGGAGTAGAAGGATTATTTTACCTGTGTTTGGCACCGGTGTGCTCGCTGCTGGAATCCAGTTCTGGTGCGCATAAATGAAGAAGAATGTTGACAAATTGGAGAGGATTCAGAGAAGAGGGACAAGAATGATTAGAAAACATGCCTTCTAATGACTGAGCTCCTGGAGTCTATCCACTTAGCTTAACAAAGAGAAGGTTAAGGGATGACTTGACGACAGGCTATAAGTGCCAACATGGGGAACAAATATTTGACAATGGGCTCTCCAGTCTAGCAGAGAAAGGTCTAACAATCCAAAGGCTGGAAGCTGAAGCTAGACAAGTTCAGACTGGAAATAAGGCATACATTTTAAACAGTGAGAATAATTAATCATTGGAACAATTTACCAAGAGTTGTGGTAGATTCTCCGTCATTGACAATTTTAAAATCAAGATGGGATGTTTTTCTAAGAGATCTGCTCAAGGAATTATTTTGGGGCAGTTCCCTGGCCTGTGTTATACAGGAGGTCAGACTAGATCAGGGTGGGGAACCTACGCCCCCCGGGCCGGATCTGGCCTGTTGTTTAATTTCGTCTGGCCCGTGGCAAGTCTCGGTGCCATGGGCTGGAAGCCCTGAGCCTTAGGGCCCCTCCCCACCACCACCACCAGCGGGGCTGAAGCCACGAGTGCCAGCTCTCCCCGCTGCGGGGAGAAGCCCCAAGTCTTCACCTCTCCCCCCCACACCCAGCCCCACTCCATGGGACTGTGTGTGGCCCACGATTGATTTTTTTCTGTGAGTCAATGGCCCGTGATAGAAAAAAGGGTTCCCCACCCCGGGCCTAGATGATTACAATGGTCCCTTCTGGCTTCTATGAATCCCGAGCGTTGAAGATACTGGACCCAACCCAGCTTCCAAGGAAGTCAAGGGCAAAATTCCCACAGACATCAATTGTTGTTGAAGTGTAGTTGTTGCCATGTCAGTCCCCGGCTATTAGAGAGACACGGTGGGTGAGGTAATATCTTTTATTGGACCAACTTGGTGAGAGAGACAAGCTTTCGAGCCACACAGCTCTTCTACAGGGCTGTCTGTGTGGCCGGAAAGCTTGTCTCTCTCGCCAACAGAAGCTGATCCAATAAGAGACATTTCCTCCTGCACCTTGTCTCCCAGCCATCAATGACAGTGATTGGCCCTATTATCTGAAACAAGCACATAAAGGCCCTGAAGTGAATACAAAAAGCTCTAGTCCCCCGCCACCCTAGAGAGTCTTTATTCTGAGATGATCTGCAAACAGGAGCCAGCCTGAGGAGAGTGGAACAGAGTGGGGATCTTTCTGTAACAAAAGCGGCCTCTTTTCGGCCTTTTAGAGCTGGATCCACTTTAAATGGATCTTTTCACTACATGTTTTCTTTGGGTTGGGACCCTGGCACCCCTCCCTGAAATGTGGCCTGCCCCGATTGGAACCCCACTGTACTCCTGGAAGCCCTTCTAGAAATGAAGCCTGCTTGAGTTGACCTCTATAGCATGGGACCCTCTCCCAGCAGCCAGGCCTGCTCAGATTTTGGAACTGCTGTTACCATGACAACCAGAAATAGGGCCTGCTCTTGTCTCCCCGGGTAGATGTGACCCCCCCGAAGCCCTACGGGCCTCCAAGAATGTTCCAAACCTTAGATGCCAGAAGTAGCAGCAATGAAGGTGAAGAGAAAGGGGGGGAAGGCAAAAATCTGCACCAGTTCCTTGAGATAATGGCATGAGTTTCAAGCTCTCTGCCTCCCTCCCCATGCCCAGCTAGCCCCCCTGCACGCTCTGTGTCAGCTCCAGGTGGACAGCGAATGGCTCCGTTTCCAGCACTGCCTCCCTACTTGCCCCTCCACACACACTCACACTCACAAACCCAAAGCACCTGTGGAAGGAAACAACCCTCTCCTAGCAAGTGAACGTGCACTCAATGTCCTGCACGCAGCTGTGCGTGGGGGAGAGGCGAGAGGGAGGTTCCCAGAGCTGCTCTTTGATGAATGGGAAAGCGCCCTGGCTGCCTTATCTAGCACTGGCCGTGGACCAAGACGGTGAGGGCAGCTCGAGCTGCCCCCTTGCTACTGCAGCCATCTCAGATCTCATTCATTGAAACGCAGGCCTTTCCCCCTCCCCCCTTAAAAAGGTTTAATTTGCTCCTAACTCCCTGGTTATCCTAGCCCTGGAGTTGAATTTAATGATGTTAGTCAGCGAGGACCTGGTTGGCTGCGCCGTTCTGAAGGCTGATCAGGAAATCAATTGAGGGCAAAATTGCGGCAGACAATCGTCCCTTTGTCCGTCTGCCAAGGTTAGCCGAGCTGAACAAAACTTCCTTGAGCTGCAGCTCACACAAAATGCTGAAGAGCTGCTGTAGGGGCCGGTTGGAGAGGCTGGAGAGGAGGGATCAGCGGGAGGAAGAGGGAAAAGGGGTGGTGAGGGAACAATGGCAGCAATTAGCATATGCCCACGCGCGCAAGCCTGTTGTGCGTGTGATTGAGATGCGGTCGGCCGGTGGGAGACAGGCCCCTGACTGTGCTCTTCCGTCCAGCTTCTGCTGCTTGCTGTTAGCTCTCAGCTGAGTGGCTTTCAAAAGAGGAGCTGATGGTCAGCGGCTGACGGGTGACGGCCTGCATCGAGCGAGACGCTGGCGGAGAATGGGGCCCGGGGAGAGCAGCGCGTTGGCTCGTCGGGGGCTGCGTGCCAAGGGAGCGCCCATCATTAGAACACGCCGCAACATGTGCAAAGCACGGGAGAGGCATCGACTGACTGGCTCCTGTGTCTGTGGCAGGGAGGGGCGTATCATTATCTCCCATTCTACAGCTGAGGAGACTGAGGCACAGAGCACACAGGAATTGGATCAGACCGGAGCTCCATCTAGCCCAATGTCCTGACTCTTACAGAATTACATGCTTCGGAGGAAGGTGCAAGAAACCTCACATTAGGCAGATGTGGCATGAGACCTCCTCCTAACTCCTCTAGTTAGAGATTGGCTGATACCCTGAACCGTGAGGCTTAATATCTCTTGAAAAATTGTTAGCATTTGACTAAAGGGTGACACACTTTGTTGTTTCTGGTGGCTGAGCTCCTTGCACATCCCAGTAGCAACTTCCATCCCTCCATTTCTCCCACCCCACCCCCAAACGCCCTTTGTGCCACCTTCCCCTCCCCTGCTACAACCCTCCTACCTCATGCCAGGGCTCTGTGTTTCCTCTATCCCACCTCCCCCCCATGCTAGGGGCTCAGTGTGTGTTATATCCAAAGAAATGCCATCAAGTTGAGTGTAGGGCCTCACAATTTGAGTTGGTAACTCTGGATATTCTTGATATCCATATAACTGTCCAATCCGTGTTTTAATCTTGTTCAATTCTTGGCTTTAATGACATCCTGTGGCAATGAGTTCCACAGTCTAAGTGCATGTTGTGTGAAGAAGTATTTCCTTTGATTGGTTTGCAGTCTGGTGCCTTCCATTTCTTCGAACGTGCCCATGTTCCAGTGTTATGCGAGCCTAAGGCTGCCATTCCCAAACATTGATGCCTAAAACTAGACACCTATATCCATACTAAGGCACCTAGTTAAATAACCCGATTTCCAGAAGTGCTGAGCAATTTCCAGAAGTGCTGAGCACGTCAGTGGAAACTGTGGGTGCCTTAAGCCATTGCTTTAGGTTCGTATGTGCAGATTCAGGTGCTTAACTTCATATTTGAAAATCTTGGTATCTCTCAGAGACTCTGCCTCATCTGTGAATGGCTAGAATGATACTTAGCTTCCCGACAAGAGTTTTGAGAGACTTAATCTACTGACGCTTTGCGATCCTGGGATGAGAGGCACTGGAATATATAGGGGGAAAGTATTATCATTATAGCTTGGAGGATGGCGATTCTGGAGCCCCGCATATCTTCTGCTTGCCTATTTTCCTATTACAGTCACTTGGGGGCAGATCCTACCCTCTCTCATTCACACAAGTCTGCCAACGGCAGACAGGGCCTGGGGGAACATATAAAGGGATAACAGCAATTTTACTCTCGACTGGTTTTCCCAGTCAATATCCCCTTCAGAGCTGGATGTCAGCAGCACAGAAACCCAGTGGCAGATTTCTCTTCCAAAACAATCATCCAGCAAAACACTTCCTTTCCCTTTTAATTAAAACAAGAGCTGCTGACCGGCTCCTCCCTGGCATCTCCATGATTCTAGCTAAGGATGTTTAAAGAAAAGCCTATCATGTAAATGTCAAGTTTTGGGAGTTTCCTACACTGGGTGGTGTTATAGCTATTACTCCAAAACAGGCAGCGCAGCAAAAGGGGATGTTGCATAACTGATTGTGTAGGAATCAAATCCAAAATAGCAGGTTTCAGAGTAGCAGCCGTGTTAGTCTCTATTTGCAAAAAGGAAAGGAGGACTTGTGGCACCTTAGAGACTAATTTGTTAGTCTCTAAGGTGCCACAAGTCCTCCTTTCCTTTTTGCAAATCCAAAATAGCTGTCCCATGAGCCTTGCAGGAAGGCCAGAGGAGGCATCCAAGCAGGAGCAGAATGCAATGAGGTGATTCCACAAAGGGCAGGAGATGTTACTGCTCCAGCCAGAAGGCAAAAGAGGTGCAGGTCTGAGGGTGAGCATGGGCAGCAGGCAGAGAGGAAGAATCAGCCGCTAAAGGAAGAGAAGGAGATGCTATGCAGCTTATAGCCAGCCATGGTGGCACACTATACTCTGCATGCACAGAGCCACCGAACCAGCACCATTCATAGAAACATAGAAACATAGAATATCAGGGTTGGAAGGGACCCCTGAAGGTCATCTAGTCCAACCCCCTGCTCGAAGCAGGACCAATTCCCAGTTAAATCATCCCAGCCAGGGCTTTGTCAAGCCTGACCTTAAAAACTTCCAAGGAAGGAGATTCCACCACCTCCCTAGGCAACGCATTCCAGTGTTTCACCACCCTCTTAGTGAAAAAGTTTTTCCTAATATCCAATCTAAACCTCCCCCACTGCAACTTGAGGCCATTACTCCTCGTTCTGTCATCTGCTACCATTGAGAACAGTCTAGAGCCATCCTCTTTGGAACCCCCTTTCAGGTAGTTGAAAGCAGCTATCAAATCCCCCCTCATTCTTCTCTTCTGCAGGCTAAACAATCCCAGCTCCCTCAGCCTCTCCTCATAAGTCATGTGTTCTAGACCCCTAATCATTTTTGTTGCCCTTCGCTGGACTCTCTCCAATTTATCCACATCCTTCTTGTAGTGTGGGGCCCAAAACTGGACACAGTACTCCAGATGAGGCCTCACCAATGTCGAATAGAGGGGGACGATCACGTCCCTCGATCTGCTCGCTATGCCCCTACGTATACATCCCAAAATGCCATTGGCCTTCTTGGCAACAAGGGCACACTGCTGACTCATATCCAGCTTCTCGTCCACTGTCACCCCTAGGTCCTTTTCCGCAGAACTGCTGCCTAGCCATTCGGTCCCTAGTCTGTAGCGGTGCATTGGATTCTTCCGTCCTAAGTGCAGGACCCTGCACTTATCCTTATTGAACCTCATCAGATTTCTTTTGGCCCAATCCTCCAATTTGTCTAGGTCCTTCTGTATCCTATCCCTCCCCTCCAGCGTATCTACCACTCCTCCCAGTTTAGTATCGTCCGCAAATTTGCTGAGAGTGCAATCCACACCATCCTCCAGATCATTTATGAAGATATTGAACAAAACCGGCCCCAGGACCGACCCCTGGGGCACTCCACTTGACACCGGCTGCCAACTAGACATGGAGCCATTGATCACTACCCGTTGAGCCCGACAATCTAGCCAGCTTTCTACCCACCCTATAGTGCATTCATCCAGCCCATACTTCCTTAACTTGCTGACAAGAATACTGTGGGAGACCGTGTCAAAAGCTTTGCTAAAGTCAAGAAACAATACATCCACTGCTTTCCCTTCATCCACAGAACCAGTAATCTCATCATAAAAGGCGATTAGATTAGTCAGGCATGACCTTCCCTTGGTGAATCCATGCTGGCTGTTCCTGATCACTTTCCTTTCATGCAAGTACTTCAAGATTGATTCTTTGAGGACCTGCTCCATGATTTTTCCAGGGACTGAGGTGAGGCTGACTGGCCTGTAGTTCCCAGGATCCTCCTTCTTCCCTTTTTTAAAGATTGGCACTACATTAGCCTTTTTCCAGTCATCCGGGACTTCCCCGGTTCGCCACGAGTTTTCAAAGATAATGGCCAATGGCTCTGCAATCACAGCCGCCAATTCCTTCAGCACTCTCGGATGCAACTCGTCCGGCCCCATGGACTTGTGCACGTCCAGCTTTTCTAAATAGTCCCTAACCACCTCTATCTCCACAGAGGGCTGGCCATCTCTTCCCCATTTTGTGATGCCCAGCGTAGCAGTCTGGGAGCTGACCTTGTTAGTGAAAACAAAGGCAAAAAAAGCATTGAGTACATTAGCTTTTTCCACATCCTCTGTCACTAGGTTGCCTCCCTCATT
Organism: Eretmochelys imbricata; assembly: GCF_965152235.1. Classification (NCBI taxonomy): domain Eukaryota; kingdom Metazoa; phylum Chordata; order Testudines; family Cheloniidae; genus Eretmochelys; species Eretmochelys imbricata. Next base: position 20,993,567 of record NC_135587.1, read on the forward strand.
CAGTAAGGGTCCCACACTTTCCTTGGCTTTCTTCTTGTTGCCAACATACCTGAAGAAACCCTTCTTGTTACTCTTGACATCTCTCGCTAGCTGCAGCTCCAGGTGCGATTTGGCCCTCCTGATTTCATTCCTACATGCCCGAGCAATATTTTTATACTCTTCCCTGGTCATATGTCCAACCTTCCACTTCTTGTAAGCTTCTTTTTTATGTTTAAGATCCGCTAGGATTTCACCGTTAAGCCAAGCCGGTCGCCTGCCATATTTACTATTCTTTCGACTCATCGGGATGGTTTGTCCCTGTAACCTCAACAGGGATTCCTTGAAATACAGCCAGCTCTCCTGGACTCCTTTCCCCTTCAAGTTAGTCCCCCAGGGGATCCTGGCCATCCGTTCCCTGAGGGAGTCGAAGTCTGCTTTCCTGAAGTCCAGGGTCCGTATCCTGCTGCTTACCTTTCTTCCCTGCGTCAGGATCCTGAACTCAACCAACTCATGGTCACTGCCTCCCAGATTCCCATCCACTTTTGCTTCCCCCACTAATTCTACCTGGTTTGTGAGCAGCAGGTCAAAAAAAGCGCCCCCCCTAGTTGGCTCCTCTAGCACTTGCACCAGGAAATTGTCCCCTACGCTTTCCAAAAACTTCCTGGATTGTCTATGCACCGCAGTATTGCTCTCCCAGCAGATATCAGGAAAATTAAAGTCACCCATGAGAATCAGGGCATGCGATCTAGTAGCTTCCGTGAGCTGCCAGAAGAAAGCCTCATCTACCTCATCCCCCTGGTCCGGTGGTCTATAGCAGACTCCCACCACTACATCACTCTTGTTGCACACACTTCTAAACTTAATCCAGAGACACTCAGGTTTTTCTACAGTTTCGTACCGGAGCTCTGAGCAGTCATACTGCTCCCTTACATACAGTGCTACTCCCTCACCTTTTCTGCCCTGCCTGTCCTTCCTGAACAGTTTATAACCATCCATGACAGTACTCCAGTCATGTGAGTTATCCCACCAAGTCTCTGTGATTCCAATCACATCATAGTTCCTTGACATTACCAGGACCTCCAGTTCTCCCTGCTTGTTTCCAAGGCTTTGTGCATTTGTATATAAGCACTTGAGATAACCTGTTGATCGCCCCTCATTCCCAGTATGAGGCAGGAGCCCTCCCCTCACAGACATTTCTGCCTGTGCTTCCTCCCTGTATCCCTCTTTCCCACTTACCTCAGGGCTTTGGTCTCCTTCCCCCGGTGAACCTAGTTTAAAGCCCTCCTCACTAGGTTAGCCAGCCTGCTGGCAAAGATGCTCTTCCCTCTCTTCGTAAGATGGAGCCCGTCTCTGCCCAGCACTCCTCCTTCATGGAACACCATCCCATGGTCAAAGAATCCAAAGCCTTCTCTCCGACACCACCTGCGTAGCCATTCGTTGACTTCCACGATTCGACGGTCCCTACCCAGGCCTTTTCCTTCCACGGGGAGGATGGACGAGAAGACCACTTGCGCCTCAAACTCCTTTATCCTTCTTCCCAGAGCCACGTAGTCCGCAGTGATCCGCTCAAGGTCATTCTTGGCAGTATCATTGGTGCCCACGTGGAGAAGCAGGAAGGGGTAGCGATCCGAGGGCTTGATGAGTCTCGGCAGTCTCTCCGTCACATCGCGAATCTTAGCCCCCTAGTGAATCTTAGTGTAGTAACCAGCCCCACCAATGCACGGTCACAGCACCCTGGTTTCAAGCCACCCCAGGACTCCTGCTCAGATCTCAGGGCAGTCCAGCTCCTTCAGCCTCTGCCTTTCCATTCTCCAGCAACTCCAACACCACCTCAGCTGCTGGCTGCCATGAACCGCAACCCAACCACCTGCTCTTTCCAGGCACCCAGAGCTCCTCCTGAACGCCAGCTTAGCCCAGCCCCTAGCCCTCCAAGCCAACAATGTACTTCACAGTGCTCATTGATTACCCCAGTTAAACCTGCTGACTGAGCCACAAACACCATGGGCTAAACCCCCCCATGGTTCAAGGACAGTGGGTTCCCCTCACAGATTAATGAGGTGCTCCCTTTTTTCACCAGTATATTCATGGGATCATCTCTTAGTCATGGGGAAAAAACTTTCTCAACAAGAGCCATCTAGTCTTTCCCTTAGAGCATGTCAGGGCATTCCCCTACCAGCCAGCTTCATCTACCAGTGCTCAATTTAGGGATAATTTCTTTATCAGAGGGAATGCAGCGTAACATATAATGTCCCCAGGAAGTCTTCCAGGCTTCTCTGTGGAACAGCACGAAGCACCAGACAAGACAAGGCACTAGACGTGCATTCTCTAAATGCCACCAGGTCCTTTGGCAGCAGGTCAGTGACTCAGCATGGCGGGTTACAGGCGTGGGCTTGTGCAGCAGTAACAAAGCCAGGCGGTGCAAATAAGAGTTCTGCAAGATACAGTCTGAAAGAGAGGATCTGCTCCAAACAGCAGGCAAGGAGGGAGTCAAGGTGCCTCTCGTAGAAACCTAACAAATGGCCTACCTTGTGCTACAGGAAGGACAGGGTGCAATGGTCACAGCACGGGAGTCAGCATCCAGAGTGCTCTGTACCATCTCAGACACAAAACCAACGCTGAGTGGGGGGTAAGGTTGATACAGATCAGTCCCTGACGGGTACAATACATCACATGACAGCTGGGGTAATTATCCCCAAAAACAAGAGTGGTAAACCCAGGTAAGTCAGAGTTAAGGTTAAACTGAAAAGAAATCCAAGCAGGTTCAGATTTGGAAATTCACACTTAGGGCACTCAGGTAACCTTAACTCTTCCCTGCAGTGACACCATTCAGTTATGCTGAAGGCATTTGAGCCTTTGCTGTCCCAGAGCAGATGAAAGTGATTTTTAAAAACATTGGTTTTTCATTATTTTCTTTCTCATAGCATCTCTTCAGGCAGCAGAGCTAAGGCTTATAGCTTTGTTCAGAGGGTAAGGGCACTGGCCTGGAAGTAAGCAAGCCGGGGGTCTCTCTCTGACTGACTTTGACATGCTGAGTGACCTTAGCCGAGACCATCACCACTCTGTGCCTCAGTCTCCCCTCCTTTGCAAAGTGCTTTAGTAGTTTCATTCAGCCATAGAACTAAGGATGATGTTGATGACGATCTGTGGAAAGCACTTTTAACATATATGGACAGTGAATAAATCATAACTCACTTATTTTGTTTTCTGAGCACAAAAATAAAAAAGCCTATTGGGAGGCATAGTCCAAAACCACCTCATTTCACAGATTTAGGAATCTCAGCTGGCTCTGTACTCCTTACATTACAGGAGGCAATTTTTTGCATCTTTTGTTAATGGCTATGAAATGAAAAATAAAAGTGCTTTTTCCATCAATTTTCCTCCAGTGGCTGGAAGCTACTTGCCTGAAAGGAACCTCTGTTCTGCTTGAGTAATGAGGACCTCTGTTCACTTTAGTCTAAACATGTATTTTCCCATAGGGATCTCCCCACATCCAACTCATATCATATGATTTCTGGCTGATTTCTTCCCCGACCCCGTGATACTCGCTAATTCCAGCAAGAGTTGACTTGTCTCCTTTCTGTGGTCAGGTTGCTGTTCTTTACATGTGCCTGTCTTCTTTCAGGCAACACTTCCCATTTTCATCCCCTTGTTGGCTAACAATGCAGCTGGGTTCAGGGCTAAGAGGGACTGGGGGTCTCGGGGGCTTGATGATATGTTACAGCACCTTTAACTTGTCAATTCCGATCAAGCCTTGTTGGATAGTGACTGGCCTAGAGGAAGAGATCTGGTGGTTTCAGGCTAGTTTTTAGAAGACACAAGTGTCTACTCCACAAAAGCCTCAGCACAGAAAGACTTTCAAGTGAGTGAGAACTACCCTTTCCCCAAAGGTGGTCTCTCCAGGTCAGAGTAGATTCATGCTGGTAAAGCAGTGTTCTTCAGTGAACCAGCGTTAATTTCTTGGGTGGTGCTGGGAGAGGAGAGGTGCCATGGTATTGCTGCCAATAGCTGGTAGGTGATTATACTGTTCTCCCATCTCACTGCCACCTTGGCCTTGCTCTTGGATGGATTGGCCTTCTAGACTGAGCGGAAAAAGACATAAAAGATGTGAAAGTTTTAGCTGGCAGGCAAGTGCTGTGGTGTCAGTTCCCTAGTGATGTAGAGGGAAGGCCGGGATCTGGTGAGGAGATGATGGTCAGACCAGGACAGCAGGTTATTTGTGATATGCCCATGGTATATAGGAAAGTTGTAGCCTTCAGGAATGGTGAACCTGGGGGACTCCAGCACTGCGCTGGGCAGCAATTCAGTTACACCTTCGGAGCTCTATACTTCCCAGATTTGCTTTTGAAGTTGTAGTGGGAAAAATCCAACCTACTGTCCCCATTGGGAGCTGGATTTATGGGAACCTAAATAATGAAGGAAGAAGAGAGGGAGGAGGAAATCTAGCTTCCTTTTGTGCCCCCCTTAGGTAGAGCTTCACTCAAGATCACAGGCAATTTTCAGGTTTCAGAGTAACAGCTGTGTTAGTCTGTATTCGCAAAAAGAAAAGGAGTACTTGTGGCACCTTAGAGACTAACCAATTTATTTGAGCATAAGCTTTCGTGAGCTACAGCTCACTTCATCGGATCCGATGAAGTGAGCTGTAGCTCACGAAAGCTTATGCTCAAATAAATTGGTTCGTCTCTAAGGTGCCACAAGTACTCCTTTTCTTTTTAGGCAATTTTCAGTTCCTCCCAAGAGGCTGCAGCTGCTAACAAAGCATAAGACTTTCATCTTAAGCAATCTCTCCAAACTTCTAATACCCCCAAGTTAAAGGCATTTTTTTCCCCTCACACCTACATGTAAATTACCATCTGCTTCCTGACATTCTAAACCATGAGCTGGTGCCGGTGCCATTTCTCACTCTCCTGATCCCTTCCAGGGCACACATAATGGGATAGATGTGCAAGGGAGCCCTCCCAGGAGACCGAGAATAGCAAGCGAGTGAGGAGTGGTGGGGGATGAGGGGAGATCAGTTGCATTTCCTAAGGACTGAGGCCGATTGGATTGCTTTCCTTCTGCACTTGGGGCTGGCTTCCCTGGGATCTGATCATCCCTGGGGACAGATAGGGCTGGAGATTTTTTTTTTCTTTTGCCCCTTGAGCCTGACATGAACTTTGAAGGAAGCTCTGGGTCGGTGTCAAGCAGCCTCCTGCTACATTTAAAGGGAGATGCCACCAATGATGTGTCTTTAGTCTGAGCTCTCAGCAGTCCAACATGGGCAGCTCAGCGGGGTATGAGATTTCTCTCCCTCCTGAAAACAACAGATTGTGACTGCTTCCTCTGTCACCCTTGTCACCTCTTCCCACCTCTCTCCCCCCTCAACTCTTCCTGTAAAGCTGCTGCTGCTTAAAGAGTTGCCGGTGTCAATCATCGACACAGCTTCCCTTCGTTTGGTGTCCCTCCAAGAAACGGCGTCCTAACACACTTACTGCTGGCTGTTATTTGTATTCCAGTAACACTAAGAGGCCCTGAATCAGGCTTGTGCTAGGAGCTGCAACCACAGGTAATAAGAGAGGTTTCAGAGTAACAGCCGTGTTAGTCTGTATTCGCAAAAAGAAAAGGAGGACTTGTGGCACCTTAGAGACTAACCAATTTATTTGAGCATAAGCTTTCGTGAGCTACAGCTCACTTCATCGGATAATAAGAGAGCGATTGTAAGCTCTCTGGGGCAGGCACTAAGCCGACAAGACAGTCCAAGCGTTGGATGTGGACAGGATGGAGCACAGAAGCAGAGTGATCAGGGTGAGAGGTAGCAAGTGGCCGGCTTGTTCCTCGCCCCCTCCTTGTCCCCGCTGGCGTTTTGTCTGTTGGAATTCTGTCCAGCAGGAGGCAGTGTGATCAGAGGAAAGGGGAGTGGATGATCAAGCAGGAGCATGGGCGGGGGAAACGAAGGGAGATCGAGGGAGGGCAAGAGCAGAGAGCAGAGGGTGACGTTGCAGCAGGGGCCGGTGAGGGGAGCATTGGGAATTGGAGAAAGGAACCAGTTGGCAAAGCGATCCAGAAGCACAGCATCAGAAACCAGAGCCTGACCCCTCCCTAGATTGAGATGCCCTGCGGCTGCTGTCTCTGCTCCCAGCGCCTGCTCGGGGAGGGGGTTCTCTCTGCTCCTGGGGCACTTGGCAGAGACAAATGGCACAAGGCAGCATTCGGCATCCACAGGAGGCTTTGTGCAATTCGCCCTCTTCAGCTAGTAGTCATGAGGCCAGCAGCAGTGAGCAGAGCACCCCAGGGGAACAGGCGGGGAGGAAAGGGCACATCTGCAGAGGAAGTCTGAGACGAGAACAGGGCTGACAAGGCAGAGGCCGCAAAAGATGCAGAGGAGAAGGCTCTTGCGGAAGGGGCAGGTGGAGGGCACAAGGGGCACAGGCAGCTGCCAGGGGAGGGAGCCCATTGGCAAGAGGCTGCAGTGAGTCCACAGAGAGTCATCCTAAAAGAGGTCCGATTGCAGGAGCATTGGAGGGAGTGTCTGCAGGGAAAGGGGCTCCTAAGCCCTGGGAACGGCAGGGACTAGGGCTGACGCAGGGGTAACATTTGCTCTGCAGTCTTGAGCAGACAGAGCAACTCCACAGGCCTGAGTCTGCTCAGGTTCCTGAAACCCTCTGCTTCCCATGGTACATGCTCAGAGACTTAACACAGGCATCAGTGCGCAGCCCCTCCCAAACCAGCCTGGTGTCACGTCTCCTGTGCTAGCCTGGCAGCACAGACAGTTATGTAGCCAGGAGGGGCTGAGCGAGGAAGGTTTACCTCCACCCCCAATCCCAGCAGCGACGCCTCTGGCTGACGCAAGTTTCAACGACAGTCAGCCCAGTGCTTCCAGGGATGGAGGATGATGATGATGTTCTGGGGGATTCAAAATTCAGCAAAAGCTGGTCAGAAATTCCACCGGAAGCTAAATTTGGCCAAAAATCAGCCACGGAATTTCACAAACCTTTTTTTCCAAATGTTGTTTCCCCATCTTCCCCAGCGAGAAAGCCAGCGAAGCCCTGGGTGATCTAGAACTGCAACGGGATCCCATGGCCTTGCACTGAACGCCAGTGGATCCCATCCACAGTGACCCCTTGTGGGAGCTCCCCTGGAGGCGGGGGAGAGTCGAACTGGGCAGATAGCTGAGGGCTGTTGCCAGTGAAGTAGAAAGAATAGGTCACCCTATAAGAGCCAGGAGTTTGTCGGGGGGGTTTCCCCCCCTAAGCATGGAAAAAAATAAATAAAAGCAACACAGCTTGTACAGCTCAAATAACAACTGATTGCTGGCACCCAAGCGGCTCCGCTTCAGAGACAAGGGGAGATAAACAGGGCCGCTCTTTGAGCAAGGCAGACAGCTGGTATCTCAGCTGCAGCTTTTCACTTCTTGGGTCCTTCGACTGCAGCTCCAAAAACTTTTTTTTATTATTTATTTTTTTTAAAAAAACAGGAAACTTACACAGAGAGAAGGTGGGGCAGTGTCTGATGGTTTAGGGGTTAATTAGCCGCTGTTTTATGCACCGTCTAGCCCATGCAAAAGCGTAGGGGTCCATCACCTATCCCACAGACCTAGGCTTAACTTCTCCCAGCCTCCCACTTATTCATCGAAGTGTGCAGAGAACCCGCCCGGTATAGAATCAGCAGGGGTCACTTAAAAGACTGGAGGACTTTCCTCAAGCTCCAGGGGAAGGCTCCATACACTTCCTGTTTGTTAGGGCTTGTCTAAACATGGAGTAGGTCCATGTGTGAGCACTCTTTACTCCAGAACAACAGGATCTTTTTCCTGACTGGGAGGTCAGCCGGGATGGTGGTCCTAATATCTGGGACAACTATACTCCTCCAACTCCATTTTGAAGCTGTTTAGGGAATAGATTCTGGTGCTGAATTGAACCTCAGCTGGCGTAAGTCAGCGTCACTCCATCAAAGTCAGTGGAGCTATGCTAACTTACACTAGCAGGGATCTGGCCTTGCAGCTAACATTCCTTTATCCTCATGGCTCAGCAATGGATTACATATAAATGTCTCCTATGGTTGGGTTGCTCCTATGGCTTAGACTGCATGAGCTGGTTCGTTATGGTAGGGTTGCTCATGAGTGCTGGGCTCCTGGTAGGTTTTCCCAAAGCATTTAATCCTTCATTTGGGAGAGAGAACACAAAGCTACTACAAGGATTAGTGTCGTTCTGTTAGCAAAGAACCTGGGATCGAGGGAACTGGGGTCACCTGAACAATGTGAATGAATGAAGTCCTTCAGCATCCCTGGGAGGGAGAAAAGTAAGTGTTCGGGGAAACTGAGGCCCAAAGAGGTTACAAGTAGTCTAGTGGGGAGACCACTGGGATGCAGCCTGGGGCAGAGAATAAGGAACCGAACTGGGACTCACGAGACCCAGTTCTGACACTCACCCTGGGCAGGTTACTTCCTCTCTCCTCCTCCTTCCACCCTTTGACTGTCTTGCCTGTTGAGATTGCAAGCTCTTGGGCAGGGACTGTCTTTCACTCTGTATTTGTACAGCACCGTGCACCCCAAGCACTGCTGTGATACACATCCTCTTTCAGAGACACTGACAATTTCAACCTTTTCTGCTTATTCCACAACAGCAGCCTCAGGACCCCAGTCGTCCAGCAGGCCTAGAGCCTCAGGGTCATTAGCCAGGAGCTGCTCTAGCTATATGCAAACTAGACAGCTGCCTAGGGTGTCCGATTCTGCCTAGGGCAGCTGGGCCAAACCTGAAGTGAGTGGCGTTGTGCCTTGGCACTTGCTTCCACCCCCTTCTACCATAACCACTGAGCCAGCAGAAGACTTGCTGCAATCCCCCTGCAGAAAATCCGATGCACCCCGCTCTCCCGGTGGAGAGCTTCCGTTCTCTGGGGAAGAAGAGATCAGCACACTGACATTTTTCCTAGAGGGCAGCAGATTGTCTTGAGCAGCATCTGCCCACAGCTTCTCACTCTCACTCTATTTTAAAGGAAAGACTCATGTGACCACAAGCGATATCCCAGCTGGGCCCTCTCGAAGCTTTGTGCCCTTTCTATTGCCACCGTGAAATGCCCGATACCGACCTGTCGTTTTAGGGTCTGCTTTCCCCGACTGGGGCGTTTGAGATGGAAGGGAGGCGGCAGTCTCACCCCTGTGACAAAGGAAGTTAAAAAAACACAGCAACTAAATTAATGCTGGCAGCACCAGTGGGGGATCTCCCAGGCAGCCTTTGAACATCAGACCCTGAATTTCAAATTCAATTTAGCACTTGCTGCCCGAGCGGTGTGACTTGCTATGGACAGCAATGTCTGCAGGCAGAAGGATGTAAACACTCACAAGGAAAAGTCCAAAACGGTAGATGTCTGTCCATCCCCTCCTCCCCCCATCCCCAATCAGACATCTTTGAAAACAAGGCCCTGACTTGGTAATATGTTCAAGTGCTTGTAGATGAAATTGTGTCGCTGTCTAGAGGAAATGATGCCTGCCAGCCTGTTAAGCATGTACGATATAGACCCAGACATATACAGACACAAGGCTTTGGAGCAGGACAGGGAAGCCAACCACAGGCTGCAGTGTGCAGGGTCCCAGACATACAGCTCCTTTCATAACGCTGCAGAGAGCTGAGCCCCACCAAAGCTTCTGGGCATTGTCTTCTGGATGGACCTTCTAGAAAGCAGAGCGGTGCAAATGTTCTCGTGCAAGATCCTGGCTGCCGAAATCTTAAAACCAGTTGCAAACTTCCCAGGCAGTCCTGGGCCTGTGAAATGTGATCACCGCCAGGTTTAGCTGGTGACCAGATTTATTTGAATGGGGGGAAAAATAAGTGTGAGCAGGATGGATCCAAAGAATTGGTTGCAACGCATCAACTCCAGAAACCACTCTGGGCCTGTTGTAGTTTTGTTAATCTAGTCATGCACCAGACACTAATCACATGACCTGTGGTTGACCATCTGTTGTCTTGGGTGATGCTTAGCTTTGATTTGACTGGGCATACACACACATAAGGCCAGCTGTTGGGGCCTGAATTGAGGTTGTGGGGGAAGAGCAGGATAATTTAAGGATCTATTGAAAGTCTTAGATTGAGAAACACATTGAGGAAAATATTGATCTTTCAGCAAGAGCGGTAGGTGGGGAAGGAAAGGGATGCAAATGAAAGAGTTGCAAACGATTACATCCTCTAACTTGACATGCCAAGTGCAGCTTAATGCCTAATTGTTTACTGGCTGTAATTTAATTGGACCTTGAAAGGCTTATTTTGCCTTTCAGTTTCTACTTTTGCTGACGTGTTTGGATACTAAGAGAGATATGGGGAATGTAGAAAAGTCCCACAAATACCCTCAAAGCTGCTCTCTAGAGAGGCATCATAGAAATGCCTATAAATAAATAAACCCAAACCAGAACTAGTTGCTTGTGTTGCATAACGTACACAAGATAAAAAATGCACAGTGCTGTCATTTCCAGCCGGCAAATTAGCTGGGTTTCAATAAAGAAATATTTGCAATATTTATTTTTTGCAATAAAGAAAAATGCCAAGAAAGTCAGATGAGCAGCATGTATTTAGCAGGGGTTTATTTTTACCAATTGGTTCCCCATCTTAAAAAACTAGAGAGAAAGATTCTACACCTGTGCAAATTCATAAGGCTAAATTCTCAGATGGTATAAATCTGGGGATCTGGCCCACCGATCTGGATTTACATTCACTGCAGAAGAGACCAGAATCTGACCCGCAATGGCTTAGTTAACAGTTTGCAGTTGCCAAAGACAAAAAATTCTTTGTTTCATCCAGTTTTGGCAAGTTTTGGCCTGAAAAATGTCCTAGTGGTGTTGTCCTTTTCCAGCCCAGAGGCTGTCTGCGGATTTGAGCCATCAATGAGTGCCTCAGTTCAGAGCGGAGCAGAATGAAATGCCTTCAGCAGCCTGAATCTGTTGTTGGGAGGATGCCATTAAGCACTGGTTAAAAAAGAAAACAATATAAATAGACAAAGCCTGGGATCAGACTAAAAAAAAGTTACAAACTATATTTATTCTGCCAGAGACACTTTGCTGCCTTACGCCCTTACATGAAGTTAAAAGCCTCATAAGTTACTATTCACAGAGGGCCAAATTCCAGGAGGTGCAACGCCCATGGTCTTAGTGGAATTGCTTCTGTTTGCTGCCCCTATAACTGAGATCAGAACGGGCTGGGATTCTGTCCTGCCTCCCACTCTATGGGTATGCTGCTGCCGTAGCACATAGTGGTGGGACTGGTTTCAGACTGGTAGCCGCGTTAGTCCATATTAGCCACAAGGGGACGGAGAAGATTTCCCCAGCTCAGATCTGCATTAGGTTGTTGTCAGCTACTCTGCGTAGACCACCTCACACAAGCCCTGCTATAGGCAGTTTGCCCAGGGGCAAGAGCAGGCAGGGCTGTGAGACAGAGTGCTAGAGGGATTCAGAAGGCTGGAAAGGAGAGCTCTCTAGGGCTACTCTATACCAGAGTGGTAGCCGTGTTAGTCTGTATCAGCAAAAAAACCAAGGAGTACTTGAGGCACCTTAGAGACTAACAAATTTATTTGGGCATAAGCTTTTGTGGGCTAAAACCCACTTCATTGGCATGCATCTGATGAAGTGGGTTTTAGCCCACGAAAGCTTATGCCCAAATAAATGTGTTAGTCTCTAAGGTGCCACAAGTACTCCTTGTTTTTTTTCTATGCCAGAGACCACTTTGGCCTCTGGAGCAACCCCAGAATCCCAAGGTTGCAAAGTGGGTGTTAATTTTGCCCCACCCCTCTTCAGCTGTTCTACGTGGAGACATAGCCCAGAATTTCAGCCTGGGTGTTTTGTCTGAGTCACAGGTGAGTGCAAACTGAGCAAGCCCTGAACAAAAGTATTGCCAGCCCCAAGCATTCAAAAATAATGTGTCAGGCCTCAAAACAAACAAAATGTGTTTTTTAAAAATATGGTTCATTTAATTTGCCTGCTGGTTTGAGCCTCTAGGGTGCATTCAGGTCACATTTTCCAGCCTGACTCTGCAACCATCAGGGCTAGAAACTTACTTTAAATAAAATTAAAAAAAAAAAAAAGCTGAGATCCTTAATTAATGGCACGACTCCAGGAGCTTGGGCTGTTAGAAAAGCATGAAATATCACTATCTTTGCAATAGAACTGAGAGAGTTTGCAACACTAGAATAAGCATCTTGGGAACTGGCCCAATATACAGGTGTATTTTATTTCTTTATATGCAACTGAGTTGTTTGTTTTTTTTTAAATGAGAACTGATTGTTTTTTGCTGAGATGTAATCATCCCCCTGCAGTATTGTGAACCCAAACACAACAGAACTGGGCCAGTGCATGAGAACCTGAAACTGACTAGATACAGCACATGAAACTGACCAGCACATTCCCACAATCCAAGATGAGTGAAATTCAAATATCAACCTGTTTTTATGGCAAATAATAAATCAGAATTTAAGAAATGTTTCACGTCCAATAATTGGAGAGGCTACTAGTCACACAGCTAAGAAGCCCTGGGGATAAACATGACTAGCAACATATGTTTGTTTCTTGTTCATGCTGCAAATTACAATGGTGTTAGTGAACATGTTAAAACACAATTACAGATTGTAGCCCCTGGTGAGAAAGTAGAACCCCTCAGACACAGATTTAGTAATAACAAAATAAAAGTAGAACAAACTGCTAACAAAGGTTTCCTGTCCCAGCGCTAAGGAAAGGATTTGTCATTTACCAATACAATCTCTGCAGAAACTCAGGAAAAAAAAGGCATTTGCCAGAGATTTTCCTGATCACACTCCACAAGTGTCAAGCATTCATATCAGTGCATGGCCCAATACTAGGAAGTGCTAAGCACCCTCCATTTCTTGCAGGATTGAACCAGCTACACTCTAGAGATTTTTAAAGCAGCATTTAAAGACACACAAAGCTAGGGCCAAATCAGCATTTCCATTAACCCAGTTTATACCAGCTGAGGGTCTGAAACCAGGCTCTGAAGGTACCATTGCAGCAGGGAAATGAAAGGTGCCAAATGGAGCTGTTCAGCGCATAACAATGAGTGTGGATTTTTCCCCACACCCACTTTATTGCTGAAAAGACATTTGTTTATTTTAGTTTATTAATTTATTTTCTATTTCAAATGACAACCAAAGGCCTTGTATCAGGGCTCAGACCATCCTTCACAAGCATTGACATCTGACCTACCCAAGTAAAATGCTCTGACAGTTGGGTTTTTTCCATAATCAATTTTAAATGTAAAAGAATTCTTATCAGAGGAAAGTATACAGTGCATAGTTTTAACTAATAACAATAATAATTAATAATTCATTGCAGTTGTGGCTAGCAGCTCCAGTCAAGAAGCAGGACTCTGTTGTGCTAGGCACTGTACAAACAGAACAAAAAGCTGAGTTACCAGCAGAAACCCCAAATCAGTGGGTGGGAAAGTTTTAGTTTCAAACCCTGCGACCTGCAAACCCTGCAGTTTTTGTCTGAGGTTAGATCCAAAGCTACCCAGTGTACATTTCCCACTTCTAGCCCAGACCTGACTTGACATGACGACTTTCAAAGCAGCTGATGAGATGTTAGCCCCACCAAACCTACCCCGAGTCCTGATTCATTCCCATCTCTGATGTCTCACTGTGTGACCCTGGGGAAATGACATCTCCTCTGCACCTCGGAGGGCCTCAGTTTCCTCTGTGTGCATCATGGGGGCAATGATCCTGGCTCACCTTTAGAAAACACTTTGCGATCCTTGAACATGGTGGATAGAGAAGCCTGTTGTTTCCAGTGACAGCAATGTGTCAGGAGAACATACATGGTGGGGGGGTTATTCTCATTCAGTGGTTTGCAGATATAGGAGGTGATTTTTGTAACTGGGAGTGCTGCTTGCTTGATCTTTGGATCTTAGCACAGTCAGCAGATGTGACTGAAAGACTCCCAGGGAGCAGATTGCTTGAGTCACAAGGTACTTTTCGCATAGTGATTTTCCTGGCATTTATTTTCTTTCCACTCATCCGGTATAGTTGTTTTGACATTAATGTCATCAAACATCATTAAACAGTGGGGAATCTGAGGTTTTCACACTGAACTTCAGTAAGACTGCACTGATAAAAAGGGCAACCCTATTTATTCTAAAAAGATTTAAAATGGTGTAAATACCATTGATAGACAAAAGCACTATAGCTTAGTAATAATATTTTGAACTCACCTTTCCATATGTGTCCTTCAAAGATCTCCAAGCGCTTTACAAAGGTAGTTCCTTTGCACTAGCAAATCACCTGCCAACCAGTCCAAATTTCTGCAGCTGAATTTATTACTCAGGAGCACTGAGCAAATAGTTTGGGCGGATAATTTGCAAACAGTGGGTTGTTTGCAAACTCTTCCTTCTGGCTTTTTGTTGTTTGTATACCATGCTTGGCCACCTACGCCATATGCAATTTTTTTATGCTCCCTGATTGGTTGGCTGAAATTTTTTAAGCCAAAGTATAACTAAGAGCAAATGATGCGCCTGCTGCTGGGAGTTCTCAGGAATACCAATTGGGAATTAAATCTATGAAATGTTGGGGATTTGCAAACATTCACACTTGACCAATCAATGGCTGCCTCAGTATTCACCAATCACTAACAATTTGATGCACGAACCCCAGCAAACCAAACACTCTTCACAAATAGGGTTCTTTTACTAGTCAGCTGACTCTCATCCTCCCTCCTCTTGCTGCTACACTCACTTGCTGTGTCTTGACTGAGATTAGGCCCCCAGCGTTCTGCATGGCTGGATCCCTGCTCCCACACAGGCTAATGGAATCAGGCCTGGGTGCATAGGGGTCACCTGCACAAAGCTCATTGCAGGATCAGAGCTTTAATGTGCAAGCACTTTGGGGCAGGAGATACAATGTATTTAGTAATTCACTGAATACAGTGGTGCCCCATCCCAAATGAGGCCAGTAGCTGCTACTGCGGCACAAATTGGAATTGCCTAGTGGTATCCCGGGGAATCATTTTCTACTATTTTAGCTGATGGGATATTTTCAATAGACGATATAAACCAGAGGCATAAAATATTTCTCCAGCAAACAACAATAGAAAAGCCCTCGGTTTATGGCACTAACCCCTTCTCTAGAGGGGCAAGGGAGCCCAGGGCTCCCTGAAGCCAGAGGAAATCCTTTTATTTTTCAGTTGTGCAATGAAACAAACATAAGCTCTTGTTTATTTCCTGGTCAATTGTATTTTTGAGGATGGAGATGGCTTCTCCAAACCCTGAAGGTTAACTCCCTCGGTGCCAGGTTTTAATTGTCTTGTTTCCTGCTGCCCAAGAGCCCATTAAGTGGAATTTCAACGCAGAGTGGGAGTTGTCTTCTCCCCCATTCCCTCCCCACCTTAATTTACATTTGCTTTGAAAACCTGAGGGTCGTAAATAACATTCCCTGGCCTGGGGAGCCTGGGAAGCAGGAAGTCTACCCGTCTCCTCCACCGCAAACAGGGACTGTAAAATCCCAGGGAGCGCTGGGTAAAGGGATTCAGCACTTGAGCTGGCTCTCAGTGAGGTGAAGGGCAAAAACGCTCACTGACTTCACAGACTGCCCCTACTGCTGGTGCAAAATCTAGACCCTGAGGATATTTAGAGCAGAAAACTGCTCCAAAGAAGGGATGAGCCCAGCTCCAAACCCGCCCCCCACGCCAAACGCACTCCTGAACTGTAGAGCAATTGGTCTCCCACTTTGCCGCTGATCCCGACAACAGGCCTGGGTTTCAGAGGTGATGAGCATCGGCGGCCATTGGCGTAGACTGGAGAGGCAGACACCCCCCGGTCAGCACCTCTGAAAAAAGGGGTCTACAGCTGCAACAGGCTAGGTTGAAGCGACCTTGGGACATGTCCGATCTGGCTCCAAAGCGGGTGGCTCAGGCCCATCCCTGCCACAAAACAATAATGTCATGGGAGCTTTTGGAGTGGGGGCGTCGCCTTTTGGCCAAGGGCCAGTGGTGACCAAAGCCTAAACTTGCTCAGCTCTAGGGTACATGGTGCCCTCTGCTAGCCAGGGGAGGGGCACAGTGATCGTGCTCCATAGGTGCCCCACCCCCAGCCAACCTTCCCATCCCACAGCCAGGCAGGATTTGTCCCTAAACTGGCTGCCAGAATTGTTCATTTGTCATCATTTCCTTCTCTTTCTGCCCTTAATTTCCTTCTCTCTGCTAATCCTCGGCCCTGGTTTACACCCTCCCTTATGGCTTACGTTTAACGCTGCCTTCATGAAAACCCATGAACTCTCTCATCTGCGTCGTAGTTGTCATGTAACGGGGGGAGCAGCTCACACAGAGGCGGAAGCTTTGCCAGTCTCAAGCATTTCTCACAGCCTCCCCGTCAGATCTTCTCAAACTCCCACGTTTGTGTTTCACAGGCACTTTCCTCTTGGCTCCCAGCCTTGGGTCCTGGTGCCTGGGTTGGAAACATCATCCAGATGGATTTATTTTTTCATCTCTTCTTTGAGGGAGGAGGTGCAGGGGAACTGACCTTGGAAAGAAGCAGTGACTCTGGCGGGGGGGAATGTGACGGCAATTTTTGGAGGCTGGTTATCTCTTCAGTGCCTAAAAGTAATGTTGGGGCCTGGCCAAGAATGTCCTGACCTAAACTGGTACAGGTAGGCAGCTGCTTCTCCCCAGAGACTGAGGAGCCCTGGAGTTCTCTATTCAATTCTTAGAGGACTGACAACAATTTTACTAGCACGCCCTACCCTATGTGGTATGCGTTCACTGGAAACTTAAAAGAATGGGATTTATGCCATTTCCAGCACAGATTTTCAGGACGTCGTGCCTAATCTGTGTGCACGGTTAGCACCCACTTATGACAATTGCACACATGTTCCTGAAGTTCTGGGCTTCTCTGCCTACCTAGGAATCATGTCATCTCCCTGAAATGCAGCCACCTCTGGAGTTGAATGGAGTGTCTGTTTAACCTCATAAAGCAACACTACTACATAATAGATTCGGGCAGGAACTTGGTCCAGGCACTGGGGCCACCACTTTTACTCCTACAAAAAGTGCAATAGGATCTTTAGTGATCAGAGCTTATGTTTTGCACACCCTGGGAAAGACGGCCTCTCTTCCAGCGTGATGCGGCACTGGCTCTGTATTGACCGTTGAATCACTAGCACCGTTCCTGGCAGGATCCTTTATTGTTCTGAAGAGGAATCACCAATACAAGCCCTGACTGAACTCAAACCAACTTAGCTCATGACAGCAGACACAATCACATCCCACAATGGCATGGGGATGCAGTGAACCAGCTATCTGAGGTACTTACCAAGGCATGTGGGCACCTCACAATCTTTAATATATTTATCCTTATAAACACCTCTGTGAGGCAGAGCCATTATCCCTATGGTGCAGATGGGAAACTGAGGCACAGAGAGGCTAAGTGACTTGCCTAAGGTCACACAGGAAATCTGGGGCAGAGCAGGGACTTGAAACCAGCTCTCTCAAGTGCTAGGCTAGTGGCCTAGCTACTAGACCACTGATGCTGTGTTACTTTCTGCTAATGCACCTGCTTCTGCTCCCACTGAAATCAATAGCACAACTGCTATTTGGTCCAGGATCGGGCCCATTTGCCCTGATGTTGCCTCACAATGTTCCAGCATGAAGCAGGTCACATTTGGGTTCATGATCAGAATTTGTGGCTACAGCCCCAACCAGCTTCTTGTTCGTCCAAAGGTGGGAGGGATTGAGGAACAGACCCTTGGTGCCTTTAACCTAGGGGAAAAAACGGAACTGAAGCTTTAGAAAACCCACCATTGTGTTGGGGGATAAACATTTATTGAATATTTCCTGTTTGGCACAAACCCTCTTTGACTCGTCTGTGGTCTTTTTTGTATTTTTAAATAGGAATTCTTTGGACTGAATGTAAAGGAAAAGTATCTTTAGAATGTATATGCCCTTGGGAACTGGTGGGGGGGAAAACTGTACCCTGCCTGCTTGCTGTTAGCTATTAATTTCTCTCTCCCGAGGTCTGACATGAGCAATGCATTATGAGAAGGTTATGGGAATATGCAGGCGTTGCATCCCTCGGGAGAAATAGTGATTCAATTCCAGTTTTACAGGGTTGGGTTTTTTTCTATTCTCCTCCTCCCCCCTTTCTTTAAAATAAGTTATTTCAGCTCCGCATAAGAACAGTCACTCCTAAGGAGGCCTATGACAAGGGCAAGCTGTGCTCAGTGGGGAGGGAGCTGTCATTTCTGAGGGCAGGCTGCAGTGCTTAAAGCGCAGCTCTCGCTGTCAGGAGATGTGGCTCTTTCTACTCCATGCTCTGCCATGGAGCTGCTCACCTCAGGGTGAGGCACGTCAGAGCTCCGTGCCTCAGTTTCCCCACCTATACAATGGGGATAATAATTCTTGCCACCTTTGTACAGCACTTTGAGCTCTTCCTATGTCTAGTGTGATGTACATGATCAATGTTTCTACTGTGAAATTTGCCACTTCCAAGACGCGTCCTGTGAAGCTCTTTGGAAAAATCCTAGGGACTAAATCTCTAGCGTGCAATGGCAATTAGCATATAACAGCATTCCACACAAATGAGTCTAAAAATCAAAGATTTGAATAGAGAACGAGTCCTTTTCTACAGAGCATTTGCACCATCCTAAAGACTTCCATAGGGGGACTTTAATTCTGCTACCAACCAGGGTCGCTCTGACCGGCACAGCAGTCCTCAGCAGAGTATGTCCATTTGACGATGATGAGCTAATGTTGTCTCCAGTTCTGTCGGCGGGGCCAAAGAACCTGTAGAAAAGTCGGCATTTCCTATTCATGTCTCCAGCACTGGGCCATAAGCATGGCTCGCGCACCCTCCCACCCTGGAGAAGTTAGTGGAAGAGGAGGACTGTACCTTCTGACAGCTGCTGAGCCACATCTGAGCAGATCCATCCCTAGGCCAAATGCTGTGAGCTCGGAGTTATTTATCTGCCGGCACTTTTCCTGCGCTCTGGGCTCTGTCCTGCAAGGTGCGGAGCATCCCTGTGAAGTTCTGAGAGCCCCGATTCCTACTGACTGCACTGAGAGTGCACAGTGCCTCACCGATCTGCTCAGCATCATGCAGGATGGGGCCCTAGTTCTCCACGGTGCTGCAGCTGGTGTCACCCTTTTTATAACGGTGTTAAAACCCCACCCAATCGGAGCTCTGCATTCACACTGCTGGCAGCGGCTCACTCAGACGTTGCATGGGTGTGATTGATGACATAAGGCACCGGACAGTGGAGAATCCAGCCTCAAGCCTCCCAGCTGTGGCTAACTGGCTCCCCTGGCACCTGATCCAAAGCCCGTTGAAGTAAATGGAAACTGAAAGGCTTTGGCTCAGCCCCTTAGCAGACACCAGTTTTTCAACCAGAGCAGAAAAGAACTCGAGAAAAGCCACAGAAATGTCCCTTTGTTGAGCCAAAAAAGGAGGCTTTGCGCCTAAGCGGCCTTATCTGTTGGGCACCTCCGTGAGAAGGCACAGTGTGGATATGAGCGAGGCTGGGCTGGAAGTAGACAACAGAGCAGGAACACAGGAGAGGTGCCTAGAGGGAAGGCAGGCTGGAGCTGGGGTTTAGACTCAGCTGAAATGGGAGCCCTTCCATCAGATAAGCTGTCAGTAGACAACAGTTGCAAGCATTTTGCGGCTACTCAGTCTCCATAAACAGGTTTCAGAGTAACAGCCATGTTAGTCTGTATTCGCAAAAAGAA
Source organism: Eretmochelys imbricata (assembly GCF_965152235.1). Taxonomy (NCBI): domain Eukaryota; kingdom Metazoa; phylum Chordata; order Testudines; family Cheloniidae; genus Eretmochelys; species Eretmochelys imbricata. The sequence continues at coordinate 21,013,218 of NC_135587.1, forward strand.
AAGGAGTACTTGTGGCACCTTAGAGACTAACCAATTTATTTGAGCATGAGCTTTCGTGAGCCACAGCTCACTTCATCAGATGCATACCGTGGAAACTGCAGCAGACTTTATATATACACAGAGAATATGAAACAATACCTCCTCCCACCCCACTGTCCTGCTGGTAATAGCTGTCTGTATCTGTGCAAGTTTTTTCATGCAGTTGATAGATTTCCAAACTTGCACAGATACAGACAGCTATTACCAGCAGGACAGTGGGGTGGGAGGAGGTATTGTTTCATATTCTCTGTGTATATATAAAGTCTGCTGCAGTTTCCACGGTATGCATCTGATGAAGTGAGCTGTGGCTCACGAAAGCTCATGCTCAAATAAATTGGTTAGTCTCTAAGGTGCCACAAGTCCTCCTTTTCTTTTTTCTCCATAAACAGTGGCCCCTCAGGCTGTTAGAGACGTGAGGCTACTGCATGTGATCGGCTGTACATCCAGGGGCAGTGGGGTCACGGGTCACTACCAGTGCTGCCTTGGGGTGCTGCTGTGCCCTGTGCACCTCGTCACGTGTCTCACGGAGCTGCAGGCGGAGATGGGAATCTAGGGGCCAACCAAGCCCTTAAATCAGCTGTGCTGTAGGAGACTGAAGTGCTCAGAGCCTCTGGAAATCAGCCCCGGTTTGGCACACAGCAATAGAAGCAGTGCAGGTCAGTGGCCACTATAGACTCTGTCAGCATAAGTGACCTTTTACCCAAGATCACAAAAGAAGCCAACGCGAAAGCCGAGAACAGAACCCAGCAGTCCTGACTTCCAGGGTTATGATTAGCCATCAGACCACCCTGGTTTATAATGAGAGAGCCGCTCCACAGAGTTCCCCACCACACCCCTCTCTGTCACAGCAGATTCTTTTCCTTGTTGATCACACATTTTCCTGCCTTTGAGCACAGTTATCAGAGACATGTTCCAGAAAGGAAGGTGCCCAACGTTCCCACCCCCAGGGCTCCGATCCAAGTGAACAGAGCTCGGCCAGCATTGGAGAGGCAAATTAGATCCATACAGGTCGTCCGGGCACTAGCCTAAAATTCTTCAAATAGATGCAAAGTTTGTGCTCTACAGAAATTCAGCCAGTGGGACAAGCCTGGAGAAAGACCCCAAGTCTGCTAGATATTTTGGTAAATGCCAACTTTGCACCAGAGCCAGAGCTGGTGAAGATCAGTGTTGTTCTGTCAACATCAGCTTCAATGAAGCTACATCACCTGAGGCACTAAAGCTGTGTGTTTAGACCAAGTGTCTCTGTCCGACAGGCATTCTTGCCCTGGAGGGAAGAGAGGGTTAACATCACCTCACAATCCCATGATTGGCGTTTGGGTCCCCAGTGAACCTCCCATCGGATCTGTCACACTGTTTATCAGGTAGGGAGACCAAAGCAGGTGGGGAACTGCAAAGGGATGGAGAATGCCTGGACATGTTGCACTGCTGAGGAGGGCAGTTAGCTGCGGTTGAGGTGAAACCCCTTGGGTTCTGACTAGAGAAGTGTTTCTTTATCCAGGAGATGCTCCTGCAACTGCTCCCTGGACAACTCTTGCTTCTTTTTCACCTTGATTTCAGACAACAACAGACGGAATATTGTTTTCCTGCAGGCAGGAGTCAAACCTTTCCCACGTGTCTCTGTTGTTCTTGTTACCTGCTTCAGCAGGTTGAAGTGAGGTCAGCAGAATGGGAGCTGAGACTCCAGTGCCAACCCCCAGCTCTGCATGGCCCTGGGAATTAGGCAATCTGAATTCCACTCCTGGAGTGAATGAGAGCAAGGAAGGAGCATGCTAGGGATCAGAGAACAGTGCTGCAACTGACCCCTGAGACTTGCTGGATTTCACTTCAACAGTGGCCAACTGATAGGGCAGAAGTTATTAACCTCTTTCGCTTCTCCGGTAGGACAACGTCATGGCATTTCCCATCCTTGGATAGTCAACTTTTCACTTCCCAAACATGCATTCTGAAGGAGACAGGAACAAGTGAGCCCATATTGCGGCCACGAGGACACCAGTTTGCCAAGGTCCATGGGGCATCTGTACCCCCTTTTTCATGGCATGATGTATTCCATACGCACATTATCGCTTGTGTGGCTTTGCTAGAAGTCTTTCTGATGGCTAAATATGGAAGGTAATGAAACAGGCAGTTTGTTTGGAGGCAATCTAATTCTGTACCAAGTGTAATGAAACATGATTTATTTTTCGCCTCCAGACTATTGCTGCCTTTGGGACTCTACTGGAAAATATACATTTGGCCTCTGTGGATATCTTGGCGGTTTGCTTAAAAAAATAAACCCTACTCATCCCTGACGGTTGTAAATTGCACCGGTTTTGCTCTGCAAAGGACAAACTCTGCTCTCATGTATCCTCTCGCACTTCAGGGAAGGCAGTCGGACTTCAGCACATAGGTCTCACTGTGACTGCGTGGGTGAAACATGGAGGATAATTTAGCCCTAGATTTCATAGCATTCTGCCAGAATTTGAGCTTTGTAGGGCTTTTGTTTGGTTTCTTGGAAGAAGCTTTCAGGTCTCCTTCTGATGGAATTAGCCCTTCCTATGCACATCTAAGTATTGTTTTTCGGTTCCACCACTGCTCTGCAAACTCTGACGTGGCAGTGGAAATCTTGGGCAATTCATGCCTTTCCCTTTTTAAAACACAACCAGGACTCTTCAGTACCAAGATGCTGTGGACTGCATCAGAGCAGGCATGGTAATGACTAGCGACAAGTTATGATCATTATGATCAGCAGCACACCATTCCATTCACACACACATAGCTCCCAAACAAGTCAGACATGATAGGACCAGATCCTTGGCTGCTGTCAAAAGGCATATCCTTGCTGAAGCCAATGGAGCGATGTTGATTTACACCAGCTGAGGATCTGGGCTGAATGCGGTGAGCTCATGCACTGGGTACACACAACAGTTTCAAGAGCGTAGAAAATACCAGCCCCGAATGCCACCCTGCAGAGGTGAGAGCAGAACTTTGTTCACATTGAGACAGCCAGTTTCTCCCAGACTGGATCAGGTCATTGGTCCATGCCAGGCCCATTCCTGCGCTCCAGGCCCAGCACTCCCACCCAAGTCAGTCAGAAGCTTGTGCCTGGGAAAGACTGAGTCCCAGTGACTGTATTACAGAAGAGCACAGGAAGGAGAGACTGATTAGTTTGCATGTATGCCCTGCCTGGCCTTAAATCCCTCTGGAGCCTGCAAGAAAAACAGAGGTTACATTGGCTAGCTGAATTAACCAAGGGGCACTATGGGCAGGGAGTGGTGGATAGACGAACAAATGGCGACTTAGATGAGTCATTTTCTAGACTGTTCGAGCAGACAGCAATTTTAGGCCTAGCCCAGGACACAGGGCCCTTACAACGACAATCACGTACTATCCTCACTTCCCTAGGCCTGAGCAACAGCTTTGCGGGTTTGTAGGACAAGGCTGCCCTTCTGCCACCTCGCTGCAGTTAAACGACTCCGGCATGCCCTGGCATTGCTTCTGAAGTGCAACATCCCATGACCCTTCCACCCTGGTGCTGACAGCTTCTTCCCCTCCCACCCCATAGCAGGCGTTGTGATGCCCATGCTGGTATGCATCGATATTTAACACTCAGAGCAGCTGTAGCATGATTCCCAAACGAACCTGGCAGAAACTTCAGTGAGAGGTGAGCCGACAAGAGTGATGTGTGGGTCACAAAGAGCAGGCATGGCATCCCTCAGCTGAGCTCAGATGACTGCAGAATTTAGCAGGCCAGCTGGGCTGCTTTCTGCAGGGATTATCATGGGTATATACTGCGGCCTCTTTGTAATCCTGCGCTGGAGAGCAAAGCAGTGTAAGTGTGATAAGAGTGTTGTGGGCCAGAGCCTCAGCTGAAGTCAAGCACCCCGCACTGATTTACACGAATGGGGATCTAAGTCTTTGGGCGCAATGCTGAGGAGAAAGCAGCCGCCTATATTTCTGCTGCCCACCGTGGTGCTCCTGGAAAGGTCCCTGGCATTGTGGAATGACCGTTTCAGCTCCAGGAAGAGAAGTAAGTTTCAGTTCTTGTAACATCCCCAAAACATAGATTGGAGTGTTCCACACTGAAACAGACCAGGAGCCCAATAAAGGAACTAAAAATAACCCCCTGAAGAGCTGTACCTTCTTCCATCCTGCTCCATGACATGAGCCCTCTAACATTAATGACACACCAAGAGAGACGAGCACATATTTCAAGACACTGGGATCACATTTATTTTTATGTCTGGAGTGAACTTTGCCACAAAGGGTCAAGGCTTTGGGGGGGGGTGGTGAAAGAAGCTCAGTAAACCCACACAAAAGGGACATGATATTTCCTTCCCTAAATGCAGGTGAGAGTCAGATACAATGTTAACATGCTCACGTTCCAATGCAGATCCTATAAATACACGAGATACACAGGAACCTGGGGCCTTGAGGCACAGAGCTTCCTAGGGGTTTATTTTTATTTGCAGGAAACAGGAAATGAAAATGAGAGCATCCATCGCTTCCACGCCATATTGGGGATCACTGGTGACATGTCCATCTGAGCAGATTCAGGTCCACTGTACTAGGCCGGATCACGCATTCAGCTCCTCAGAGACAGGCAGCTCCCTTTGAAGTCAATGCAAATTGTCCTTGTGTGAATGAGATCGGAATGTGAGCCAGAGACAATGCACCCAGCATTCTCATTAACCCTTTGAGCACTAGCATTTCCCAAACCAGCAGCCAGATGAATAGTAATTTTCTCCCTACGACCGGTCCCCAAATGTCTCAGGGCATCTTTACCTACAAACTCATTGCAAGAAGATTTTCACAATGGCTCAGTGCTGCAGGTCAACACTGAGAGAGCTGTGCCCAGGACAGCCCAGGGCTGGACTAGACGGGTGACGCAGGTCAGAACTGAGTTGAATGGAGAGAGCTGTGGGGGTGCCCGGGACTGGAATGGCAGACACGCTGCAGGACAGGATTGAGAGGCAATGGCCAAGCTGCATGGAGAGCCCTGGACTGGAATAGCAGGGTGCGTACTACAGGTCAGGAAGGAAGTGCATCGACAAAGCTGCGTGTCCTCCGTTTTAATAAGCAGCAAATTCAGACACACACAGTAACGAGGAAAGGAAACAAAGTAACTAAATGAATACAGTAAACTCCTAGCATGTAGAGCTCTCGGAGGACATGAAGCAGAACTCGCGCCAGCAGGAAAGAGGGTGATATTTCAAGCTGCCATGCCCAGCTGCTGCTGCTATTTCAGGGAGTTTGGCCCAAAGATTTATCAATCCGACCCATTTTAAGTCCCTTTGTCCCCCCTTTGCCAGAGTAAATACACCAGATTCTCAATGCAGCAGGGATCTCTCATGTTCATGCTGAGGGCTTTTTTTGGTTTTGGTTTTTTTAAACACTGCTTTACCCGGCTGATTTTTCCCTTCCCCACTGAAGCTCTAAGAACTGGATAAGATAACAACACTGCAAAATGATCAAGCCAAGGGAGGGGGACAAAACAGAAAGGCAAATTGCAGGCCCATCAGCTAGAGTGCATTACCAGAATGTCACTGTCTAAAATGATATTTTCCTACTAGCTACATTTACCGTCTTCCTTTGCAGATTATGGGCTTGATCCTGAGCTCCCACTCCTCCCACAGACATAGGATCAGGACCTAAAGCAACAGGTGAGGCTTCATTGTGAAGAAACAAATATGTTTCCTTCCATTCACTGAAAGAAAAGAAAATCAACCAAGGCGAAGGCTCCCTGTGTGATAAGACCTGCACAGACCCATAGTAAGAGACAGCCCCTGCCCCCAAAGAGCTGTGATCTAAATAATCAAGGCAAAGGAAGTTCTACTATCCTCATGTTACAGATGGGAACTAACTAGTGATTTGCCCCGAGATTACAAGGGGAATCTGTGGCAGAGCCAGGGATTGAACCCAGCTCGACTGAATCCCAACTCACTGCCAAAACCACAGGATGATCCTTTCTCAGCACTGACTGCCAAAGGAAATAGACACTTGGCCTTCTACATGACCAATAGCCGCGCCACATCCTGCAGAGATTTTTGCAGACCAATGCTGGCTCCAATCCTGCTCCCATTGAATTATTGTAAGAAGCAAAATTCCCATTGACTTTAATGGTTCAGGCTCAGGTCCATAAACTGCATGTATCCTTACTATGATATAGCAAGGGTTGCTACCGAGTTCAGTTCCCTCCCTCACTGTTTGCACATCACTCTTGGGCAGCATTAAACTTGAAATCTGTTTCATTATCCAAAACATTTTTTATGTTCTGGCATGCAGGCAAGCTGTGTTATTGTAGGGTCTTCAGCACTGCTGTGTTTAATTTGAAGCGTGTTAGTGATTTGCAATGAAAACCACACAGAAAGGATTCAATGGACTTGGCAAAGTGAGATGGGGGGGCGGGGGGGGGATAATGAAGCCAACATTCTGAATGCCTCATCCTTCTAATTTAAATTTAAATCTTAATCTAATCTATCCACCCATCCAAGGTTTTTCTGGTGCATCCATCTCCATAATATCCAGTGTTTTATCTTTAAGGGGAGTCAAATGCAATAACCGTTCTAAACCAGCAATGGAAAAGCAATAGCACCCTAATTGCACAGTTGTTACCAGCACCTTCAGACATGCTCCTTTCTCTTGTTTTCCTCTTCTAACTGCTAGACAAGTGGGCCTAGCAAGAACCACATCCCAGGCATGGACAATGCAAACAGATCCGCTGCGAGAGCCCTACCCAGGTTTTACATCCGATAGGTGCCTGTGGGCGCGTCCGCTCCCGTTTGTATAGCAAGCACGTTTTGTAACAGACGAATGGGAATGAAGTATTTCAAGAATGTCTCTTGAACACAATAATCTTTGCAAAGCTGATGCCCAAGGTCAACATTAATTTTTCCCCCCCTCTCCATGCTGAGCCTGTGATTCTGATAATGCTTCTGCTCTGCTGGATTTTTCCTCCCCTGAAATATTCTGTGAATGCTGTGGCTGTCCCATGCCTCAGTTCTCAGGGTACCCTCATTTTGGTGGTTTCAGAGTAACAGCCGTGTTAGTCTGTATTCGCAAAAAGGAAAGGAGGACTTGTGGCACCTTAGAGACTAACCAATTTATTTGAGCATAAGCTTTCGTGAGCTACAGCTCACTTCATCAGATGCATACTTTCTAGAAGATCTAGATCTTCTACACTTTCCACAGTATGCATCCGATGAAGTGAGCAGTAGCTCACGAAAGCTTATGCTCAAATAAATTGGTTAGTCTCTAAGGTGCCACAAGTACTCCTTTTCTTTTTCCTCATTTTGGTGGAGGCTGTTCGTGATCTACCATGCATGCAAGAGAGTCGGGTGCACATTTTCCACCCCACCTGGGTCACTTTGCAAAGCCCCAGGCATGCAGTTCCTATGCAGCCAGAACTGCACCATTTAATTGTATAGAATGGGTTAGATCCTCCATAGACTTCAAGGAAGCTACTTCACTTTACACCAGCTGAGAGCCTCGACTCTATTTTTAAAATCACACTCAGGTCCAAGTTCAGAAGTGATGTGTGAGGAAGTGTAAGTGACAGAAGGATTCTCAGGGCTTGCGTCTCCTGTCTCACACACTGACGTAAATCAGAACTAGCTCTCGTCTACTCTATTCAGGTTCTCAAATCAAGCCTAACACCGCCATAGTTCAGTGCTTGCCAAAAGTGCATTTCCTAGTGCAGTCGATGGAGTCATGCCAGTGTAAAAGGAGATCAGAATCAGGCCCAAAGTGCATCTACCAGAATCCAAGGGCCTGATTTTACACTAGTGTAACTGCACTGGACTTGATTTTCCGTTCTATTACTCCACTTGGTGATTGCCTGTTCTGTTCAGTTCAATCCGTCTGGGATACCTGATGTTGGCTGCTGCCGGCTGGTGGGCTAGATGGACCTTTGGTCTGACCCAGGGTGGCCGTTCTTATGTTCACTTTTATGCTGGTGTGACTCCACCAAATCCAACGGATTGACCTTGGCGTAGAACTGGCGTAACTCATGTCGGGATCATTAACTTCAATCGAGTTAGTCCAGATTTAGACCTGTGTGAGTGGAGAATTGGGCTCTAAGTTAGTGCAGTTTACACACGAGGACCTGATTCGTCTCTCAAACTGCTTTGCTATGGATGCAACTGCACCGACTGGACTCACTCCTGATTTAAACTGATGTAAAAGAATCTTAGAAGGCGGCGTCAGTTACAGGAACCTACTTCATTAGAATTTGGCTTCTACAGCCCATTCTCTTGTTTAATCTGGGTTTTGCCCTCTGCTACCAGCTTTGCCCATTACTTTGGGATATGCTCATTTATTAGGGTTACTCTTCGGGGTTACTGCTTGTGTCACTTGTGTTCTCATAAGGAGCTCTATTTCTCCCTGCTGCAAGTTCCCTCCCAGTGGAACTATGCTGCAGGACCTAGGTTCCCCAGGGCTGGGTCTCCCACTGCCTTTTCATTGCTTTTTGTAAGTCTTTCTCCTGATCGGTTTTGGTTCAAGCAGTGGCTGCAGGGTGGGGGGAGAAGGTCTTTTGTGAGTCAGACAGGCTGGGTACTGTGCCCTGTTTCCCCAAGAACACACAGCTGACAGGTAACACCTCTGTCTGTCCCCAGTGGCGGATTAATGATTTTGCCGCCCCTAGGCCCAGAAATAATTGCCTCCCCCAAGAGGAGGCATCGCTGGGGCAGGGATTTGGGGAAGGGGACCAATAGGGGCAGGGAATGGGGGCTGAGAAGGGGTGGAGTTGGGGCAGGGCCGGGGCGGAGGGCGCGAACCGGCGCTGGGGAAAGTAGCCTCTGGCTGCTATTATAAATTTGCCACCCCTGCAAATTTGCCGCCCTAGGCCTAGGCTTTGTCGGCCTAGGCATTAATACGCCGCTGTCTGTCCTCAAACCTGGCGGCCGGCCCAGATACTCGCTCACCCATTGCTGCAGCTTTCTGGTTTTCATGAAGGCCTTTTTCATGAAGGGAAGGAGCAGCTGCTTTGCAAACCCAGCACTCGTGTTACTGCAGTACCCCATGGAAGGCTGCAGCACAGCCTCCGCCCTCTCAGGGTCATGCTCGGAGCAGGGTGGGAGAAGAGAGGATGTGGTGATGCTCAGTTTGTGGCTAACATCAGCCTGACAAGAGGAAAAGGACAGGGCAGCTGGGAGTCAGCAGATAAATGTGATGAGAAGAGGAAATACCTTTTTACAGACCGGAGTGTCTTTCATTTCATGGTTGGGAAAAACAGAAAGGCTTCTGAGAAAGGCTGGAGATGCAATGCAGTCATGTCCCCTCCTCTCCTAGAATAACCCAAGAGCCTTTCAGCCATTTGGCACCGAGGGATGCCGGGCAGGCTTCACTCATCCCAACTGATGCTTGCAGAGAAAGGGTAAAATGCAGGCTCATGAACCTTGGGGTTCTCCCCCTTTAGATGCTGGAGACACTTTCAGACTCACTCCCTTCCTGAGGTCTGGAAAACAAAAAAAAAACCCAGTAACATAAAGCTCAGCTGTAACCTTCTCCCCAGCCTCAGGTGTTTCTAGGCCTCCTCCCTTAGGACTGCTCAGCCCACATTCTATATCCTCTCCCAGCCCTCATATGTCCGGGTGAGATGATGATGAACCTGACTCAGTGAGTCAGCAGAACCCACTTATCTCTTTCCCAAGAGGCTCAACGCTTGCTGATAGGGTGGGGTGTTTCGGCCAACACTGTCTGGTACAGTGTTCTTTTGCGAGTATGAAAGAAAAGTATTGGTTTTGGTTTCACTTAAGTCAATTAGGAACTTGTTTAAGTCAATCAAAATAAGAGCCTCCACACAGAGGTTTGTAACAGTTTACGTTAAACCAGTGCAACTTTCCTGTGTAGGCAAGAGCTCAGCCACAGGATGGTCACTTTTTTCTAACATAGCTCAACCAAAAGGCATATTCTTAGCAATGGGTAATAATAACTCAGAATAAAGAAAGAGCAGGAAAGACAGAGATTTAATTTACATCCATAGGAAGGATATTATATATAGGCACCTGACAAGATGAAATAATTCTCTGCTGAGAACAACCTGCTGTGACATGTTCCATTACAGGTATTCACCAAAAAAGCTTAATCAGGGAGAAAGAAGCCAGTTAAACTTGTGATGTGTCCTCATCATTACCTCAGTGTTATTCTCAGATCAGGGTGATTAACAATTACACAGCTGCCTGAATCACATACAGAAGAAAAATTATTTAGTGACTACTGGATTTTATTAAACAGGTCTTATTTTGCCAGATTTGTTTTCCTCTACTGTCCTCACGAACTAGCATAGCAATTCAGAAAGGAGGAGGAGTGGCTTGAATATTTAGTGAGCTTTATAAGCCCCTGTTGTGATGATGCCCCCCATGAGGCTTTATGGAAATATGCTTTTGAATGTATATATGACATAACCGGAATATGTTTTACGCTACATATGCCATGTGACATATCTCTGTAAAGGTTATGATCTACTGAATCTATTAATCCTGTTTGTATGCATGTATCATGTTTGTATTCAGAGTTATGAATATTGGCTGTGTACTTGCTTGATTTTTAAGTAGCCTTAGTAAAGCATTTGGTCAGCTTCTTTAGAAAGGAATTTGCAAGTTAAGTGCCCACTCAAGAAGCACTTAATGCACAATGGATCTTGCAAGGTTCCAATCCACATAAGAAGTCTACATGAGGATGTTCAAGGTAGCATGTAAACCATGGCTGCTACCTGTAAGTTCTGAGTCATGTATGGACATGTGACTTGCCCATGTGACTCCAAAAGTCCATCTTGTAGCTGGACTTCTACACAGGGGGAGGGAGTGGTATCTACCCACAAGAGAAAGTCTATTTAAACCTCTGGGAGACCCCTCCATTTTGCCTTCAGCTGGCTAAAGAGATAGCCTCTCCACCCCCAAGGATACCTGAAAGAAACTGGAACAAAGGACAATAACTACAGGGGGTGTGAGTGATTGCTGGACCCAAACTAGAAAGAGACTAGTCTGTAAAAGGAAGCTTACTGGAATTCCTCTAAGGGTGAGGTTTTTATCTGTATTCAGTTTTCTTAGACATAGACTTGCATATTCTATTTTATTTTGCTTGGTAATTCACTTTGTTCTGTCTGTTACTACTTGAGAACCACTTAAATCCTACTTTCTGTATTTAATAAAATAACTTTTTACTTATCATAGAATATCATGGTTGGAAAGGACCTCACGTCATCTAGTCCAATCCCCTGCTCCAAGCAGGACCCATCCCCAATTTTTGCCCCAGATCCCTAAATGGCCCCCTCAAGGATTGAACTCACAACCCTGGGTTTAGCAGGCTAATGCTTAAACCACTGAGCTATCCCTCCCCCCTTATTAATTATTAATTAACCCAGGGTATGTATTAATACCTGGGGGGGGGGGCAAACAGCTATGCATATCTCTCTATCAGTGTTATGGAGGGCGAACAATTTATGAGTTTACCCTGTATAAGCTTTATACAAGGTAAAACAGATTTATTTGGGGTTTGGACCCCACTGGGAGTTGGGCATCTGAGTATTAAAGACAGGAACACGTCTTAAGTTGCTTTCAGTTAAGTCTGCTGCTTTGGGGCACGTGGTTCAGACCCTGGGCCTGTGCTGGAGCAGACTGGCATGTCTGGCTTAGCAAGACAGCATGCTGGAGTCCCAAGCTGGCAGAGAAAGCAGGGGAAGACGTAATCTTGGCACATCAGTTAGCAGCCCCAAGGGGGTTTCTGTGATCCCACCCGTCACACTGTGTCTCTCAATTTCTGAACCTGTCCCATCTCATTCAAGGGGCTCCAGCTGTGATGACTTGGAGAGCCAGTAACTAGACACCCTGACATGCTATAGGGAAAAGTAACATGATACAGTCTTGCTCTGCCTTTGAACATGCGGCATGTTACTTTCATGAGTTTCCTCTGAGGATAAAAGTAATTGTTTACAGTTGGTTACATATTCACACTGGCAATCACCTTCACGTTAAATATTCAACACGGCAAGCGAAGTGCAAGAAGGTTAAATTCAAGAAATTCATCAATGGATGGTGTTTTACTTCACTTCCTGCCCTAATGTGTTGTGCAGTAGTTGCGGTGTCATGTTGCACCCCAGAAGAAGCTGCATCTCAAGGGGGGGTGGGAGAGTGGTTCCTGTATATATTTAAGGTAAAAGTTTCAAAAAGGTGTTTCTCAAGAAATGTTTCATTAGGTTCATGCTGCCGATGCTAAGTCTCCTGACTCAGGCAGCAAGCCGCTTATGGCAGGAGCTGTCTCTTTGTTATGTCTGTACGGCACATAGTACAATGGGTCCCTGGCTCCAGACACTATCACAACACAAATACACATATTAATCTTCTAACGCTCAAATAGCTAAAAACTTGCCACTGGAAATGGGCCAGAATCAACACCCTAGATCGCAAGATGTGGCTTGAGTCCCCCTCTATTTGCTCCCCAATTCCTGTTGACCCTGGCAGGGTTTTACAGGCTCCTCAGGACAGAGGTGATGCCACATCATGAGGATTTCCATAAGATGCAACAGGCTTTGCAACCTTTCCCAGCAGGATTCCGCAGAGTAAGCAAACTTCTCACACTTGTCCACTGCAGTGTTCCCACCAGGATGCAGTATGTATATAGGAACTGCCAGACTGGTCCAGACCTGTCTCTGAGAGTGGGCAGCCCCAGAAGCTAGCAGTCAGCAGTTTGAGGTTAATCTTCCACCTGAGGAAGTGTCTTTCTTACCTCCCAAGAGTTTGAGGTCAGCTGATGCTCTGAAGCAGGAAGAATTTGATCCTTCCAAACCTCTTGGTATTTTTTAATTTTTAATATTAACTATTGGAACTCTGGATAATATTGTTTTCCATAGAAACATCAGCTGCAAAATGTTACCAAACAAAATACACATTTTTCTTGAACGGATGCGCACGGGCTTAGCTGCAATTTGGTTTCTTTGCAAAGCAGCTAGTTGGGGATTTCACCGAAACCTCGCTGGACACCAGTTGCCGCCAAGCTGATGAATCAAGTCATCCCATAAATGTCCTGAGCGGAGTTGTTCCAATAACTCACCAGTAAGTGCTGCAGCAGAGCTAAGCAACTCAAAGCAGACAGTCCAAGCAGAACGGAGGCTAATCATATCACCTTCGCCAGATGAGCAGTGGGAAGCCCTGTAAGTCCTGATGAAAATGCTCTAAAAGAGATTTCCAGGGGGTTCCTACTTTAACCTTTTCGGAACAATGAGGTTTCCTTTCAGTGAAGCAGGCCAGAGAGTCAGGTTTCATGCTAGCATTCTCACAGCTGGGATAAACAAGTGGACTCCCAGTCCTGTCACTCTCACCATGTCAATTGTATTCACCTTATTGGAATTTATGTTAGTTGTGGGCCAGTTAATGAAACATTGTTGAGTAACTTGAACCCTTCTGGAGGGCTTTCCGATAAGGTCTCTCTTATTTTATGGATTCCAGTCATGTCTGAGATTTATTTATATTTGTCCTTTTGGGTTTAATCCTGAAACTCAGTTTTTTAATCATTCTTTTGCTCAGACAAATCTTCCCTTTCCAAATTGGTGCCCAGCTGATGACTGAGGCCTGATCTGCATTAGACAGCTCCCCTGGTGTAACCCAGAGCAGTGTATGAAAGCAATGCATTTCCCTCTGATTGTGCGTTCCCACAGCTGGGCTTGTGCACCCTGCCTCTGCACAGTGTTGTACTGCAGTGCAGCATTCCTCTGCCCTGTGGGTAGGGAACCCGGGATTCCGGGCTCTGCCCCCAGGCCTGCTGCATTCTGGGAAATGTCCACTCCAGCTAGCTCCAGCAGGGCAGGGGAATTGTAGCAAGATGGGGTGAAATTCCCCTAATTCCCCTGGCTGTATCCCAGAATGGCCAGCGTCATTCCCAAACGGTCTCTCAGCATGGGGAGGCTCCAAGCCGCTGTTTATCCAAAAGACAGGAATAGCATGAGAAGCGTCTCCCCTATTTGCGTGCTGGGATGATGGCAGCTCTGACTGGGACCAAGGGCATGTCCGTTGGAGCAGAGGTGCCTGCTCTGCCGACCCCTGCCCACTAGGCACTGGACTGAGGTCACCAACTCACAGGCCAGGCACCAGCCACCCCAGAGCGCTGCCTTCTGTCCAGATTTGACTTTTCCCCTCCTGACAAGATTAGAGCTGGTGACCTGGAGGCGGGAGACCCCGTAATCCCATTACCAAGCTACTGAGCCATCCAGCCCTCCTGCGTTCAGTACGCGTGGACAAGGCAGCGACGTTTGAAACTGAGCCTGGCTGCAACACTAACACAGTGACAAAATTAAGGGGTAGACATTGACATGCGACACAGCCCAGCCTTCCCTGCAAGACCACGCAGCACGGCTGCAGCCCGCTGGCAGGGGTTAGTGTCCCACTACATCTAACTCCCAGCAATGCTCTGTTCTCTTTACGGACATGCCTCCCATGAGCAACAGAGCGTACGGTCTGGAGGAGAGCACAAAGCCCCTGAGGGTGTGTTCTCTGGTTTGTTTCCATTGTGATGCCCATGAGTCTAGAGCTCGGATGCTGGTTTGGAGCCATGACTTGTAAATTCCGCACTGCAGCAAGGATTGTTCAAAGGCATGGTATCAAAGGCAATTGATTGCTGGGCCCGCTCATGCTCTCACTTCTTAAGAACTCCCCATTGCAATGAGTCCAGCCTGCGACCCACGGTGACTCTAACCCTGTGTCTCCCCACAAGCACAGGAACAGTCCCACTGATGTGAGCGAGACTGCTCTCAGCGTTCCTGTAGGCACATGCTCCAGTGCCTGGCTGAAAGGGAGCCAAAAGTCAACAGCGCCCCATGGCCCGCCACGGAAGAGTAAATCACTTTCCAAAATGGCTTGTGCATCGTAGGCAACCGTTTGGGAAGAATCGCCGTCAGCTAGAATGTGTCGTCTTGAGCGTGTGGCCACATTTCAGGACGGATGTGGAAAATTGGAGAAAGTCCAGAAAAGAGCAACAAAAATGATTAAGGATCTAGAAAACATGACCTGTGAGGGCAAATTGAAAAAACTGGGTTTGTTTAGTCTGGAGTAGAGAAGACTGATGGGGGACATGATAACTGTTTCCAAGTCCATAAAAGGTTGTTATAAGGAGGAGGGAGAAAATTGTTCTCCTCAACCTCTGAGGATAGGACAAGAAGCAGTGGGCTTTAATTGCAGCAAGGGCGGTTTAGGTTGGACATTAGGAAACACTTCCTAACTGTCAGGGTGGTTAAGCACTGAATAAATTGCTCAGAGAGGTTGTGGATTCTCCATCGATGGAGATTTTTGAGAGCAGCTTAGACAAACACCTGTCAGGGATGGTCTAGAGAATATTTAGTCCTGCCTTGAGTGCAGGGGACTGGACAAGAAGACCTCTTGAGGTCCCTTTCAGTTCTACGATTCTATGATTCCATCTGTCATGACCCATGAGGCCTGTGAAGACCCTGTCTACTCCTAGGCTAGCCCACTGATATCTACTGACAGGGCATTGTTGCCTTCCCTTTTCTAGAGGGAATATGAGGTGGACCTGTTAGAGCCAACCTAGATCATCCTCCCTTCAGGGAAAGGGTAGTTACCTAGCCACTGAGTCACAAAAGGCTGTTTCTGCCCCCACAATAGAGGAGAGAGAGGATAGATGGTCCAATGGTTAGAGTGTTACCGAGCGAGCATGGCAAGTCAGTTAGGCCTGGTTACCTTGAAAAAGATTGACCTAGCTACAGCACTCAGGGGTGTGGAGAATTTACCCCACTGAGTGCCATAATTTGGTCAACCTAACCCCACAGTACAGATGCGGCTAGATCAAAGGAAGAGCTCTTCCATCAGAGATAGATTAACTACAACGACAGGAAAACCCCTTCTGGCACCGTAGGAAGCATCTACACTACAGTGCTAGGGAGGCACAGCCGCAGCGCCAACCCTGGGCAGCTGTAGCATCTGTAATGGAGACATGCCTTGAGATCACAACCCAGCCCTGTGGCACAGGGGTGTTGTGAGGTTAAATACAGTAATGATTGTGAGGGGCTCAGATACTACAGGAAAGGGGGCCAAGCATAAGTCCCATAGATAAACAGCAGCTGCACAGAACTGATGTGCATGGGGAATTCCAGCCATATTCTGCATTTTCTTCTTGCAAACCCTTTTCCCAAAGTCCTGGGGCCTGGTTATCTCCCTGCAGGATATGAGTAATTCCTGCTGGAGTCCATGGGAACTATTCACATGCAGCCTGACTTTGATCCCACGGAGGACAACGGGAGCAGAGTCTAACCAGGGAGTATGGAGCCCCAGGATTGCCTCTGCCAACCCATCAGAGTGTATAAATGACAGAGAAAGAACACATGGGCTTTAAAGCCCTGCAAGTGAGGCTATGATCAGCCCCGCACCTGAGCAGTGTTTCCTAGCCGCAGTGTATTTGGTGATCTTTGTAGCATGTGGGTCCTTGAGCCACCTCCGCAGTGGGGCACTCGACCAGCTGAAATTCTGTGATAACTAGTCTTCTCTTTCCTGGAGATCCTGTTGTTTTTCTCTTTTTGACAATTGTGAGTAGCTATGTTTGTCTTCTTTTCCCTTCCTGTTTACTCTCTGTGGTCAGACAGGCTTTGATGTATTTTTGCTGTTGCCTGTCCCTGGGAGAACAGGAGGTTGTTGCCTGTAATGTGAAAGCAGAGTCCATTTTCACTCCTACCTATACTTCAGTGGCATCGAGACATTTTCCAGAGCAATCAGCAGCAGGATAAGTACAAGTAGGGAAGTGAGCTGTAGCTCACGAAAGCTTACGCTCAAATAAATTGGTTAGTCTCTAAGGTGCCACAAGTACTCCTTTTCTTTTTACAAGTAGGGAAGTTTGCCATTATGCACCATTCAGTCTTCGGTATCTAACCAAATAGGACACTTGAATCACTGGGCTTTTAACACTTCTCTTTGCTGTTAGAAGGAAATTTAGAGCTAAGTATATGTATAAACAACACAGGTAGGCACCGTAGCTTTTGATGTGGTATTGTTAGGTGCTATTAAGATCACAGGTACTTGAGACAACTGCTGTTTGGTGGAGAATTGTTATGCACAACTACTTGGTTAACTCAGGGTGTTAGCCACAGGCTCCTGGCTAAATTCCAACTTGGTTTGTTACATTCTGCCTCCTTGCCTTCACTGTACAGGTCTATTTGCATTAGTATACATCATCAGAGCAGGTTCAACTGCCCTGCTATCCATAACTATACACACAGGGAGTGGGGACAGGGCTGGTATGTACTCAGAAGTCCATCAGTAGCTGGGGTGGAGTCTTCATACACATGAGCATTAAGTGAAGAACGGCCTTTCCTTTTTGTGTGTTAAACACTAAGCACATAATAAACACCAGAGATAGACAGAACCTGTATAACTGTTGCTGTGTTCCACCCCTGAGGTAGCTGAAATCACCTCTCTGTCAAGTCTGCTGAGCTCTTTCAGCATCCCTGTTGATTAAAGGTGCAGTATCCATGTAAGATAGTCTTAGAGCTCAGGAAGAAAACCAATTGCCTTCTGGACACAGCCCAGCTCTCCCCAGCACAGGGGCATCTGTGTAACATTTCCTTCTGTGTCTGAGAGACACATTGCTGATGTAACGGCTTGCGCATTTAACAGGTCACCCCGGCTTTGAAGTCACTGGCTCAAGGACCAGAAGGGGAGGGATTCACACCTTCCCTCTGCCATTGTTTCCCAGCAAACAGCTCTCTGCTGGGCTGCCTCCAGAAGCACCAGCGCCCTGCGATGCACAGAAACAGTCTAGAACGTTTTATTTTCCTTGTAATTAACTGTTTGCAGCATGCCCAGCATATTACCAGCTCAATGGCTCCAGTCTCAGTCCACTGACAGAAAGCTGCAGCCTCCCCTAATTATTATTAGTATTCAATGCTTGTATTTCAGTAGTATCCAGGAGCTCATGGTGCTAGGTGCTGTACAAACACCAAACAAAAAGATGTCCCCGGCCACAAAGAGTGGACAGTCTAGGGGCTTGTCTGCTCATACAGTGCTACAGGCTACTCTGCCAATGGGAAAGCTTCTCCTGTCAGTGTCATTAATCCACCTCCCTGAACAGCAGTAGCTATGTCGGAGGGAGAAGCTCTCCCGTTGACACAGCGCTGTCTACACACAATAAGTGGATGCAGACAGAGTCAGGGAAGCACACGGAAAGAATGAGACAATATTAACGACATCGACTTGCTAGAGACCTTCCCTCGCCAACACCAGAAGACAATCGCTTCTTTCTGCACTGGAAATGCAGCCACCTCTGGGGCAGTGGACGAGTCAGTTCACAGTGTAACACTGGGATGACATTTTTGACAAGGGGCCATGAGGGCAACCTCCCTTCTTTTTTCAAGTGCATCATGGGATCTTTAATGGCTTCCAAAAGCCCCACCCAGAGGATCCTCCCTGGAAAAATCTATCCTGGGGACAAGAGGCTGAGTTTATATTGCTGGGCTCTGAACCTGCCAACTGGCTCCTCAGCCAGTGTGAATGGGGGCCGTGCCAATGACTCTCTCAGAGCTGTGTTCATTTACACCTACTGAAGCTGTGGCCCAGGCCAAGGAGTTTGTGGATATCAGCCCTGATGCTCAAGCTGCTTGCCAGCCTCTCTACAGTGACAGGAGGCCTTCTCCCGCCGGTCGCTGCAGCTCATCCACCTCCGTGAGAGGCGGCAGCTAGCGTTGCCTATGCCAGGGGTGAGGTCGGCTTATCTACATGGCTCAGGCATCTGGATTTCTCACACCCCTGAGCAACGTAGCTGGGTCGACTTAACCTGCCCTGGCTGTGCCGCAATGCAAGCTGTGCCTGCTGCCATTGGCCTACCATGGGGACAGCGGTCATGGGGTTGCTTTCCTGGCCACGGTTTTCTCGGTTCCCACCCCTCTCCTGGTTCCAAGGGATCAGTTGCTCTGCTTTTGCCCTGTTTCCCTGGCAAGCCCCACCTCCCAAGAATAGAAGAGCCTTGTGGCCTTAATTCTGCCCATGGGCTGGGAGGATTCGGCCACCTCTCTGGCCAGGGCACAGTGGTTGGGAAGCAGAGGGCTGGCAAATGAGGAGGGGGGCAGGGTCTCCTCCTGCAAACCTGTCTCCTCTTTTCTGTCACCCACAAAAGAACCGTGCTTGGACAACATTCAAGGTCTGTCCTGAATCCATAAAAACCAGGGATTCCTACATGCCTTAAACCGGGAGCCAAATTTTCCACGGACTCCCAGAATTTGGTGTTGGGTGTGGCCTGGTGGCTAGAGGAGTGGAAGTGGGAGCCACAGGCCTAACGCCAGGGTCTGAGACTGAGCCGGGGGCCTTCCGATGACTGGCTCCAACATCACAAGACTTTTAGCAGAGCCACGGCCAGGGGCGGTCTGAAGATACCATGCTCAAAGCCACTCCAGTCACGCAAGTGACCCTGAATCAAGGGGGATCCCAGTAGGACTGGCCCCCCTCAAAAGCAGTGAGGTCCAGTGACAGATTGCCTGCTGCCCAGCTGGGCTTTAGGGAAAGCACCTGGACCTTATAAAGGGGGAGACAGCAGCAGAGGAAGGAGGGCTACCCACTGACCTCGCTCGACTCCAGAGGGGAGGGTCCTGCAAGGCACAACTGTGGCAAAGGCTGCAGAGAGAAGGAAGCTTCTGCAGGAAGCCTTGACCAGAGGAAGGGTTCTGAGGCCCACTGGGATCCTGTGTGCATGTGGAAAAACTGCCGGTAGAAAGACCTGGAAGCTGCTGTAGAGGTATAGAGCAGGGCTAGACCCAAGGGAGAAGGCCTGAGAGCGGACGCTCAGATGAGAGCAGGGAGTATTTAAAGGAGCCCAGGGCAGGCTGAAGGGAGAGATAGAGCAGAGCCTGGAAACGGCAGAAGGGCTGGGGCCATCGTGGACACTTGAAGAGAGACAGACCTCAGTGAGGAGAGGCTGTACCCAGTGTGAGACCAGGGTAGCAGAGACTTAACTGTGTGTTTATGTTAATAAACCAGGCCCCAAGAAGGGGTCTTGTCTTTGAGGAGGCTGAGTGAAGGGAAACTGAGGCAGGGAGTGGCAGAGCCATGCTCAGCCAGCAGAGGGCACTACAGGACAGATACACCCTTTCACAATAGGGAACAGAGAGATGAGTACACTAGTGTCCCTGATGGTGAAGAAGAGACGGGGTTCGGTTCTAATTAATCTAAAGGGATTCTTTACTGGGACGCCTGGACACATGCAGAATTGGTGGTTCTCTTTAGCTCCCATATTAAATAAACACACCCTGCACTGCGCAGTGTCACAACACAGGGCTGTCCTAAACCCTGGCCTAGATTTAGTAGCTCTGGAAGGGACTGCTGACATGCTATCTAAACAGTGCACAAAGAAGACAATTCCGGTGTCCCACCAAACAGGGGATATTTCAGTGGCTTGATTAATTCTGACAAAATCAAATGGAGGCCAAGATTCTTGGTGTCAAAATGAAATGAGAATCTGGGTGGGAGCAGCAAGGAAAATTTCCCTCCTTTCAGTTTCCCATTGTCAGGCAGTATGGGAGGCAGGACTCCTGGGTTCCATCCTCCCCTCTGAAACTGGCTCACAGAGCAAGTCACTTCGCTTCTCTGTACCACCGTTTTCTTGTCTTTCCTTCCAATGGAGCTGAGAGATGCTGTTGTATATTCACCCAAGCAAACAAACAACAATATAGACAAAGTTTGTGGTTCCAGGCTGCTAAGCAGAAGCCACCAAACCACCATTTTTGCATAAGGCTTGGGCCAGGCTGTCAGCACTTAAGGAATCCAGAGATGAAGCAAAATACCATCTGTCTGTCTGTCTCTTTGTTTCTCTCTTTGTCAGACTTAGTTATGGCCTTCTGGGGAAGTCCCATATGTTTCTGAAGTTCCCTTAAAGGGCAGCAGTGCACCATCCTTACCAGAAATCAGAGTGTGTGTAATAAAGTGCAGTCTAACCCATGGGATTATTATTAGATCTTACACCTTTCGGCCTCTCCTAGCCGGGCTGCGCCAAAAGGAAACAACATCTTTCAGCTGATTTCTCCTGGTGCTCAGCTTCGTATGCTGGACTTTGATTCCACTGTGAAGCTAATTCAATAATGTGGTCTGCATGGGAAGGAAGGGAGTAGAAGGAATTGGCTATTATTTTTGGCCTCTCTCCAGGCAGTGTTTTTGCTCGGAGGCTCCGAGGTCAGAAATGGGTGGGAAGCTCTCTCCGGCAGCAAGTCCTTTCACATGCTGGTTTCGCAGAGGGTGACTCTTACTACTGAAATGTTTGGCCTTAGGCGGTCGAAGCCCACCAGAGCTCCAGGCCCCACGTGAGCACAGGGCTTTGGAACGGTCTGGGAGTGAACAGCTCCCACTTCCTGTGGCCTGGTGTCAAAGCTGTCCCCTGAATGGAATCGCGTCTTTGAATCTCCCAGGGTGATTGAATGGTGCTGAGCCGGACTGTGGCCCTGGGTGGAAATACCCAGCCACTCTCCTCTGGGAGATGCAACTGCATCCTCCCATCCAGGCAGAAAGGATTGAGGCCCAGCCCACAAACCCCATGGTATCCCCCAAGTCCACGCAGCACTCAGGAATGTGCCAGGGAGAAACGGACCAACTGTGGGGTGGCCTTACGCCTCAGCATTGGCTCTGAGCTCCTTGGGACTTTGCCCCTGCTCCCTGGAAGGTCCTGGGCTACTTCTGCTGGGTATCTGGAGGAAGGATATGTATCACTCACACAGCCCCACCCCCAAATCACAGCTCCCCCCAGACTACCCCTCCCACTATGCAGGTTCCTGTACCAGGGAGAATCCTCAGTAGGGCCTGGAGGAAGGGGGGCATTTGTCAGAGAGGCAGCTGAACTTCTTTCCAGATGCAGAGTGACAGACCCAGGAAGTCACCCCCATGGATGCATGTACAGAACAAAAAGCAGGCGATTCCAGAGTCATATTCTCCAAGGCACTAGAGAAAGGGGCCAGATCCTACCACCATCAGCATCAACGGGAATTTGGCCATTGACTCCAGGAGGCATGAACCAAAAGGTACCACACTGCACTGCTTGGAAAATGCAAAGCATTTCCGTCCAACAATTTCAAAAGAAACAAACTGTTTCCCTTTAGCTTCTTTTGAAATGTTCCATTTATTGATTTACAAAAATGGCCTTTTTGTCCAAATGAAACCTATTTCTTTTGAAATCTTCCAGGTTTTCAACTGAATAATTTCAGGTTTTGGTTTTTCCTTGAGAAAGAGAAAATTTAAAATGAAACAAAAGGTTTTGTCCTGGGGGGGAAAAAAAGGCCATTTTCTCTGGAAAAAATTGCAAATGAACATTTCAACCAGCTGTCGTGCTACAAAAAGACTCCTAAATCTTAAATACTCATTGCTTTTAATAACAAGCTGGCATCCAACCTACTCAGGCAAGCTGCCCTATTAACTAAAATGGCCTTTAAGTAACCTACATAACCAAACCTCTTACAGAGTATGTTTGTGAGCTAGAATGTATATTTCTGAATTCCCAGGAGCACCCTTCTCTGGAGACATAAACTGGTTTAAAATAAATAAACTAACAACAGCAAAATATCCATGTTATACTACATATTTCTTGACTGTCAAATGGCCTTAAGGGAGGCTGTATATAAATTACATTCATGCAACTCATTTGAAGTAGAATTCAGCTGTGATCACACCTGCATAACTAAGAAATATCCATCTTTTCTTCACAATCCAGAAATATGCAGTATACGCTACATGCCCAGACATGTATGGCATGAAATCACACATCATTTTGTTGGGTTTTTTTGCTGCTGCCAGCAACGATTTTCAAGTATCTATATTTCTCAAAGTAGCTATTACGTAAGAGCCCTATCCTGAATTTCTTACCCAGCCCAAAAATCCTGCCTAATCCAGCGGGAGCAGAAGTGTAGAAGAGACACTGAGATGGGAGGAGAGAGAGAAAACACCACCAAGAAATAGATAGGGAGAGAAAAGACCCATTAGAAATAAAAAAAGCCTCAAAGAAAGAAAATTTTAGAAGAAAAAATCAGCTGGAACATTGGAAAAGAAGAGAGATGTGAAAGACAGAGGTGCTATTATGTTCTGTGCCTTGAGGGGAGGCACAGCATCGAATGTGATGCCAAAGGGCTCAGGTGCCCTCTAGATTCTGGCCTGGCCAAGGGATCGCAGGGTCCCCAAGTATAAATTACAGCCCTGGCTTCTCTAATCCCCCAGCATCTCCACAGTGCCACTGGCTACATGCCCAGCTCCTGCCACCCTGGACCCAGCCAACCCAGCACGGCCCCCAGGCTGGAGCTTGTGAAGGGGTCAGTGCAGGGTCTCTTACAGCAGCTGAAAACCCAAAGGAACTGGAGAAGGGTTTGTTGGTTGGTTGCATTTTGTGGAAAGGCCAGGTCTCGATTTAATGGCTTGGCTGTCTCTGGGAAAGTTTTCTTGGCCTTGCACTGGGAGGAGCCAGCGCCTCCCCAGATTCCCAGCCCCGGCCCCTTCTTTTCACTCTGTATACAAACTGTGCAATGTCCTGTTCCCCGGCTCCCTCTGATCATTACTCTGAGCTCTCGGTGGAGGTGGAGTCAGGGGTTTAGCAAAGACCAGGTAGCACCAGTCAGACAGCTATCCAGAGGGTACAGCAGGTCTGTGCACAGACAGGGGCATGCAGCAAGCAACTGTGGGAAAGTGAGGGCAGTGTTCTGACGCAAGGACAGAGGAAAGGCCATATTGGCACAGATCAAGAGCCTGTCTGATCTGGTAGCTGCCTTCAGCAGAAGGTGGGGAGAAAACCATAATGGGTCTTGCCGATTTGCTAGTCTAGTATGTGGGGTGGTATTCCTTCCTAACCCTGCAAGTCAACGCCCTGAAGCATGGTGTCACTCATAAATATAAACAAACCACTGGTCCCCCCATTCCAAAAGCACCATGCATGTGGGCAAACTGAGGTCCAGAAGGTTAAGTGACTTTACCAAGTCACACAGTAAGACAGTGGCAGAGCTCAGGATAGACCCCAGGTCTCCTGACTCCCAGACTGGTGTCTTATCTACCAGCATTAGCAAGACAAAGTTGCTGGAGAACTGAATCCACAAACAGTTCAACATATAACAATGGGGCATGCGCCCCCAACGCTGGGTGCTCTAATTTTCTACAAAATTACTGCAAAACCCATCTCCAAATTCAATGCACAACCGCAGTGCACAGGCCTCCTGCACAGCAGACATGCGTGTGTGGGCCGCACGCAGAGGCTGGTTTTAGAAAAGGAGTTGACCCTACAGGCATGGAAGAAACGATCACTGATAAACCTGCTCCGATGCATAGTTCACATGAACAGAGCTGTAGGACAAACGTTGTTTAGGATCTCTGCCTCTATTTACGCAACAGCGAACGTTTCAGCCCTTTTATTGATGTAAACGAGAGTTAGCCAGTGGCGCAGAAAGGTAAGAGACCTATTGAAGCGATGGCTGGAAAATATCTGCTTTCCCCTCCTTCTCCTGAGCTAAAGGCAGGTTATTTTAAACACAGCATATACTTGCTAGTAACAATAGTACTTTGCACTCAACAGCAGCTTTCATCCAGGGGTCTCCAAACACTGTACCAACCCCGCAGTGACATTCATCCCTCTACACCATTTAAATCCCCTTCTAGCCCCTGCCACTAATCACTTAGGTAACTATTATTATCCCCATCTTACACATGGAGAAACAGCATTTGGGAGCAACCCTACAATAACAAACCAGCATGTGCGACCCAGGAATCAGGAACAACCCTACCATAACAAACAAGGGTGCACAGATTCCTCCTAGAGGTGTGCCAGGGTAAGAGCAAGGCCGTAGCCCTGACCACTTTTTGCCCTGGGCATCACAGCTGAGCTGGGGAGGGGGTGATCACACTCTGCACCCAATGTCCCGGCCCCTTCTCAGGGTGGTGCAGCCCTTCAGGCAATTCTGGCTGCATTACCCAGTATGACTCTGGGGACTCGTGCTGGAGCAGAGCCTTTGTACATGTCCCAACCCCACCCCAACATGGGCTCTGGCTCAGCCACAATATAGCCCTAAGTGTAAAAAATGTAATGATCTTACACACCCACCCTTCCTTTCCCTTCATCCCCCGTTACTGTCTGCAGAAAGAGGGAGATTAGGTGCATGAAGTTTTGCCAGACGTTCACCCCTTTAGCCATGATTTCCTTCCCCGGATGCAGGACTACTCCTCCATCGCTGAGTAATTATCAAAGGAAACATGCTTTCAATGTCTTTTTAATAAGCGACGCTGCAGAGAAATAGTGTGAACAGTGCAATTCATCCTATGACTGTGCCTACTCAATCCACCAGTCAGCTCTTTTTAAAAAACATAAATCAGGATTTAGATCATTCTTGCGAGTCCAGCCACATTTTCCCTTTGCCCCAGATTTGCCCCACATTTCCCCTTTGCAGGCTCGTCCCATTATGGAGCAGCTTTGGCGAAGATAGTTTCACATCGGCAGCCCCTATATAAGCAACTGCCTGTATTTTTATTTGTGTAGACTTTCCAGGATGATCTCCCCAGATTATATTTAACAGACCATAACAATATCTAAAGCTCTGCACTGTTTGTGGTTTCAAACGATGGCGGGCACCGGAATGCATAGCTAAACGTGACTTGGGAAAAGGAAGTAAAATCCAGTTTGTTGTCTGCCTTTTCATTGCTATTTTTATTGCACCAAATGTCTAAGTGCAAAATATCGAATGGGATGATAAAGAGATGGCAGTGACATGAAGAAATAGACACACCAGTTGCTGCTTGTGTTTAACAGGCATTTGCCATTAAAAAATGCCTGTTTTTATTTAAATAGCCTAGGGCAAATTTCTCACTAAACCAACTTTCCCACGCCAGCCCAGTGCTCTAACTCTGGGGTTTGGCAATTTTTTTCCTGAGCTGTCAAGGCAAAATATATAGAAGAATGCTGGTCTCACTTAGGGTTTTTTTCCAGCCCCTGGAGACATGAAAATAATTTACAGATGTGCACTACCTGATTATATTTGTATGAAGTTTTGCTTAGTGAACATAATTTTCCTAGCTTGAAGTAACAAAACAAAAACAGAAAAAAAACCCAAACAACCCAACCCCCCCAAAATCCCAGGTTCGGACCCATTTGATTTTACCTTACTAAAAATTTTATATGTGTCCGGATTTTTTTGAACAACTCATCATATGGACACTTTCCATTATTTCTATTAAAACCATTTTATGATTGTTATTTGGAAAACTACCTAAAATCCCATGATTTTAACCCAGAAAGTCTACTCAAAATAAACAGCTTGGTGTCTTATTTTCCTGTAACTTCTTCAGTTTAGTACAAAAGGTTTATTTTTATAATTTGCCTCTTATTAAAAAAAATGGGACAGTCTTCATAGGAAGTGTTTTGAAACAAGCAAATGAAAGGCAGCCCTGTGCTAAGATCCCTCTGCCAGGATAATCAGCCTTTTGGTAAATTATTTTAACAGATTAAAACTAGGTTTGTATGTGTCTGAGCAGGGAAAGGGACATTTCATTATAGTTGTAGCATTTCTGCTAAGGTGCCTCCTGAAGTTGGTGGAAGCACTCCCAATGGGTTCAGTGGGCACCGGATTGAGTTCGGTTCTATCCCCAGCGGAGTCAGTGGCAAAACTCCCATTGGTTTCAACAAGAACAGGATTGGGCCCCTTGTTGTTCCAGGTGCGACTGACCCTGATTTAGCTTTGACCTGTAATGTGCAGCGGAAGTTGAATGTCCCTAGCAGTGGCTGAGCCCCACAGCAGAAATATCCCCTTGGGTGTTTTATGCTCATTCGCTGCCTGTTCTTGTACCTGGCTGCCCCCGGTCCCATCCCTCTCCAAACACAGAGCCCAAACCTCGCAGACCGCTCATGGAGGGGAAGGGGAACACAGCGGCATCATCCCATTCTTGTGCATCTCCCGGGTGTTCATTCTCCTTGTCTATGGAGAGAGTGGGGAAAACTTCGCCCAGTTTCCCTAAACTCTGAGCCATCAGGCCCATTGCCAAGGCTTGTTTCAACACTGGCATTTTTCTCAAACTCCCCCATCTTTGCGCTATCGGCAGTGTAACTCCACAGGTGGGGCCAGCCACAGGAGCAGAAGAGTGGACAAGGTGCCAATGCCTACCAGTGTGTTAACCCACAGAGAGCACACTAACTGAGGGTTTAGGAGACATGGGTTCTGTTCCCAATTCTACTGCTTGATGATCCTGGGCAAGTCATTTCCCTGCTTTATGCCTCAGTTTCCCCATCTGTAAAATAGGGATACTCATTTCCTTTGTTAAAGTGCCTTGAGATCTGTAGAGGACAAGAACCCTAAATGATCCAGGTGCTGTTATTGTAAATGCGGACCCTGTTCAAGTCAATGGGAAGGCTCCCACTGATTTCAGTGGGGTCAAGATTTCACCTCAGCATGTTTCTTCACCTGCTCCGACTGATTGGTCTACACTGGTCTTGGCACAATTACTTGTACTGCAGTGCAACATGTGGCCTAGGGGTGAAATGGCAGTTCATTCTCCAGCACCCACAGGGATTCTGTTGAGACTACCCAAACCAAGCCACTTGGGGTGATTTCTGTGCTATGGTCACCCACTAACAGAGTGCTGGAGGGGGACACAGCTGATGGAAACAGCTTTCACTACCAGCATGAGCTAGATTGGAACCAGCTAGCAACCGCATCCTCCAATGGGGTTATATGTGTGGAGTAAGGTATTACTCAGCAGGAATAACGGTGGCTGAACTTTATAAAGCACCTTTCCTCTGAGGACCTCAAAGCCTTTCACAAGAGTTTCACTACCCCTTTGTCAACACTGGAGAAACTGGAGTGCAGAGAGACTCAAGAGACTGGCCCAGAAACGTCAGGGAGGGATCCCAGGGGTCCTGAGTCCCACTCTGCCTCGCCGCTCCAAGCCCCTTGAGTCTGGAATCCTTCCACAAGGCCATATTTGGGGTTGTGGGACCCCTCAAGACAGGTTTCTTGAGGGAACAACCCGAGGAGACATACAGCTAACCTGCACATGGAGTGCTTTCCCAGCTCAGAGAACAAGCCCGGGCAAAGGGAACATAGGTATTTCCAAGCAGGTAGAGCAGAGCAGGCTCCTGCTAACTGCTTATAATGTGCAAACACAATGGACAAGATGGGGAAAATGGAGGGAAACTCAATACCTAGGAGTATTCTAGATCTACCTCTGCCAGGGAGAAACCTCATACTCAGAACACAAAGCCGGTTCCGCTCTGCTCTGTAGCCCCAGTGACAAGAGAGGAGTCCTAGTTCTGTAGCCAGTGGGAGTGCCAATCAGTGTAGAATGGGGCTGAAGTTTTGTAATCTCAAAGAGAAAACTAGGAAAGAAGAGATGAGGGCAAAGCAGCTAAGTGTTAACGAGGTGCAAGGATGTCCCCTCCTCTGGGTTTTGGCAGCATTTACAACCCTACCCCCATTATCTTCTTCACTCTCCCCTAGCTGCTGTTTCAGAGTAACAGCCGTGTTAGTCTGTATTCGCAAAAAGAAAAGGAGTACTTGTGGAAAAGCTCAAGCTCAAATAAATTGGTTAGTCTCTAAGGTGCCACAAGTACTCCTTTTCTTCTAGCTGCTGTTGTGAGCCATTTAACTTGGAGAGCAGGAAAAAGAGAGGAAAACACAGGGGGGAAGTTTCCTTCCCTGTCCAAGTGTGGAAAATAACAGATGTAAAGAGAGGCACTAAAGCTATCTGCTCAGGTAGAAACATAAACATGCCTACCAGCCAACAGCTACTGCTTAGAGCTAGAGTTTGTCGGCTTATCAACCCCAGGGCACGTACAAAACCATGAAATCGTCAGATGTCACCATTGCCTCCCTATGTGTTTAAATCAAACACTCTAGGCCTGACAGCAGTAAAGCATAAAAGGCACTTAAGTAAATGCTCACATTCCCCGGTCCATAACATGCCTGATCCAAAGCCTAGTGAAGTCAAGGGAAAGATCCCCTTTGGGCTTCAGGGTGTTTCAGATCAGGGCCAATAAGAGTCAGAATGTACATCGTGGTTATTGTTTTTAATATCTACCCATGGACCTTGAGTCACTTGAAAAAGGTGGATAAATTACTTCATATTAGCCTCATTTCACGAGGTGGGGGTAACCGGCATGCGGAGGCAAAGGCCAGAGTCTCCAAAGTTGGGTGCCTAAAGCTGGGTACCTAGACTTGGATTTTCACAGGTGATTAAATTCAAAGGGACACCCAACTCGCTTGGAAAATCACAGCCCTAAATCCAGGCTGGGGCACTTACATCAGAGGCCTGTTTTGAAGGACGAAAGACACAAAGAAAATGAAGACAGCATGCAACAGAGAAATGATGTTGAGGGGCTCTTCCCTTTGATCTGCTGAACAGAGACTTTCCCCTCCGCTTTTTTATTTGTTTCACACTCGCTCTGGAAATAATTTACAGCAGGAAATAGTGGGGTAACACCAGCTCTGTGTAGGATGGGAGGTGCCTTTGGAGATGAAGTGAGAGACATACCTGTGACAAGGGACAAGTGAGAGGTGTCACTTCTTCTCATAACCCATTGTGGAGTTGGTCTCTCTTTCCCTCTCCCTCCCCCTTTTAACCAAACGCACACTAACCGGGACAGGCATGTTCCCTGACTCTGACTCCCTGTTAGCAAGCAGTAGAGGTTGAACAGAACCATTTGGAGACAAAGGAGGGACAAAACAGATACAGCTGGCTCAGGACAATTCATCTGTCCTGTTTGCACTTGGATTCTCCCTGAAATGATGATCGGTCCAGGACACGGCAGAAACGCTTTGCAGATAGGGGCCCACAGGATGGCTTAGCACAGACCCATGTGCAGATGTCATAGCCTGTGCTGGTGGATCCCAGTAAAAGAAAGGTGCCAGGTTGCTAGCAGGGCCAGCTGTACACTAGTGGGATGAACACTGAGATGAGAGCCAGGAAGTCTATGCTTTCTTCCTGACTTTGCCACTGACTTGCCGTGTGATCTTGGGCAAATCCCTTAGACCTTGCACAGACTCAGCTTTTTCTCCACATTTCCCACTGTTGCACTAACCGATTATGTGGTTACCCAGGTGGTAGCAAAAGAGGGAGCTCTCGTGTCGGCAAGGCACTGGCATTTTTTGCTACCATCTGTGCAGGATTAGGTGACACAGTGGAAAAGAAGATAGTACATGAGCCTTCCCACACTTGATGCCATTGTTGGTGTTACATCATGGGTTGTGTAGTAGCGGGAGAGGTGAAGGAAAAAGCTCACCGTAGGTACAGACTTTGGCCAAGATTTTCAAACACAAGTGCCTCGAATTTGACACCTAAATCTATATTTAGGCACCTAGACAGACGGCCGATTTCACTTCAGCTTTAATTGCTGGGATTATATAGTAATTGCTCAGGCCATGCTGGAGCACCAAGGTGGGGCAGGAGGGGTTGGGTCTTGTACATGTGATTGTATTAGTAACTACAATTAGTTGTCCTTGTTAAGTTCCTAGCGGTAGTCACATTTAGGAATCCATCCTGCAAGCCTGCCACGTACAGAAATCCTATTGACTCCAGAGACAGCTCTCTGCTTTGCAGGACTGGGCCCTTGGATGAAGCCGGCCTAACAGGAGAGAGCTAGAGGAACAGGGTGCCCAGAATAAAATACAGAGATAGCTACAGCACATGGCAGCAGCCAGCGTTTAATGTTGCCCATGCAGGTGTCTGGGCTAAGCGTTTGCTCAAGTTTGGGTTTTTTTCCTCCCTCCTCTAGAATTGGCTTCCAGGCCTTCTTTTATTTAGTTAGCTAATTTCTTTCTTTATTGTTGGCCAGAGCTTTGGCTGAAAGTTCAGAAGTTTATAGCACAAAAGAAATAAACAAACAGACCCCACTTGAGCTATTTCCACTGGAGCAGAATATATATGCTAGGAGTAGGTAAAAATGCATTCCCAATATGCAGGGGCTTGGGGGTGGATAAATCTTTATAGGGATGGTTTTGATAAGTCACCTCACTTTGTGTAACCAAGCACATTCCAAGAGCAAAAGTCAATCACACAGTCAATACATTGGAGACCCAGAGGTGTCTGGGACTGTGGGACTCCGGGGGGGGGGGGGGGGGGGGGGAGAGAGGCAGGTTTTTCAAGGCAGACACAAAAGGTGACCTCACAGACCTGTTTATTCACCTGTTCACTTGCCAAACTTGGAGTTGCTCACACTGCACCTGCAAAAATGCAGGTTGCATCCACTGGTTGCATCCACTGCCCTGGTGAAAATGCATCCTCTCCATCTGCACCTGGACAATTGAACAGACCTCCTCTCCCGGACTGGCCTGTCAGAAAGGCAGGCAAACCTGTCTGCTCTCACAAAACCCCGCAGTTACCTGCCTTGATAGGTGGCTAGCCACAGGGTTACCCGATCCAGGTGCACACACAACACAGGCTCTGGGAGGTGCAGGGGTTGAGTGCACATTTTTGTGGGTGCGTCTGTTGTGCCGTATTTGAATACTGCCCCCCCCTCCCCACCAGTCCCCAGGTTTTGCAGCCTGGCTATCAGTGACTTTCCCCACAGACCTCGTGCGTGTGTGTGTGTGTGTGTGGGGGGGTCACTCTCTCCCACCCCCCGAATAGTGGATACAACTTGTCCTCTAGCAGCACCCAGCTCTTGCCCCCCCCCCCCGGCTCCCCAGCAACATGCAGCCTCAAGTCCCCCTCTTGCTGCCCAGGGGCAAACACACTTCCCCAGAGTTTCCTACCCTTCCACCAGCCCCAGCGCCCTCCTGGAGCCCGGGGGCAGAATGCCCCGGGCTGGGACGCGGGCAGGGCATCCCGGGGGTGGCGGGGGGGGGACACCCCAACCCCGCTTGGGGATGAGCAGCGCAGGGATCCCTCCGCGTGCGCGCGCACACACAAAACTTCCAGCAGCCTGGGAAACTTCCCGACGCCAAGGAGTTTCCCCTGCCCAGGCTCCCCCTGAGCGCCGGGGCTTAAAGGGAGCAGCTCCCCAAATCGATCCCGCCCCCACCTGCTCCTCTGCAGCGCAGGGGCAGGCTCCCCGTTGCCCCTTGGCAGGGCGCTGCGGCTGGCTGGGTTGAGCCCCGGGGCACCTGGGCGGAAGGATCAGGGGCGGGGGGGGAGGAAGAAAAGGGCGGAGAGCGCGGCGCAGAGCCGCCTCCTTCTCCTCGCTGGGGGATTTGCAGCCGGAGGTTGCACGGGGCGCCGCGGCTCTCTTGCGTCTCTGGGGGCACCGGGCATTTCTCCCTGGGAGCGGATTCCTTTTCCCGCCTGAGTTTGGGGGTGCTTTTTTTGGGGGGGGAGGGGAGGATCCTGCATGCCCGCCGGCTGGCTGGGGGCGCCCCGGGATCGATGTGGCTCTGAAAAGGGGGGGCCAGGACCAGCGCAAAGAGAGACGCCCGTGCGGAGCTCGAAGAGAAGGAATGCAGCAGCTTCTGGTGCAGAGCCTCCTGCTGTCGCTGCTGCCCGTGCTGAGCCGAGGTAGGGGCCAGGGCTGGGCCTGGGGGGAAAGGGAGAGGCTGGGATGGGATGGGATGGGACGGGGCGGCGGGGGGGGGGGGGCGTCTGTGGCCGCCAGAGAGTTGATGCTCCGGAGCAGAAGTTAAGTGGCGCCCCGGCCGGGAGCTGGAGCTGGGCTCCGGCGTGTCCCAGCACAGTCCTGCCTCCCCTCGCAGGCGAAGCGGAAACTTTCTCGCCCGTGTCTTTCCCTTCTTCCCCCTGCTGACTGGAGAAGAGGACAGAGCTCCTTGCTGGGGGGCTCTAGCGGGGGAGAGGCCGGGGCTCACGCTAAGGCAGGTGAAACCCTTTGCAAAGTGAAAGAAGGGCTGATGAGCAGCGGCTCAGCCCAGAGCAGGCTGAAGGGGAAGAGGTTGTGGCTTGAAAAGTTCTGCTCTTATCAGGGAAACGAGCAATCCGGAGTGAAATTGCTCTGGGGGTGTGTGTGTGTTCGTTTGCCGTCTGCTACCAACTGCCCTCCAAGAGGGAATCTCTCCTCTCCACTCCCCTCTGATTTTAAAAGATCACAACCCACCTGAGAGGGTGTGTGGCTGGCATAGCTTCAGGGCGGGGAATCCAGTGTGTTTAACCCCCTCGCTTTTAAACCAGTCCGTGGGGAGAGCTGATCCTGCCTCAGAAGGTG
Source organism: Eretmochelys imbricata (assembly GCF_965152235.1). NCBI lineage: Eukaryota > Metazoa > Chordata > Testudines > Cheloniidae > Eretmochelys > Eretmochelys imbricata. Next base: position 21,046,305 of record NC_135587.1, read on the forward strand.
GCAGACCTTCAGCCCTCAACCAAATCCAAGGCGGAGAAGAGTGGGGTGGGTTGAGCTGAGTGCTCTTCAAACTTGGCTCTCTCGAGCTCTCCTGAGAGGAGCAAGCCTTTAAAAGCTGCCATCACCAGGGCTGGAAAGCATGACTGGCTTTATAACACAACCCAAGCCCGTGTGTGTTGGGGGGGGGGGGGGTGGGGGAAGCTTTGCGAACCGATCTCAGGATAGTAATGGGGTGTGGTGTGGGGGGGCTTTTTGGTATGAATTCTTTTTTCTCAGCAGTGGAATATTTCATGTTGCAAAGCTCAGAGAGAAGGTCTTTCCCTTATGCTCTTCTCAAGCTCAGGCCGGAGACTGGCTTTTATTTTTTGAAAGCCTGGTTCATTCGTTGTTTCCTGTTTCTCGAATCGACGTCAGATTTCTTGTTCTCTCAGCCCCTTTCCTTGCAAGTTTTGGGGCGGATGTCAGAGGCCGTTTTGTTTCGGCACAGGGCAGTAACCTGTGGGGAAACCATCAAATGGAAACTCGTGCAGCGATTCTTTTTTAGTCTAAAAGGCCTAAACTGAAAGATGCATAAGCTTCGCCAAGGGGAGAGAAATGAGTAGGAAGATGCTTTCAGAAAAAAAAAAAAAATTCTCCTGAACATGCAGAAATAACCTCCGCTTGCAAATGTAGCACTTCGATCCTGCCTTTATCCTCACAACACTGGAAAAAAAATAAAGGTTTGTGAAGCGCTTTGAAAAGCGCTCTGTAAGAGTATAAATACAGGAGTGGCACCTACTCACGTGAGTAGTCTCCCTTACTGCCTGGGGCCTGCTAACGCGGAGTAAGTACTACTCAGGGAAAAGGCAGCAGAAGCTGGCCCTTAATGTTTTGGCTCAAACAGATGCGAGCTGTGACATAGGGGGTTGGATTCTGCCACCCTGACTCCCACTGAAACCAGTGCCACTGATGCAAGCAAGGGAGCTTACCAGGAGACACCGTGTTGGTGTATAAGAGAAAAAAAGGGGTCCATGCTCAGCCAGCCTGTATAGCCACCTCTCGTGTGTGTAAAAAGGGATGCCTAGCTGCATCTGTCCTGAAAGCAAGGATTTTTAAACAGGAGAGAGACTGAGGTTTCTCTTCTGGAGCTTTTGGACCAGGGAGCATAGGACTGAGCAATGCTCTGTGCCTTGAGGAGTGTAGGGTTCCCCAGCATACTTCAGAGTTATGATACAAAGTCAGAAGTCTTACTCATAGTAAGGGTGTCATCACAGCCTTCCGGGAAAAAAGCCCCGTTTAGGTAACGTTTGCGCTGTCTGGTTTCACTTCACTTTGCATAACTGAGGAGAGACCCAGGCTGGCTTAATTCCCTCCTCCCCAGAGAAAGCAGGCTGCAGGGTGTTGGCATGGTAGGAGGTAGGGGGGCTGTTAGTTGACTCAATCAGATCTTCCAGGCAGCAGGTATTGAGTATCAAGGGGGATACAGGATTGAGAGCTGCCCTACAGTAAATAATGTAACAAGAGGTGTCTTTAACGTTTTACAATGGGTAGCTCTGATTTCCCCCTTTGTTAGGAATCAGGGAAGGCTCTGCTCTGCAGCTGTTGCACTTTCCCACGAGCAAGGAGGGGAGTGTTTGCCTGTGGCTTTACAACTCTCTGTTCTCCCTCTGTAGGACAGTCTGTAGCTACTTTTTGTCCTTTTTTTATCATGAATATCTGAACAGCCAGACAATTCAGCAATAGTTTCATGAGCGTTTTCTGTAGTCAGGAGAGTAGCAGTATGGAGGGGAAGGGGGTGGAGGGGGGGGAAGAAACCCAGCTAGGTGGCTGAGAACAAGGATGGGAGCCTGCCCTGAAATCTGAACTTCAAGTTTGCAGATAACTTTGCCTTGTGAAAGCAGCCCAGGGTGCTCTGTGACTGCTTTTCTTTAAAGCTCCGTGGCAGCCCCCTTTCCCCTGTAAGCTGTTCTAGAGAATTGCTAGCACGTCGCCATATGTTTGGTGGCATTCCATTGTACGCTGCCATTTGCATATTGGAAACAACTTGTGTCATGAGCAGCCTTCATTCCACTAATGTCCCATGCAGCTCCTCTGCTGGTTTTTATTGGTTAAGAGTCCTATCTGCAATTATTATTACTGAATTATTTTTATGCAGTGCTGTAGAGATGCTTGGGGCTTTGCAGACACACCAAACACCCAGGGATGCGTTCTGCTTGAAGAGACCCTGCTGTAAATCTGAAGTAAAAAGAAAAGGAGTACCTGTGGCACCTTAGAGACTAACCAATTTATTTGAGCATGAGCTTTCGTGAGCTACAGCTCACTTCATCGGAAGCTTATGCTCAAATAAATTGGTTAGTCTCTAAGGTGCCACAAGTACTCCTTTTCTTTTTGCGAATACAGACTAACACGGCTGTTACTCTTAAATCTGAAGTAACTCCATTGATTGATCTGAAGTTACTCTGGTTTTACCCCAACGTGAGAGTCAATTTTGGCCAAGGGTCTCTGCCCTGAAAAATTTACAATCAATAGGCCAGATTGAGATGTAAAATCAGGAGTAATTCCAGGGGAACTGAGAGCAGAATTTGGCCCAAAGGACCAGATCCTGAAATCCTTACCCTAGTAGCCTTCAATGGACTGCTCACTTAAATAAAGATTACTCCCATGAGTAATGATTACCGGTTTGTCTCCTTGGTTAGGTTTTTAGAATAGCCCATGTCACCCGAATCCTAAGGCCCTGACCAACTCCTTGCTTAGGCAGTGCTCCCATTGAGCTCCTTCAGAGTTTAACTGAATAAAGAATGCATGATTGAGTCCAAAATCCATCAAGTTTGCAAAAATTATCTTTTCAGGCCAGCTTTTCCCTGCATGAAAGACAAGAGACTGGGCAATGTTATGCCAGCCCCCTTTGAAATCACGTGCTGCCTAGAAACTGGTCACAGCTCCCCCCGTTGCAATTAGCTATGCATTTTTGTGTGTTTCATCATTTGAGGACATCTTCTTCTGAGCGCCCATCGCCTCCAGAGGTTTAGCAGCGCTAGCGTCTCTGTGAGCCTGCTGTTATGGACTAATATGCAAGCTCTTCTTACCATGGACCTGCCACTCACCTACAAGTGAAGTATAAGACCACCTCTCATAGACTTGAGTAAGAGAAGGCCTTCAATCAGCAAAAGACTCAGTTTGTTCTTTCTGGGGATTAGGCTAATAAAGGTGTCGAAGGCCTGGTTTACACTACAGAGTTAGGTCAACGCAAGGCAACTTACATAGACCTGACTATGGAAGTGTCTATGCTAACGTTTCACTCCTGCTGACAGAACTGCCTTGCCACGCCGATTTAATAACTCCACTTCCACGAGAGGCATAGCGTCCAGGTGGATGTAGTTGGGTGGACACAGCATCAGTGTAGACATTACATCGCTTACGTCGACTGTTACTGGCCTTCAGAAGCTGTCCCACAATGCCCCACACTGACAGTTCACTTGATACAAGCACTCTTGCTGAGGACGCACACTGCTGACACAAGGAACAAAGCGTCAACACGCACAATGTAATTATTGAGGTGTCTGTATGCCAACAGTCGATGTAATTTTGTAGGGTAGACATGGCCCAGCTCCTGGTTAATTCTCATCTTCTGTTTGCAGGTTTACGATGTACACAGCCTGCCGAATCCTGCTTGAATGGGGGAAAGTGTGAAACTTACTCCAATGGGACTGGGGTATGCCTGTAAGTATAAAAGAGAACTGAGCCAATGAGTTTCCTTTATCGAGACGAACACATTGCCATCAAGTTGACTTTGCTTTGAAGGACTGAATTCTAAAAGAGGAAAAGCATTTTCTTTATTTGAGGTGCAAGAGTAATTTGCAGCCATATTTGGTCCCAGTCCTACTTGCATAGGAGTCAGTGCAAGTCAGGCCTTTGGCCTCAGTGGAAGTGTGATGAAGCGTGGTGTCCTGGTTGGGGGAAAATACAAGACAGGGCCAAATGTGTCACCCTGTTGAAGGCAGTGGAGCAGGACCATCTGGACCAATAAGTAACTTCTAAGGGAGATTCTTGATAGCCTTATTCAGTTTTTTTTAATTCGTTCCAGGACAAGCTCCCGCTTCTGGCCCCAGAATCTTGTGCTTTGGAGACCAGCTGCTGGGCCTGTAAAAAGCATTAATGTCCACTGCAAAAAATTCAGCAAGCATTTTAAGAGTATCCTATTATTTATCCTACCCTTTGGCCAGAGATCACGCTCAGTGACAACCCAATGACATAGATTCATAGATTCCAAGGCCAGAAGGGTGACCACTCTGATCACCTAATCCGACGACCTATATAGCAAACCCATGGATCTTCTCAAAAATAATTCCTAGAGCAGATCTTTTAGAAAAACATCCAATCTTGATCTAAAAATTGCCAGTGATGGAGACCCTTGACAAATTATTCCAGTGGTTAATTATCTTCACAGCTAAAAATTTACATCTTATTTCTAAATCTGAATTTTTCTAGCTTCAACTTCCAGCCATTGAATTGTGTTATACCTTTCTCTGCTAGATTGAAGAGCTCATTATTAATAAATATTTGTTCCCCATATAGGTACTTACAGACTGTAATCAAGTCATCCCTTAACCTTCTCTTTGTTAGAGATTGAGCTCCTTGAGTCTGTTGCTATAAGGCATGTTTTCCAATTCTTTAATCCTTCACCTGCTTCTTCTCTGAACTGCCTCCAATTTATCAACATGCTTCTTGAATTGTGGACACCGTAATGTCAATTTACAATAGAGAGTGATCTTCCTAACATCGTGACTCTGATTCTGCTGCCACTGAAATAAACAGACATTTAGGTATCCATTGATTTCAGTGGATGTGACAAGGGGCCACCATCTCCCATGAGAGTCAATGGGGGTTGGAGGCGGTTGTGGCCAGGCTCTCAGCTATGGCACATCAGCATAACTTCACTGAAGTCAGTGGAGTCGATGTTCACCAGCCAAGGATATGGCCCATGCTGTGTTGCAGGATTAGGCTCATAAAAATGCATGGCTCACTCGGTAAGAGGGAGGCACCTTTTGCCTGCAAGATAGTTTTATGTGATGGTTCTCTGACCGGCCTTCTCCAATCCTGGATCATGGAGCCAACTGATGTGTAAAATGTTGGGATTCCCTGAAGGACTCATGAACTGACCCACCACAGCGATGACTGATTCACTCCAACCTTCCAAGGAATAATAACCAAAGAGAAATGAATAAGATTCCAGTCTTTTATTTTTTTTTTCTTCACTGTTACATAAACAAAATCCGGATGGGTTTGTTTTCCAGACAGCCTCCCCCATCCACCTGTTAAGCGTGTGCGAGGTCGGGGCTAGCCAAGAAGACAGTCTTGTCCGTTCCAGACTTCCAGTTCAGAGCTCCCCTCTGCAGAGGGACCTGAAGGCATTTCCATGCCAACTGTTGAATGGCAATCTTCCTCGACAACGTTCGGTGGGGAGGGGGAAGATCAGGTTTGCGTGTTTGCTTTAGTTGGGTTATTCTGCCCAGTTTGTCATCTCCTGCCCCCTCCCTTCCATCCAAACCACCCCCCCACCCGGAAAAAAAATCAGCAAATTAATCAGGCACATGAACAATTTAATGGACAAAAGTTGGGTCCCTTTGTGAGCTGCTAATGAATGCACGCCACTTTTTTTTTTTTTTTTTATTTTGCAGAAGCCCTTACCAACGCTTGACGCTCTAAATCTTGTTTTCTTTCATTCAAAGAGCGACAGCTGGGATTCGGTCGAAATTCGGCAGCTATTGTTGAGGGAGGCAGATTAATGCTGTGTGACTAATCATGTATGGCTTCCCCGAATGCATAACTCTTTCCATCCCCCACCCCAACCCTACACCCCTCCTTTTCCTTGTGGTCGGTCTGTCTGTCTGTCTGTCTTTCTTTCTTTCTCTTAAATTCCAACTCCCCCGATTTACATTGCATGTGCAGATGGCAGTGGAATCTAATTAGATCTGATGTGTGCAAGCTCTATTAAAAGGAGGAAAAGCCTCCGAAGTATCTGTCTTTTTTAAGAGAAAAAGAGAGATTTTGGTATCTTTGAAGAATTTCTTTGCTGGCAGCCGCAAGTGATTTATCATCTTAACCATGAATACAGAGCTGCTTGCGAATGTGTGAGCTGTTTTTTGCAGAAAACTAAGGTTTCGGTAGCCATTAATATTGAATGTTGTCTGTGTAGGTTGAACTTTTAATGGATGATGATTTCGGGAAGGCAAATTTAGTAGGGACTGAGACGTTGGATGAGATGTAACTTCCAAGGTAGCTGATGGGGTTAGCAAAATCTTATTTTTCAGACTTCTCTAAGTATCTCTTTACTAGGAGTTTTGCTTCCAAGCCCCTTAAACAAAGCAAAGTTAAGAGCACAGATAGCAGAAGTGGAAAAAGTTAGCACCTCCCATTGGCGCCTGAATGAAACATACCATTTTGGCTTGAGGCCACATCTCAGTTTGGCCTGGCACTTAACACAGTTTGGCCATAAAGCTCCTTTGTGCTCCCCCCACAAATCCAATTAGAAAGTGGAGTGAACTAAATAGTGGACGAGGGAGAAGCTACTCCACTGGAGAAGTATCTCTGCATTTGTTGTGGATACTCATTACAGCAGAGAGATAACTGAGTTACTTGAAGGTGACTTTGGTTTCAGAGTTATCAATGTATAAGCCCTGTTATGGAAAACAAATCACTGGGGTGAAATGATGAGCTTTCACTTACTTTTATTATTTTACAGCTACATTTCCGAAAACTCCTGGTCCTTTATCTTAATGTCTCCTTGCCAGTCCGTCTGTGTACATAGAGCTTTAATTGAATGAAGAAGCCTGGGCATTTGATCAGCTAGAGGTTTTGCAACAGAAGTGGCCTAATTAAATTGCCTTTAGAGTTGTAGCCGTGTTGGTCCCGGGACATTAAAGAGTCCAGGTGGGGGAGGTAATATCTTTTATTGGACCAACTTCTGTTGGCGAGAGAGACAAGCTTTCAAGCTTATACAGATCTCTTCTGTGGGTTTCGGAGTTTGTTTCCCAGACCTGAAGAAAAGCTCTGTGTGAGCTCGAAAGCTTGTCTCTCTCACCAGCAGAAGTTGGTCCAATAACAGATAATACCTCACCCACCTTGTCTCTTTCAAGTTCCTATGCAGGAACAATATGATCTTGCAAACAGCTAGAAAGATGATTGTGATATTTCATCTAACGGGATCTTGCGAGGAACTTAACTCAAGGTAAAAGTAACCCAACACCAAACTCTTGCCCTCAATCTATAACATTAAAAAGCCTGGTTTGCAAAAGCTTGTACCAGCAGACGGTGATGCTAGCCGCTGACTGCAACAGCACTGACAAGTGTAGTTTTGTGGTGTGTGTTAACTGTGGCTTTAAGGAATAAGCTTTCATTTGAATCAAGCATGTTCCCAGATCAGATGAAAAGATTTTTCTGAGGATCACTTTGACTTGCGGTGATAGGTCCTAATTAAACATTGGTACAGTTATATTTTGGACTGGTACCATCGCAAATGAATAGGACTGATCTAAGATTGTTGTGACATGAATTTTATTCCCAGCGAGCCCCCGTTCCACTAGTTAAAAGTGGATGGCTTGGGAGGGGGCTGAATTACGAACTCAGTCCCACCTGTGTCATCACTGAAAGCAGTGGGTTACGCCAACGTGCTGAGAATCTGGCCCAGTGTAGCAAAGCAGCTGTTAAGGCGAAGGAACAGGTTAAATCTAACCACTAGGTTTGCAGTGAGGAAAAGGTCAGTTTGCTAAAATACTTCCTTTGTTTATGAATCTCTGCAGCCTTATGGCTCAACTTCTGGATATAGGACCTGATCCAAAGGCCGTGGAGGTCAACGAAAAAACTGCAGTGGCCAATGGATCTGACCCGTAGGAGTTGGGGAATATTTGTTTAAACCTCGATTTTAAAAAGCAAGAGATTATTACTTTAGATTAAAATAATTTTGTGGCGACAACCAGAAAGCTCCGGCGACAGTCTTCATTCTGCAGTCCTTTGTGGCCTCTGAGTTATTCAACTGCTCAGTCATTGTTATCTCATTTTAAAGGACGGATGTTTCCTTCTGGCTTGATATTTCTCATGTGCTTTAGCCCAACGTTATTTCCATGAAATAATAACAAAGAAGAAACGTCGCCTCCATGCTGGACAGGAAGAGGGTGGAGTGTGAAACAATCAACCAGAGGAAACTCTTAAAGGAACAGTCTCATGGTGATTCAGCCACGTTGAGACTCCTGGGTGGTCATTTCAAGTCTGATCTCATGTTTTCGGAAGGAACATGGTTGGAGCCTGGAGACTTGGTGGAAGAGGGGAGATTAAAAATACAAAAGTACCAGCATCCCCTGTTGCAGCTTCCAGTGGAGGAGAATCTTGGTCCAGATCCTCAGCTGGCATAAATCAGCACTGCCCCCAGAGTCAGCAGAGCTTCATCCATTCACACCAGCCGAGGATCTGGCCCCTTGTGTTGTTTCATGCTGGTTTATAGGGATTTTTTTAATATATTAAACTTTTCCCCCACCCATTCCAATGTGGCTTCTATTCTCAGAGTCAGAAGAGGGATTGGAAGAGTGATTTCATGGCTGAACTTTGCATATAGCTTTTGTCACGTGCTTAGTGCAAGAAACTGGTTGCAGTGCCCTGCCACCTCACTGCTAAACATCATTTAGGAAGTTTTTCAGAACAGGGGTTTGGGGGGCTCATTCTCCAGTGCCTTTTGTCTTGTGCCTGTGCAAAGTGTTTCCTCATTGAAATCAGCGGAGTTATGCTGATGAACTGAGAGTCTGGCCTTGGTGAAATCCCTCGTTACCACCTTCAGCTGACTGAGATTCTGCCTCCACAAAAACACGTTGAGTTATTCCAGTCCCTTGGCCAAGGGCTTGGGAACAGAAGGAGCATAATCGTTAATGCAGTGACTGATCACTCTGTTTTCCTTAAATGCCACCAGAGACTCTGAGCAAGAAAGAAGAGCCTTAGAACTTGTGGGATCCTGTTTACTGAACACCCTGTACTCATGATGGCAGGTGTAGCTACACTGTGTGTAGGATTCTGGCTGTATATTATGTTTTGGTTTTTTTTTCCCTTCATCGCTTGAACCTGCCCTGTCAGAACTATCTGACCTCAGAGGGCTAGAATTGTAGCTGGTGTGAATTGTCATAACTACGTTAACTTCAATGGAGCTCTGCTGATTTCTGCCAGCTGAGGATCTGGCCCAAAGGCTGTTGTCGTTTATTGTATATTGCATTGGATGGTTCCACTTTTCCCCCACCTTCTTTGCCCCTCTATTTGTAAGACATTAGAAACAAACAATTTGGCAGTTAAAGGACTGAATAACATACATCAGCAAGCAATTAGCAAGTTTTAAACTAACATCCTTTGTAAATTAACTTTCTCTTTCCAGACCTGGAGGTGCCCTGACCCTCATTTTGCTCATGTTCATAGACGTGCTGACTGGTAACGTGTATGTATTTGAGTGGAATGTGAAATTTATAGAGCATAAACCTATTTAACCAACTAGTAGCCTCAGGGTGCAATTACCGTAGGCCGGTGTACGTGTGGTCATTATGGTGAGTTCTCATGGCTAAGCTATCTCCAGGGTATGGGTACAGTTTTTCAGGGCCATAAATCAAGTCTGTGGGGTAGAGGAGCCTGCATTTACTTGCAGGATCCTACATCAACATCTTCCCAAAGCAAAGTATCCTTTTGATGGGAAGGGTGGTTGGCTTAGATGCTAGATAGGAATCCATCCGCCTGTCTGCGGGCCATATCCAGACAGGTGATGAGCAGTTCCCACTCACCTTGGTGGGATTTGTGGATGCTCAGCATCTCTTGGGATTGGACACTGAACGAGGCCTCTGACCCAGAAGGAGGGGGTTTCGGCCTCTAACTGGCACCAAGGGACCAGCCTGGCACACCAGATCAGGGAAGTGCAAAGGGCACCTTTGTGCCATTCCCACATCCACCAAACTAAGCCTGTTTGTGTCAGGCCTAGGCACTGAAGGGATCTAAGGGCATAGTGGAAAACAAGAGTCCAGTGCAAATTCCAGACTAATGGAGCCTTCCTTTCAAATGGCACCTCTTGCTCTTCATCACACTGGGCACCATTAAGAGATGGCTGTTTATCCCCCTGTGCCTAGAAGGGGTGTACTTCCCCACCCCACACCCAGTGGTAAATGCCTGCGGGTGGTACCTGCCCAGTTTTTAATGGCGCTCGCTCTACTTTCTGGCCTGTTGAGCAGTAACAACTTGAGTTATGTTTGGTGTAGGAAGAATTATGCTGAGACTTTTAGGATCTGTTCGTGTCTGCTCCTGTCCACTGGAGTTGAACCACAGACTCTGTGATTCCTCCATGTAATTCTGCTTCTGTTGCTACATCTAAAGACGGGGCCATTTCGTTTCCCTGGAAGTGTGGGTATTTGGAGACCTCTGCACGGTTCAGTGCAGTGTCACAACCGCCAGGAGGTAAATGGTTTACTTGGCCGTAGCTAAACTAACACGGAGCTTTGGCAGTCGGTGTCCTGCGTCCCCGGAGCAGGTGTGCAGAGCTGAAGCCGAATGCAGGAAGTCAATGGAATGGCATTCCTGGAGTGTAATGGGCTGTCCAACAGCAGGAAGCTTTCAAGGGCTCAAATGGAAGGTCATGGGATGTAAACTTTTGCATTTTCAGGGCAAAAAAGGAAAAGCTGAGCCGCTCGTTCCAATGGGCTGTGTGGGCAAGGGTGTCAAAGCATGGCCACGCAAATGCCAACTGCTGCAGTTCTTAGCCTCGGGAGGACTTTGCTTGAATATGGGCTGCATATGTCAACGTTTTCAGGAGCAAGCCCTGTAGTGTATTCCTTATTTACAGGCACAAAGCTTTGTGAGCCATAAGGTAGAAGGGAGAGTGACTGTGCGACACGGTGAAACGGACGGCCAGAACTATCAGCAGGATAACTAGGTGTGGTGGGAAGTGACAAATTCCCTTCTCTCAGGGTAAATACACGCCTGTGCAGCCCCAGGGCCATGTGCTCCTACCCACGTTTGGAGTTGGTAAACGGGGCAATTGTAATACCATGTGCTGGCTGTCCGCATATCACTGCAGCAGTTGCACTGATGTAATTGAGGAGAATTTGGCCCTCGGTGTTGAAAGCTCGTCCATTGTACTTTCAATGCTGAGGGCCACTGGTGTAAATCCGGAAACGGCTCCATTGTACATCGAGAGTAATTCCATTGGAGCCAGCTGAGAACAGAATCTGGCCTTAAGAGCCAAATTCTCCCCTGATCTGCATCCCGCAAAATCCTCTGAAGTCAATGGGATGAATGGCAGGTGGATTGGGTGCACATTGGCTTTTATTCTAATTTAAAACCATCGAACCCCTTGGGGAATTTGACAAATCTCAGCAGTCCCATTAACTGGACTGCTCTGCTTGTCGATGGTATTTGATGCTCGGCTGTCCCGCTTCACTACTGACAACTTTTGAAACACAGTCACTAAACATCCCTTTAGCAGTGATGTTCAGGGCACCGTGTCTATTGGGTAAGAGCCTGATCCTGCGTGATATTCTGGCAGTGCTGTTAGAAGGATGGTATTATTACTATTTATTATAAGTGTTGCGGCAGTGCCTAGGAGTCTGAGTAACAGGTGAGGACCCCCTTGTGCTAGGTGCTGTACAAACACAGAGCAGAGAGACGGCTCCAAACAGCTTATAATAACCCAAGTGACAGAAGTGTAGTGATTCTAGTTTGATGCTCGCTTATTAAGCTTTGCACTTGTTCGAATATGTTAGATTTTTTGCACACCAGGAATACCAGTGGTTCTCAACCTGCGGCCCAATTAGCACAGAGCTGCAGCCCATATGACATCCTCAGGGCCACACAGGTAGCATTGGATGCGGCCCACAGAACACGTTCTGGGCTGCGTATGCAGCCCACAATGGTAAATAGGTTGAGAACCACTGGAATAGACCAATAAAAATGCTCATTTACTATAAGTTCACTAAGGAAGGCCCGATGTGGTGCGTAACGTTAAAGATCTCCCTGAGGAAGGTCAGTTTAATATTAGTGCCTTCTCTGCAGGTCCAGGAGTTTGGTTTCCCATAGAACCATCAGGTTGCAAAGAATTCTGCTCCCATGTTCTCATACATGAGGTTTGTGACTGCTTGTTTAATTTCCAAGGAACGATACAGAGACGATAGGCTAGATTCTCAGCTATTGTTAATCAGCGTTGCGCCAGTGACTTCAGTTGAATTATTTCAATTTACACCAGCTGGGGATTGGGGCCAAACAGGGAAACGTGTTGTTGTGGAGTTTATTTTCTCCATTTATGCTTCTCTGCCATCTTACAGACATCTGTACTCCGTGGCTCTTAGGATCAGAACTTGAAATCAGGCTGTCTTATCCGAGGATCAGATTCTCCTTTTGGCAAAACTGTTGTAATTCTGGTGTAATGCCAAAGAAGTCTGGAGTTATTCCAGATTTACAGTGGTGGAATTGAGATGAGAACCTGGCCTATAGTATGGAAGACAATGCGCAAAATAAAGGCTTGCTCCAAAGCCCACTGAAGTCAATGGGCATCTTTCCCATTCATGGCTGAGATGAGAGTCTGATTAGAGTGGGGTTTGTTCATTGGTACTGAATAGATTCATATCATAAATTGCCTTGGGAGACTGTGGAATCTCCATCACTAGAAATTTTTAAGAGCAAGTTAGACAAACACCTGTCAGGGATGGTCTAGAATATACTTAGTTCTGCAATGAGTGCAGGAGACTGGGCTAGACGACTTCTTGAGGTCCCTTCCAGTTCTACCATTCTGTGATCATGAAAAACCCCACATGAATTAAACCTGGCTATTCTTGATTTAGAGGCTTCCAGTTTCAGCAGAAGCGAGGGGAATCCTGTGTAGATGTCCCTACCATCTCAGGCTTGTGTATCCAGAGGTGATGCTGTGTGCATGCTAAATACTTCCCTCCCACACCTCTAAACCACAGTGTTCAGGGTGAAGAATGGGGGCTCTGAAGCTTTCATTCTTGGCTCCCATTGAAGCTAATAGCAGAACTCCCATTAGCCTCCTGTGACGTGATTTTGGTGTTTGTGCAGCATTCTCTGGTAGATCTCGGTAAGACCATACCCAGGCCCCTCATCCCCCAGCCTGCCTGCTCAATATCCAATGGTGGTTTAAAATACCTGATCACTTATAGTTTTCTCTTTCAAGTACACCTCTTTGAAGCTTATAAGTAAGAGTATTCAGCGCTGTTTTAAACTGACCATATGGGTGAAGTACATAAATCTCTCTAAGGCAGTGGTTTTCAGCCTGTGGTGCGTGGACACCTGGGGGTCTGCAGCAGACTATGCCTAAGATTTCCAAAGGGGTCCGCACCTCCATTTGAAATTTTGTAGGGGTCCGCAAATGAAAAAAAGGTTGAAACCCATCACTGTAAGGAGACGTGGGAAGAGTCATTCGGATAAACAACTTGATTGGACCTTCCTTATGGAAACGACAGGAAACGAAAGAGCTGTTGAGAAGGTCAGGTTGGAGCGAATTCATTGCAGGGCTGCACTTTACAGGGTGGTGACAAATTCTGCTGTGTATCAGAGCCAGCTGTCTGCCTTGCCGGTACATCAGCAGAGCCCACAGCTCGGAAGTGCAGCAGTACAGGGGATGCTGGAGGAGGAGGAGGCATTGGCGGGGTCCTGTCTGCCACGCTGGAGTTTTTCCTTTCATTAAAACTGTGCTTTAAGCCTGCTTTGATTGGGGCATATATATAAAAATGCTATTTGTAAAACACCGTATATACTTTCTGTGAGCTATGTACATATCCGCATTATAGGCAGGATTTTCCAGAGCACTCGGCATTGGACTAACTATCGCAATGGAAGCGGTTAGCCCAACTCTCAGTCCCGTTGACTGCAATGGGCACAGCGGGCTACCATCTAATCTTATCTCTATCGGCTGTAATAGATACGCTCCCTAGCTATCTGCCTACCCATCATAAAATGGAAGTTGCATTCTTGAGTGGTTAGAAGGTTGGACAGAAAGTCCGGGCTCCTGGTTTTATTGGGAAGTCCCTTAACCTCTCCACGTCTATTTCCCACCCCCTGACGTTCCCTGTGCATGGAAAACTCTCCTTATATGATGCATAGAGCACTGTGCATCTCTTGCTAGGCACTTCTTGAAGCAGAAACACAGTGCAGTAGAATCTGTTTATACAGATGAAACAGGAGATACGGTGCCTACTTCCTGAGACTGTAGTGACGAGTCCTATTGACGTGAATGTAAGAAGGATCAGGGTCATGGGTAAACAGTGATTTGGATAAGTGTGTGGTTCTGGTGTAACTGAGGTGTCTGGGGGCACAGCCCAGTTCTGAATAGTTTTCCCTCCCCACCGCAGGAGGGGAAGAGTTCTGCTATAATGTGGCTGATGTGTATTAGATTATTTTCTAACTCCATCACTATTCTAGGTAGTTTGGTTTGGTGTTTTTCATTAAAATCAAAAGTAACCAGAGTGGCTTTTAACTCAGCAGTCCTAACTCTGGCCCCGACTCAGCCAGGTAAGTGAGTACATGCCTAACTGATTGAAATCGGGAGGATTATTCACAGTTGGAATTAGATACAAGCCCATTTACTTTGCCAAATTAGGGCCTAATTGCTGGTGCCATTAGAGCAAGCAATGATTTGAACATTGAACCTAACGAGGGCAGAGTATTGTAATTTGTGACTCTTATTCCCCATACAAGAGTTAACATTTTGTTCTAACTTTTATGCCATGATGTTCAGTCCTAAAGGCTGTCTGAGGTTAATATTGGCAACGTCAGTTAATCAATTAACATTTAGGCATTGGTTGAAAGCCCTCGTGAACCTTCAGCAAATGGTGGGGGCGGTGGAGAGGGTTGGCAGGAAGGGAGCTGAAATTTAATGGGAAACTTTCATGCTCAGTCAAGTTGCAAAATTTATTTGCACATAAATCAGTTTCTTTTTAACAAGATTTTAACTTAATTCCCTTCCCAAAACTCTGGGAGGCTTAACGGTATTTAGATGTGAAATGGATTTGTAAGTGTTAAAGATGCCATAATTGCTCCCCTCTTTAATAGACTGTACAACTGCAGCATGTAAGGAAGGCTGGGAGGTTAGTCTGCTAAAGTGCTTTGATTTATGATGCCATGTTGCTGCTGTGACCTGGGGGAAAGAAACCAGTTTAATAAAGTTTAGATATTGCAGTGTCTCACTATCCTGTCACCTAGGGCCTGATCCAAAGTCCACTTAAGTTGATAGAAAGACTTTGGTTACCTTAATTTGGTTTTAGAACAGGCCTTACAGCTAACTCTGGGAAGCCGGAAAGGTTGCAGGGATGTAGCTGAAGGCAAGAATGGACCTGAAGAATCAGGCTGTATGTGAAAGTTTGATTCCAGTGCTGGGCCAGGAGCTGGAGTTTTTAAGCTCCTGCAGAACAGGAGAGTGTTTCATTCACAAGTGTCTTATTCTTTTGTGAATGGAGACTTGGCAGCCTGGAAGCCGAAAGCTCTTTGACAGATGGGTGGCATGTGGGCTCCAGGGGTGATCCTACAAACCCTTACTCCCTGGAGTATTCTCATGGAGTTGAACGGGATAGCTGCCATGGAGCAGGGGAACTGGGCCTCATTTTGTACAGCATCTTTCATAGTATCTTTACCCCCCCAGATGCTCTCCGAGCCATTGGAGGGCTGATCTTTCTTTCCCAGGCCTGCTGATCTCTGGCACAACAGCCTCTGATTTCTGAGCCATCGGCGCAGTCCAATCACCAAACCTCCATCCTATGGTATAATATACAGGCACCAGAATTAGTGGCATGATGCTTTGACTGTGTTTATGGGCTGTGCTGTGACCCTGAGAATGAAAGGCTAATCCATCAAGGCCCGCTCAGGCTGCAATATGGCTCTTCTTGTGTCCACCGAAGACAGTCCCCAGGAGGGATAACAAAAGAAGACTTCAGCATTTGTGCTGTTCACGCTGTCAGCCATCCTGAGTCCTGTGCCCTGCTGCCATGGTGGTCGTAATTAAAGGGGTTGTGCTAATGACATAGAATCTCTTCTAATGGTATTAATACCTTGTAAGATCAAGAGCCAAAGTACTTTAAGGCTTCTTCTAGTGTTTGCTGCATAGAGCTATTGAACTTTGACTATGCACAGTTTCATTTTGTTTTTATAAGAACTGACTGTTGTAGATCTGGCAGGGGGGTGTGTGTGTGTCTATGCTTAAAATATCAATATTAGACACAAAGTAGATTTATGCAGATGGGCTACAGTTAAACAATGCGTGGGTGCCAGTGTTTTAAGATACGTGGATAAGGCTCTTCCAAAGAGATGCAGTGCTAAACAGTGCAATAGCTTCACTTGGGGCATGCGGACGCATGTGGTTATGGGTAACAGGCAGGCCCAGTACTGTAATATTTCGTCATGAGGACGATGCAGGTAAAGATAGGAATCGCTCTGTTCTGCAGTTCTGCCGGCGTCCGTCAGCCTCAAAACTCTGGTGTCCTCTCGCTGTCTGAACGTTCAGGCGAGAAAGCGGTTAGTTTGGTTGGCTAGAGAGGAAAAGGATAGTGACAGTTGCTGGATGGGGGAATGACCGACCCTGCAATGGAATGACCCTGGAGGAAAGAGAAGAGGGGAAAGAAAACCCAACCTCTCCCTGGCCCCTAGCTGCTATTAAAATGTTAGACACAGGCCTCAAAGTCAAAAGGCAAGGCGACAGACGGCCCTTTCACCGTGCCTGCTGTTCTTAATAAAAGGTGGGTTTCTAAGGAACACTGCAGAAGAATGTGGGATAGCGGCCTGAGGGCAGAGGCTCCCCTGTTGTCTGCTTTCAGTCAATAAGGCTTCATGTTGACACAGGGATTTTTGCAGGCGAAAGGTGTAGAAGGCTGCATTGTGTAGAAGGCTTCCCCCTCACTGGCTGTTTCCTTGGTTAAATTTAACAACCAAAATATCAGGCTCAAAGGAAATATTTGTCTGCTCAAATGTATTTTTTAATCTCAGACTTTGGAGAGGGGGAATTTTGTTGCCAAAAAACTATTTTAAGGGATTTTTTTATTACTTAAGCTACAGAGGGGTTGTGTATTTTTTTTATGGGAAGACACAAGTTAGATCCATCACTATTCCTGTGTTTCTCTTTCATTCTTGCTGTCTGTTTCTTCCTCTTTTCGGTCTCGTTTGTTTCACCATAGTGCAACTAGTGAAATACTTTAGGTTAGTATTTTCAAAAGCATCCAAGTGACTGAGGAGCTGAGATCCCACTAACTTTCAATGGGATTTTGGCCTCTTAAGTCATTTATGAGCTTTTCAAAACCCTATCCTCATTCTCAAAAAAAAAAAAAAAAAAAAAAAAAAAAAAAGGACTTTTGGCACCTTAGAGACTAACAAATTTATTTGACCATAAGCTTTCGTGAGCTACAGCCCGCTTCATCGATGCATGTAGTGGAAAATACAGTGGGGAGATTCCCCCCACCCCACTGTTCCTCACATGTTCTTGTCAACTGCTGGAAATGGCCCATCTTGATTATCAGTACAAAAGGTTTCCCCCGCCACCCCACTCTCCTGCTGGTAATAGCTCACCTTACCTGATCACTCTCCTTACAGTGTGTATGGTAACACCCATTCTTTCATGTTCTCTGTGTATATAAAATCTCCCCACTGTATTTTCCACTGCATGCATCCGATGAAGTGACCTGTAGATCATGAAAGCTTATGCTCAAATAAATTGGTTAGTCTCTAAGGTGCCACAAGTACTCCTTTTCTTCTTTCAGATACATACTAACATGGCTGCTACTCTGAAACCTGTCCTCATTCTGTTTATAAATCAGGGCTGAATATAGGTTGTTTAACTCTTGGTATCTTCAGACTTTAATCTTGGGTTTTATTTCCAAGATTACTAATGTAGATATATGGATCAAATGTGTTGCTTGTGGGACTTTCCCATATATGGAGATAAGGTAGTTTAAATGATTAGCCAAAACATGAATGAGGTGATTTTTGAGAAAGAAATGAAGTACTGGTAAGTCTTATTCATCCTCTAGTGACATGATGGTTTCACTGGTACTGAAGTTTATGCCAAAATTTCACGGTTTATCAAATGTAATTCTGGCCTAATACCACATGGGAATCCTCTGGTTAAGGCAGAGGTACGTTTACTCTCACGATGCAGCGTTCTTACTGTAAGTCAACAAAAGAGCTTTAACTTTGCTGTGAAAGTGGTACTGAAAGATGGCACCGTAGGCCAAAAAAAGTCACATCCTATACTCTCCAATGACACCAGCATTTCCAAGGTTAATGATTTCTATAGCTGTCTTAAAAAAAAAAAAAAAAAAAAAAAAAAAAAGTCAAATATGTCATAATTTCCCCCCCCCCCCAAATTTTGACAAGGTGAATTTTTTAATTTTATTTTGAACATCAAAAAATTAAGTGAAAATTCTCATAAAAAATGTTCGGACGAATTTCTAATGAAATTTAATTGCAAAATCCAAATTGGGAAAAGGTCAAACCCATGTTCATTTGCAGCTAATATGCAAAGTGCAGTGGACGTGTACTCAGTTGATGTAGAAGGCTTGTGTGGATTGGATTCCCGAGGGGTACATGGAAGTTAGACCACCTGCAATCAAATTGTGGGTTTGATTCTGTAAGCTCTACTCACGCTAGCTGTCCTTACTCAAGAATGTAACACAATGGGGACAACCTGCATGAGTAGGAGGCCTTAGATCCTTATGAACTAACCCACAAAGTGTTCTATACCCTTGGTCTTTGGACAGCCCAGTGGACCTGTTGGAATTTAATGCATGACTCTGCATTAAGCCTGGATTCTGTTTTTCAGGGATGAGACTGCTTTAGAAGTATCGGTTACATTTGAAGTGCCAGAAATGTTTTGTTTCAGATAGTGTCTGGGAGTAAAGGATCCCTAAGGAAATTAATTTAACCTTCAATTAAACATAGCCAGGGAATTCTCTAGGCCTTCGATCAACAAGGGCAGAGTGCAGATGGATCTGAAAGTACTTTGTGGCAAGAGATGGCTGGCCCCTCAGCTAGTGTAAATCAGCATTGCGCCACGGCCACAGAGCTATGCTGGTCTACACCAGCTGAAGAGGTGGCATTGAAAACGAATGCAAAAATCAACAGGAAAAAGTTAGCAGCCTGGATTCTGAGGGTGGGAATTAAATGATTTTTCTCTTAGCCTCCTCATTTCTCATCCTACATTTTTATTGTGAATGAATCTCTGGGACTCATCATCCCATTGAAAGGCAGTTACTTCCGTGTAGCTATTTACCATCATTGATGAATAGTCCAGGCTGTTTCACTTCGTGATGGGATTATATTGTGTTTCATTACAATGGGGACTTTGATTCCAAAATTGTCCAGATATTTCTGCCAACAAAACAATATAAGATTTGCCCCCTCCCTGCTAGAAAGAGCAGCAGCTTGAGTTCCTGTACTTCCCTCAACCACCCCTCTCCTCTCACACAAGCATTTCCAGCTTTGGGGAATTCCTTTTGTTGTCTTTCAGATAAAAACCTACTTAGATGGCTTGGGCTAGGTATAAAAAACATCGAAGACTTGGGATTGCAATTCGTTTTTTTTTTTTGTTTTTTTTTTTTTAAATTAAGCAAAGATTGCAGATGCAGCTGCCTGCTATATTAACTGTATGTCACTCATAATAACCCGTTGCTTACTCACCCACTGTTCCTTTCTAGCCGGTGTCCTGGGGTGTTTATTAAACTCAGGTGTGGACAGGAGTTTAAAGTGAAACAGGCTGTTTTTAATTTAGCATCACTGTTTGGCTGTAGTGGTTCCCACGGTGATTCCGCAGTTCTAGTGCTGTCTCCTTAGGAGAGGAGGGGGAGATGAAGGAATGCTGGCAAGAGGAAATTCCTCAAGCTCCTGCTTGAGGACCTGGTGCTGATAGGAACAAATCTTTGCCCTTGTGTTTTATCCAAGACGTGCCGGGTGTGTGAGCGCTGAACTCCTTCCTCAAACCCAGTTGCAACAAGAAGCGGATGAAGGCCAGACAAGCCTGCGCAGTTCTCCGTGGGGTGTAGCGCAGGGCAGAGTGATTGTACTGGCTTTCAGAGTAGCAGCCGTGTTAGTCTCAAATCGGTTAGTCTCTATGGTGCCACAAGTACTCCTTTTCTTTTTGCATGGGCTTTGCTTTGACCATCCTCCTTGTCATTTGGGGAATGAATTTGTAGTGTTTTGTGTACCTTCCTCTGAAGCAGCTGGTTATGGCCACGGTCTGAGGCAGGGTGCTGAGCTAGATGGGCGGCTGGCCTGGTGCAGTCTGCCAGGGTGAGCAGCCCTCAGTGGTGAAAGAACAGGTTAAGGACTATTTAGAAAAGCTGGACGTGCACAAGCCCCTGGGGCTGGATGCGCTGCATCCGAGGGTGCTGAGGGAATTGGCGGATGTGATTGCAGAGCCGTTGGCCGTTATCTTTGAAAACTCGTGGCGATCGGGAGAGAGCCCGGACGATTGGAAAAGGGCTAATGTAGTGCCCATCTTTTAAAAAAGGGAAGAAGGAAAATCCAGGGAACTACAGACCGGTCAGCCTCACCTCAGTTCCTGGAAAAGTCATGGAGCAGGTACTCAAGGAATCCATTTTGAAGCACTTGGAAGAGAGGAAGGTGATCAGGAATAGTCAACATGGATTCACTAAGGGCAAATCATGCCTGACCTACGTGATTGCCTTCTATGATGAGATAACTGGCTCTGTGGGTATGGGGAAAGCAGGGGACGTGATATATCTTGACTTTAGCAAAGCTTTTGATACAGTCTCCCACAGTATTCTTGCCAGCAAGTTAAAAAAGCATGGATTGCATGAATGGACTATAAGGTGGATAGAAAGCTGGTTAGATCGCCGGGTTCAATGGGTAGCAATCAATGGCTTGATGTCTAGTTGGCAGCCGGTATCAAGTGAAGTGCTCCAGGGGTTGGTCCTGGGGCTGGTTTTGTTCAACGTCTTTATTAATGATCTGGATGATGGGATGGATTGCACCCTCAGCAAGTTTGCAGATGACACTCAGCTGGGGGGGAGAGGTAGATACGCTGGAGGGTAGGGATAGGGTACAGAGTGACCTAGACAAATTGGAGGATTGGGCCAAAAGAAATACGATGAGGTTCAACAAGGACAAGTGCAGAGTCCTGCACTTAGGACTGAAGAATCCCGTGCACTGCCATAGGCTGGGGACTGACTGGCTAAGCTGCAGTTCTGCAGAAAAGGACCTGGGGTTTATAGTGAACGAGAGGTTGGATATGAGTCAACAGTGTGCCCTTGTTGCCAAGAAGGCTAATGGCATATTGGGCTGCATTAGTAGGAGCATTGCCAGCAGATTGAGGGAAGTGATTATTCCCCTCTATTCGGCACTGGTGAGGCCACATCTGGATTATTGCATCCAGTTTTGGGCCCCCCACTACAGAAAGGATGTGGACAAATTGGAGAGAGTCCAGCGAAGGCAATGAAAATGATTAGGGGGCTGGGGCACATGACTTACGAAGAGAGGCTGAGGGAACTGGGCTTATTTAGTCTGCAGAAGAGAAAAGTGAGGGGGGATTTGATATCAGCTTTCAACTACCTGAAGGGGGGTTCCAAAGAGGATGGAGCTTGGCTGTTCTCAGTGGTGGCAGATGACAGAACAAGGAGCAATGGTCTCAAGTTGCAGTGGGGGAGGTCTAGGCTGGATATCAGGAAACACTATTTCCCTAGGAGGGTGATGAAGCACTGGAATGGGTTACCTAGGGAGGTGGTGGAATCTCCATCCTTAAAGATGTTTTTTTTTTAAGGCCTGGCTTGACAAAACCCTGGCAGGGATGATTTAGTTGGGGTTGGCCCTGCTTTGAGCAGGGGGTTGGACTAGATGACCTCCTGAGGTCTCTTCCAGCCCTAATCTTCTATGATTCTGTGCTCCTGCTTTATGACCCAGCCTTCTGGCCAGGTCACTAAACAGTCCTCCCCTTCTGGGGTAAAGTCTCACTGGACTCGCTGTTTGGGTATCATCTCCAATTCTAGATTATGCCACTTCCCTAGTGGTGGGTAGGGAAACTGGGGCCACCCACTACTTCAGGTTCCAGCTCAAGGACCCTCAAATCAGCAGCCATGGGCTGCACCATCTCAAATCTTGCTGCTGTTTTCCTGGGCCCTTCCTACTCCAGCCCCATCAGGCTTCTGCTCCACCACCCTTGTTTCAGGGCAAGGAGCCAAGGGCTTCTACTCTCTCCTTGGGTCTCCTCCTTTGCTTCTCTAAGCCCAGAGAAAGACTGCAGGCTTCCATGTTGCAACCCTCTTTCTGCTGCATACTTCCTGGCTTTATACCAGCCCCGCCTGGTCCTGCCCAGCTGGGTACTATCCTCAGTCAGTACTTGCTCATCCAGCCTAGTTCTCCCACAGGTGTGGCTCCTCCAGTTACTTAACCCCCTCTGAGTCTTTTCTGGGATCCTCTGGGGTGAACTCCCCGTCAGAGGTGGGAATCTCTGCTTGCTTAGGACAGGATCCCCCCCAAACGCATTTCATGAAAACCACTGAACCCCCCTCAGAAGCTAACAGCTTTTAGCCGAGAGAAAGCATAAACTCTGTAGCTAGCTGGGTGGGATCTGAACCAGGGACCCAGGAGTGAAAGGCCCTGTATCCCATTACCCTCTGCTCTCCTCTCCCCAGTTATTCTTCTTAATGCACTTTGTTCTTTAAGTGGTTGTTGAAAGTCTTCACTGCGTCTAAAAGTGTCCAGCATCCAGGTGTGTGTTGGAAAGCCATGAACTGGCTTCTAACTCTTGATCCTCCTCTTTTGCCACCTCGCTTACCCCCCTCTCCCCATTACTTCTCTCTTGCTCTCCTGGGAACCCATTGTGACTGCTATGAAACATTCAACTTCTTAACGGATGCATATGCCAGAAACCACAGTGAGAAACTGCAGGTGTAGTTTCAAAGTAACCTGATCCTAAACCCACCATGCCATCCTCATTATTAGGAAGAGCCTTAAGCTCTGCAGAGGAGAGATTGGCTTGAACAGACGTCTTGTGGGTTTTTGTTTTGTTTTTTAAAGAGGCAGGTGTTTGGAAATAACTCATGTCTCATTTGAACACAGCAGTGGGTGTTCTGGTGATTTCCCCCCTGCCCCCCAACAATGATCCACTTTCAGCCCACCGTGGGGGTTTGAAGGTGCTCCTGTGTGCTTGGCGTTGGAAAAGCACAAACAACCAGAGGGCGGGGAAAATCTGAAAGGGAGCAAGGTTTAAAAACAAAGGCTTCCTCTAATGTGAATGCTCACACGCACACAACCTCCTGGAAGCAGAAGGTGGTGATGAGACAGGCAGGTGTTCTGCCGAAGGCTCCCTGGGGAGTGTAGAGCCTGTCTGGTTAAGACTTTGATCATTCTGATGTTGAGAAAACTCCCACTTTTATATAGGTTGTGCGTGCTCTTCAACCCCTTTTGACATGAGCTGTTTGATGCATACAGCACAGATCATGGGGCTCCATTTTGCCGTGGTCCCCCAGCCTCCCCGACACTCCAGAAATCCAGAATCCCAGGAATATAATTGAGTTGTATCTAGAAGAGCTGGTCAACATCCTTTAGAATTCAAAATTGTAAATTTCAATGAGAAAACGGGAAAAACTGTCAGAAAAATGTTTGTGATTGCCTTCCCCCATCCCCATTTTTCAACCTGCTTTAGTTTTCTAATGTCTGATCCAGAGAGCAGTCTCCTCGTTCATCCCAACCCATCTGTTGCACTAGAGGTGTCCTTTAATTTGCGGGAGGAGGAGGACCTTTCCCAGTGGCCTGTCCATAACCCAGGTGGTGGTGGTGGTGATGGTGATTTGTGTTATAGTGGTGCCTAGATGCCTGTTGTGCTAAGTGCTGTACAAACATCAAATAAGAGGTAGCCCCTGCCCTGAAGATCTTAAAAATCTAAATAGACAAGATAAAGGAAAGGAGTTCCTATTTTTATCCCTGCTGAGGCAGAGGTTAAGGGACTTGCCCAAGGTCACACAGGCAGTATGTGGCAAGGCTGGGAAGTGAACGTGGGTCTTCTGACTCAGTGACTTAAGCACAAGACCATCCTTCCTCCCCCGAATTGTGGTGGCCTTGGAACAACCTCCTTGTCAGAGCCCTGTTGGAGGAGAAAGTAGTTTAAAACATGGAATGTTCCCGTGGTAGCCCTGAGGAATCATGGCAGATGGCCAACAGGACAAAGCTGTCTTTCCTTTCCACCTTTAGGCTGTGCCTGGAACATCTGGTGACTTGTTCACACAGCCACACTGGGAAGGCAGTCCAAGAAAGGATGCATCAGGCTGAAAGAGAGAGACTGTAGTATACCTCTGGCTAGTGCACAGACCTGGGACTCCTCCTGCTATTTGCTTTCCCACAGGGACCAATTTTCCATGCTTGTTTGTCTTCTCTCATGGCAGGAAAACCTTAGCTTGTACTGCACTAGACCAAGAGATGCAAGCTATCTTGCTGTCACCTCCATTTCCAGGTTGCAATTAAGTAGATGGGATGCTTCCAAAGTTAGCTAGGCTGACGCCCTGACATTAAGCTGTCACGTAGACACTAGTTTTCATGTCTAATCCTTGGCAACGCTCCTCACAGGAATTCTGCAGTGACCACCATGGCTGGTGTGCACTCAGGGAGAGCAGCTTCCATGAGTTTATGCCTCTAAGTGGAAATCAGGATCTACTAATTGCTCTCAAATGAACTGATTTTTCAGTGCATGAATGAAACCAGGACACCAGCTGGAATACGAGAAGCAAATCTTTCTCTCTGTGTCCCCAAGAGCAGCTTTTCTCTACCAATGGGCCTTGCTATTATTATTTGTATTGCGGTAGGGCCTGGAGCTGCAGGCAGAGATCAGGGTCCCATCCCACTAGGCACTGTACACACAGCTGAAAGGCTGATCATTTAATTTAAACTAAGAAATATGGGCTTGATTGAAGCCTATGTTCTCCAGCGAGAATTCAGCTGAATAGAAACCAGTGATCTAACTAGGTGAATAAACTCCTCTGTGTAGGAGTTTAACAGTAAAAACAGACCTGACAGTTGTTTTCAAGCAACCACTGGGTTACTAGACATGTATTTCGTTTACATAAAGGGACTTTTTAAAGACTTGCCCAAGAGGTAGACAGTTCTAGTTCCTGTTTATCTGCATGGAGATGACCATTATCCACTATAAATGCTGCAAAATAGTTTAATGAACTGGTTGTACACCACTGCCCTCTACTGCTTAGAATCAGAAATTGTTCAGCTGTGTCATATCCTTTATAGTGCATCCAACTCAAGGAGAGTCTCCTTTTCTTTGATGGTCATTGGCAAATGTTCCACTATTGGGATATCCAGATAGTGTTTGGCCAGTCAGGGTTCTGCTGGAATTTGGCCAGTGAACAGGTCCAAATTGTGTTGCAACACCCTTGCTTTTGACCTAGACAGGGAGTCGGGTTATTGCATGGTGCGTGGATGATCTTTTGGCTCATTTGGCTACAGTGGAATTTAAAGCTTGCCATGAACACGATTTCTGAGCTCTCTTTTCATCAAGACCAAAATGGCTGCCCCATTGAGGGGGCCAAGAGAATGAGGAGATCAAAGCAGAGACAAGACTGTCCAAACATTTGGTTTGATGTTACTTTAGCACGTGCTACATATATTCTTATCACAAAGATAGTTGTTTAGCTTTGAGATACAGTGCCAAATCGAGGAAGTTGCCTTTAAGGCTCAGTGAGGTCCACGCCCTAGTTTGTTGTTGGGAAAGGGCATTTTTTAGGATGGTGAAGTATGACGTGAAACCCCGGAGGGAATACCTCATGGATTTGATTTTCATCTCCTCTGCTGTGCTGTTTCCGAGCAATGGAAAGAATGCTGTGCCAGGCGCTCTTCAGACACCAGGTCAGGTGGCTTATCTAGGATCATTGCTAAAAGGCCACAAATACTGTGGAACAACAGATTCGCTTCGTGGCTACAGCTGGGGTGTGCTCTACGCACATTCAACATAGGTTGCATTTGTGTAGGACTTTTCACCCTAACATTCTTTATAAACATTACACTGTGGGTTTGGGGAGCGTGATTGTCCTCATGTTACAGATGCAGAAATGGATGCACTGAGCAGTGAAGTGACTTGCCAAAGACCACACAACGAAGTTAGAAACCAGACTCCTGATTCCCAGTCCTGTGCTTTAGCCACAAGACCTTTCTTCCCCATAAAGCAACAGTTTCTTTTTCCGATCTATCGCTGTGCAACCAGATCTTGTGATAAGTATTTTTTTCTTTTACAGCTGCTCTTTCCATCTTTCCCTCTCAAGCCTCGCCAGCATACGCTAATGCTGTGAATGCTAACGAAGGAGAATGTCTGGGGTCAGATTGTGAAAGGTGTTGAGCCCCTACATCTGCAGGTGCACCTTTCATGTGCCCACATCATTACCATGAGGAAGGGTAGGAAATCCCTGTTCCAGTGAAATCACTGAAGATGTCTGCCTAAAAATTGACAGCATGATTCAGCCTATTTGTCCCTTTATGCAGCAGTGAGGTTCATCCCCAGGGAGGTATTAGAAGCCCTGTCTCTTGAGAATGCACAGATCCCCTGGGGAATTTACTGTAGGGAACGCTCTTGTATTGCCAGCCATATGGGGGCTGGAGAAGGCCCTGTGTCTAATCTCTAACATTGAGAGGTTAGCTCCTGCCTCGCCAAGCTCTGATATGTTCCTGGTAGAGATGATAAAGTGCTGCTTTTATTGTCAGCTGGCGACATTGCCCACCGGCTGATAAATAGCTGTAAACTTTGAACCCAGGCATTTGGTGTAAATAAATAAATAAATCCCTGTGATGTGAGAGCAGGGACTTGTCCATAAAACACCACCTGGAGCACAGCAGGGTTTGTAATCTCTGAGGGCGACACCTGTAATCAATGGGGCAAAGGGAATGCAGGAAATGCAAGGGGAAGGCTTGGAAATCTGGGGCTGGTGTGAGTGGCAGATGTCAGCTGTGGAGCTGAGAGCACTCTCACCTGCAAGTGACTGCTATTCAGGAGGCAGAGGGAAACTACGGGCCCCATTAATTCAAAGGCAGGGGGACTAATGAAAGCCATGACCCTTCCTTCCGAGACTTTCCCACAGGTGCTTTTACCTTAAGGGAAAACAAACATGGCCATTTATGTTTCCAGCAGCTGAGAGTTAGGAAGAAGTTACTTGCTCGTGCCTGAGATTAAGCAGGTCAGTGTAAACTTGGTGGGGATGTCTAGAAGGTGTGAGGTGCTAGTTCCAAACTCACCCCCTCCCCATTCCTCCCCTCCCCACACCTTTTTTTATTGATTCTTCCTCACTGAACCTAACCGCACCAGAAGGCCAGTCTTAAGGGAGCCCCCAGGCTGGTGTACTAGGCCACCAGCATTTTCTTCCTGGGGCATGTACTTAGCCTTGCTAGGTGGGATTACAAGCACCTCTGGCTATTTTCTAGAGCAGCTGCCATGCACCCCCATCTCCAATAAGTGACTCCGCCTCCTGAATGCCATGGTCCTAGGATTGCTGGAGCTCTATAGGTGAAACCGTCTTGTTTGCTGTCACTGGGAAGTTTTAATGTTATGCCCCACGCAGGCTTTGTTCTGAGCCCTACTGACTCTCATTTGTGGTTTTATCCCTTTGCACTGGAGGCAACAGTGCCCAGCGCTGGCCAGGAAAACACCCACTTCCTATGACAAGAGCTTTCCTCCTGCCACCCTGAAAACCTAAGTGGGGTGTCTGCGGCTGAAAGCTCATGGGTTAGTAATAGTCTCGTGTGATGCTAACTGGGAAATGCAGGCTGGCTCTGTTTACGAGTGCTGATTCTGCTGTACACACCTGGCATCTTTTCAATAACCTCATCTGCAAGAAGCCCTTAAAATGCTGGTTGTTTCATAGCATAGGATGTTACCATGTCTGTCTTGTGAGGGCTTTGCTGCTCTCCCCCATCATGTGATGCACATCCCGTAGGAGTGTTGTCTTGGGTTTCTTGTCAATCGTTTTTGCTTTGGGGGTGGGGAGGGCAGTTGGCTTGTCATCTGTCCCTGGGGTGGCAGATGGGAGCTTAGCTTAGAAAGGAAAACAGCAACACTCTGAATTAGTCCTGGGTTAAAGGTCACAGAAACATCTGCCTTAGAATGCTTTCAGTGGCTGCATTTCTATAGTGTATGAGGGACAGAACCTGTTGCTGGTAAGACGAGAGAGAGAATCCCTGCACAGTGGAAATATTGAAATAAGTGAACAAAAGGGGAGGCACTGTTTGTTGAACAACAGACACGGGCCAGCCTTTGGCAGGCGTCCTCCCCGTCCCTGCACGCTGTCAGCCCCCGAGCCTGCACGCTGTGCTTCTGGGCCACTATCTCACCGGCCCTGTCTTAGAACGCAGTTATACTAGTCTCTTTGCAATCAGCTCTGTGATACTCTGGAGGCCAGATTGAGACCAGACATAGGGAAGAACAGCTGGCTTCAGTGGAAGATACCTGGTCTGCACTGGGCCCTGGGTATCTACATTGTATTTACCTCTTTTAAATGCATATTTGAGTACACCATATTCTTAGACACTCAGCACACAGGAAACGAATTTATTTGGGGTATGCGTAATCTAAAAACATTAGAACAGGTACCCAACCAACTCCTGCATCCACAAGTCATACGAGCATGTGTGTGGGTGTGGTTTACACACACACACTTATACAATCCATGGATATAGAACTGGTTGGGCACCCTAATATTTCTAATATTTGTGTTGTAATCTGTTAGAGCCTGGGATAGACACAGTGGATGAAAGTGACCATACTATGTAGCATTTCAAGTCAGCCATAGTCCAGCAGCTGGTGCATGGAGTTGGGGGCTGCTACTCCCAGTTCTGCCACTGTGACTCACAATATGGTCTTGGGCAAGTCACTTCACCTTTTGGTGCGCCATCTGTAGAAGGGAGAGCAGCGTGCAATGATCCCCACCTTAGCAGAGCAGCTTGAGATCTGGGGATACAATGTGCTAAAGAAATGTTAAGGATTATGAATTAGAACCTCCCTGGCCACCTTTTTTTTTTTTTTTTTAACCATATTACATTTTATTACTAGAAAATTTGGCAGGGACATACCTTTAAAAAAAAGCCAAACCCACCACAGTGGTGTCACGGGAGCTGACCCATCAAACTCCCTGTGTCGTCGCTAAACTGAAAGGACGTCAGAGTGAGCGTAAAGAGCAAGAAGCCCAGCTGGTGTAAATCGGTATAGCTCCATTGGGATGAGCCGACGTACGGCAGCTGAGAATGCTGCCCAGTATCTGTATCTGCACGTGTCGGAAACTGGTTGCTTTATCAGCATTCTGTTATGTCTTATCCCCATTTTGCGCAAGATCTCACCTGATCATATCAGTCACATTTGAGTCAGATCATTTTGAAAATGTTATCTTAAAAATGCAGGGGATTTTGGGGGTCAGGAGGCAACTTTGTCACCGGTGTGTCCTTTCCTAGTGTGCTAACTCAACCTTTTCCCACCCAGGCAGCATCTTAAATAACTTAGCGAGGTCAGTGTGGGTGCAAGGGAAAGTATTTGGTGAAAGGTGTTGAGCTCAGGTGTCATTTGCCTGTTGGAGTCTTCTATCCATCCTTTCTTTTTGCAGTTGAAATATTTGACACTTCATCGCCAGGTTAATGAATAAATGGAAGCTTCTCCCAGCAGAGAGAACACAGATATTTTAGCCATTCTTGTTTGCTTTGGGAACGGGCTGTGGATGGGTCGGGATTTCTGCCTTGGGAACTGATTTCTGGCATGAGCTATTGGTGGTTTCAAAGGGAATCTGGGGTTTGGGAGAAAGCAGATCCCCTCTGTGATGCAAGGGGGTTTGCCTATATTCTGCCTGTCAGCACATGAAAACGAATGTGTATCTTTGACACGTCTAGTGCAAATTCTTATTCAGCTCAGATTGCCCTGCTGTGTAAAGGCAGTTTGCTTAAGGGTGGGATCTGTTATATGGAGGATTGGTGTAGCCCATAGAGCTAGCTGCTGCATTTATTTAATTCAGCAGTAATGCAAGGAACCTACAAGCCTGTCTCCTGTAAGACCTGGGCGTCAGCAGTTAGCATATGGCTTGAGGCCTATGAACTTTGGCCCAGACCAGTGGCCTAACGGTCACCCCTAAGTTTTGGGGAACTGTGAGTAGAGTGTTTAAGGGAGAGGTTTGTCCATAACGACACCAGCCAGCTACGGGAACATGAGCTAACACCACCTTTGGGATATTTTAGAATGGGAATGTGTGCAGATGTCTGACCACAAGAGTTCCATGGAATGAATTGACATACTGGAGAATAAGCTGAGATCATTAATATACTAACTTATAGGAGAAATGCAGCCCAACGTTAGTAGGGTGAGGACATACAAATAAGGAAGAGGGGAGAAACCCCTACTGAATATGCATTAAACATAGTAGCATCAGTGTAACATATTAAAGAAGTTGTACACCAGCCTGGGGGCAGGAGAAGAGAGAGATTTAGCCTTTGGGAGGTGCCTGGATGATGGCCATTGGTGATGAGGAGGATGGTGATGAGGAAGATAATGGCTAACACTTCAGGTTGTTGTGCAAGGGGTGATGTGAGTATATGGATGTTCAGATGCACATTCTGCATCTCTACCTCGGTTAGAGTGTTTGTGACGTTGCTAGCTGTATTAATAAACTATTACAAATACACCAGGGTTCCTAAAGTGTGAGTGTTGCAACTGTGCCCTTCGAGGTTTACAACTATACAGTCATTTTAATAATACTGGGCCTGATCTCAGGACAAGAACCTGTCAAACCTCAGAGTGATAACTGAGAATTCTTATGGAATCAATGTAATATATGATTCACAGATCGGGCTACATGGGTGAATGAGGCTAGAAGGGCTAAAAGTCTGTCTCTAAACGCCCTGCTAAAACATTTTGGTCCCGGGGCAGTCACACTATCCTGGACCAAAACCCCGTACAGTTCATAGAATCATAGAATATCAGGGTTGGAAGGGACCTCAGGAGGTCATCTAGTCCAACGCCCTGCTAAAAGCAGGACCAATCCTCAATTAAATCATCCCAGCCAGGGCTTTGTCAAGCCTGAACTTAAAAACTTCTAAGGAAGGAGATTCTACCACCTCCCTAGGCAACGCATTCCAGTGTTTCACCACCCTCCTAGTGAAAAAGTTTTTCCTAATATCCAACCTAAACCTCCCCCACTGCAACTTGAGACCATTACTCCTTGTCCTGTCCTCTTCTACCACTGAGAATAGTCTAGAACCATCCTCTCTGGAACCACCTCTCAGGTAGTTGAAAGCAGCTATCAAATCCCCCCTCATTCTTCTCTTCTGCAGACTAAACAATCCCAGTTCCCTCAGCCTCTCCTCTTAACTCATGTGTTCCAGACCCCTAATCATTTTTGTTGCCCTTTGCTGGACTCTTTCCAATTTATCCACATCCTTCTTGTAGTGTGGGGCCCAAAACTGGACACAGTACTCCAGATGAGGCCTCACCAATGTCGAATAGAGGGGGATGATCACGTCCCTCGATCTGCTCGCTATGCCCCTACTTATACATCCCAAAATGCCATTGGCCTTCTTGGCAACAAGGGCACACTGCCGACTCATATCCAGCTTCTCGTCCACTGTCACCCCTAGGTCCTTTTCCGCAGAACTGCTGCCTAGCCATTCGGTCCCTAGCCTGTAGCTGTGCATTGGGTTCTTCCGTCCTAAGTGCAGGACCCTGTACTTATCCTTATTGAACCTCATCAGATTTCTTTTGGCCCAATCCTCCAATTTGTCTAGGTCCCTCTGTATCCTATCCCTGCCCTCCAGCGTATCTACCACTCCTCCCAGTTTAGTATCATCCGCAAATTTGCTGAGAGTGCAATCCACACCATCCTCCAGATCATTTATGAAGATATTGAACAAAACCGGCCCCAGGACCGACCCTGTGCTGTTGCCAGTAGCTTATATCTTGTTTACTTTCCTAAGCTGTTCAGGGTTGGGTCTGGTTAGTAGTTGGATGGGGTGGGAGACAGCTAAGAAAAACCTGGGAAGAGCACTACCAACACTGCTTCCTTCTTCCGTCTGGCCTGAGTTAAAACAATAAATGCTGCATCCTGGTGCTAGAAGGGGCTATGCTGTCTCTTTGCATTCAGTGAAAACCAAGGTTAACTGACGACGGGATCAGTCTGAAAGATCTCCCCACTTGTGATCAGGAAAGATCCCGTGGCACTTTTCACAGGAGTTAGCGTTGGATTTTCAAAGGAATTTAGCCAAGGAACTGAGCGCTGGATTTTTAAAGGTATTTCGGCACCTGGTGGGATTTTCAGAATCCTCTAGTCGCCTTGACTAATTTCCATTTCAGACTGTGACATTTCACTTCCCTGAATCCCAGTATTGTCAGCCCCAAGCATCCAAATTCATGAGTGAGGCCCTAAAATCATGAGATTGATTTAAAAATCAGAAGATTTAAAATAATACATTTTGGATTCTTTTTATTTGCCTTTGGTTTCTGAGCCTTTAGGTGTCACATGGATCATGTTTTCGAGCTTTTCTCTGCAACCATAAGGACCAGAAACTTTTTTTAAATGAAAACTGAGCTTGTCAGCTAATCACAGGATTCCCAGAGCTGGGGCTTGAATTAAAACACCAAACAGTGTCAGACTCGCCATAAAATTGCAAAAGTTGGCACTCAGTGGAATCTTCTTTGTATTTCAACTAACTACAGTACCCTTCACTCCCTGTTCTAAGAGTGGATCCCGCAGCCACTTGCACATACAAGTAAAGTTACTCCCCTGTGTGTCTGCAAATATGGGCCCATGAACTGCAGAAGTTGGTGGTTTTTAATGACAAATGATTCTTGTTTGTAAAGAGCTGTAAGATCCTGCAGGGTGGGCAGTGCTAGAAACGTATAAGATATTATTAATTATCTTGTTTCCATGCCTTACAAGCATGGAAAAAACAAGCTTAAGTTAAGGAGTTGCTGGAGTCAGCGTTCAGTATTCCTGATGAGACTGATAACCATTTGATTGTCTCTGCAAAGACGGCAATATTCATGCCCGCAGCTGGGGGATAGAGGAAGCCCTCACGCCATAGTTTTGAAAAGATAATCAGATTAATGTGAACCTGCAAGGAGAGCTCCACAGAGTGAGATTTGATGGTAGCTATTTCCCTAGAGTTGGGTTAGGAATATGTTTTCCCCAATGGCAGGTGGGAATGACATCCCATTGCTTCCAGTACTGAGTGCATAGCAGAGAGAGACACCGGGACCCTTTTTTTCTTTCCTTTCTAGTTTTGATGGTTCTAATTCAGCAGTTGCAGGGAATTAGGGGCCGTGATCCTGCAATTGGGTCTGTGCAGGTGGCTCCTGGAGTCAGTGCAGAGTCCTGCCGGGTCTTAGTCAATGTACCATATAAACCTGCAGTGTTGCATTGATTACAACAGGAATAAAGCCGGGTGGGTTTTGTTTGGTTGCTTTTTGCTTAAAACTTGCTTTAATAGTAAATTTTATCCAGTCTTTCTGTGTTTGCCCCTATCTGCTCCTTCAAGAAAGAAACTAAAGGTGCTAATATTACCAAGTCCATTTTATCAGAGGGGTAGGCATGTTAGTCTGTATCCACAAAAACAACGAGCCGGACTCCTCGTTGTTTTTCAGGTCGCTTTTGTCTTGCATTCTTTGCACACATCAGTTCCCTTTCTTTCAGAATAGTTCTGCTGTCTGGTATGGCCAGAGTTTTCTCTCCCAAGGAGTGTTGCAAACTTCCAGGTGTCAGGACTTAGGCCCTGATTCAGCAAATCAGTTGAGTGCATACTTATATTCCAGTGAGATGGAGCAAAGCAAATGCTTTGCTGAATTGGGGCCTATAAGCAGTGTTGTCAAATGAATTTTGGCCCCAAATGTTCAGAATTTCTACAAAACCACCTTTTCAAAACCTAAGAGCAACAAAAATATTTCTGTGAAACTAAAGAAAAATACAAACCCAACAGCTATTTTAAAACAGCTGCCCGTAGTGCTTGTAAGCTGTAGGTTGCTGCACTAAGAAACTGAAAGGGAAACTGACCCTAAACAAATATGAAAGTGGCTTCCTTGTCCAAGGTGTGAGAAATGCAGAAAGTAAACACAGAGCATAACAGTTTATAGCATCTTAACACTTCTTTTGCTGTTAACGTTCTGCAGTGTTACTGATGACCTAGGCAGGGACATTGGTTTGTTTAAAATAAGATTTGTAAATTTAGAGACCCTTTAACATGATCATATATTCATAGACTTTTAGGACCTTTTTTGATCAACTAGTCTGAGCTCCTGCGTAACACAGGCCAGGAACTTTCACTCTGTGATTGCTGCATCAGGCCCATAACTTCTGATTGAGCTATAGCCACTGAATCTTAAAACGCTGCTAACAAGAATCTAAATTGGAAATGGTCCGAAAACTAATTGGGTGGGTGGGCTTTACTCCCAGCAGTTTCCATGTGAGCCTTATTTCAAATCCTGACAAAACCCCACCACACATGAATCTGAATTCCAATTATGGAATTACTAAGAACCCACCACGTCCCAGTTCCCTTTGATTCAATTCCCACTAGAACATGGTTGAATGCCAGATGAACTGAGGCTGATATTAAAAGGAGAGTGGTTTCCAAGATTATAATGTCACTGCAATTCAGTACATCCCTGGATACAGAAACCTCTTCCCCTGCCCCTGCTTCTCACTTCACAAAACATTGAGCCTCTGCAGGGACCCAACATAGGAAGGCGCCACTGAGCGAGCTGAAGACAGTTTCACAGCGTATTCCTAACGGCAGAGCCCGGTTTGGTTTGGTTTGGTTTTAATACGGCACATTGGGGTTTTTTGTTTCTTTCTCTCTCTCTAGGATGGAGACGGGTGAGAATCTTGCGATGTTCTCATCGCAAGCAACTGTGAAAGTTCTGAGGATTGTTTTTAAAAAAGGGGGAAAATGGTGGTTTTAACAGATGACTGCACACTTTAGCAGTTTACAGTCGGCGTGCCTTCGCTGGCCCTCTGGGACGGAGAGGGGGGTGCGCTGCACAATGGCCTCTCTCATAGGAACAGCAGGCTTCAAAACCAGCCTGTTGAATTCCCTAACGCAGGGATGCAATTCAGCCACCCAGAAGTCCACTTCCTTCCCCATCCCCAAAGCTGCCCCCCGCCCACCCTGTGCAGCTCTTGAAGTTTATTGGACGGCAGGGTACACGGCAGCTGCCGTCCCCTCATTAACATGCACACCTGCTCCCCACAGCCTTTGTGTGTCCAGCAGATGCCCTGATTTATTATTATACACATTTTCTTTTTCATTGGGCCTGGATAATGCCATCTCATTAACTCAAAATGTCTCCGAATCCTGACAAATTCTCACACAATCCCCAACAATGAAATCAGAATCAGGTTAAAAAAAGGGGGGGACTGGCTGTGGGAGGAGGGGGGACGGGACCTAGATGTATTCCTGCCTCTCTCATCTCCCAGTAGAACGTTTTGCAACCTGCTTCTTTGGTGGCTTTAGCACAGGCTGGAATGCCTCTGGGTTTTACGCTTGCTATGCTCATTGGAAGAATCGCCCCTTTGGGGCTTAATAATATTCGGCATTTTGTAAACTCTTTGGCGGTTTGCAGGCTATCAGGGTGGGACCACAGGAACCTCACACTTCCGAAGCAGTTCAGTATTGCCCAGTGTCAGGTTTGAAACGAGGCTTTGTGGAGCGCCGAAGTATTCATTAGAGAAAATCAAGATAGTTCAGCTCAGTGTGTTTCTGATCCTGTTCTCTCTGGGAGCTGAGGACTCAGCCGCTTGGAGGATCAGATGTTAAATATGCATATATTATTTATTTCTGTTACGGTAACACCTAAGCACCTCGAGCAAGGCTCCGGCCCTTGCTGTTCTAGGTGCTGCACAGACGAGGAACAGAGATGCCAGTCCTTGACCTAGAAAGCTCACAATAGGACAGGACCCAACAGATGGACAAAACACAAATGGGAGCTGTTGGGAGGATGAGATCACAATGAAGTAACAGAGTTGCATGTGAGAACAGAAGGCTCAGTTTGCCACTTGCATAACCTGAGTTAGCCTCATGGCTGTGTTTACTCATACTAAGGATGCTCGTAGAGCTATGCCAACAGGAAGTGAAATAAGAGGCATCTCATGCTTAAAGATCCAGGTAATTTTTTCTTTGCTGCTAAACATGGCAGGGTGAAATGGCAAAGAAGCCTTATGCTGGCTTAAAGGCCTCAGTTCACATCAGTGGTGCTAGCAGCCACTGTTTGTTTTCTATGAACTTCTGTACAAGTGACTCTTTGCCACCGCTGTTCACATGGAAGTTGGGGAAAGCAGAAGTCTCACCAGTCCTCGTGCAAATATATTTGCACAAATGCTTGCACCATAAATAGCTTATCCAACTCCTCCTCCTTTATAAAAGGATTAAGTTATCCAGTCACGAGTGCAAAAAAATACTGTGACCTCGAATGACCAATCGCAAAGTGTAACTCGTGACTACCCACAGCCAGTAGCTTGTCAGCAAATCCGCAGATTTGGTCATGTGGGGAAAAGAAAGCATTGAATGAGTTTGAAGGGTGATCGAATTCTTAAATATTGACAAGTGGGGAATTAAAAAAGAAAAAAGGGGGTTTCAGGGCCAGATTCGCAGCTGGTGTGAATCAGCATCTCTCTAGTCATGTCGGTGGGGCTATGGGGACTTATGCTAGTTGAGGCTCTGTCTCTAACCAATTTACTGAGCTGTAGTGCTAACATTTCTGGCAACGGTAGGAGGGTTTCTGATCACAGCTCCCCACTATGAGTAGCTTTATTGAATGTGGCTGTTAAAAGCATGTGACCAGAGCCCAGATCCAGTGCCTGTTGAAGTCCGTGGTGGTCTTTCCATTGACTTCAACGGGCTGTAGATCAGGGCCCAAGAGCTACAGAACTACGCCTTGTCGTAACTCACTACAATCTTTCTCCAAACTCATTTCCCCCAGTTACAGCTTTGATGGTCGCCAAACAATGTGAAATAGGCAAATGTCTGGAGGAGAATTTAACAGGGTGGGCCAAACTCTGCTCTCAGTTACATCTGTGTAAATCTGGAATGCCTCGATATGCCAGGTCACCCTGCCGCTGTCTGCAGAACAGTGACTCTGGAATTACAGCTGCGTCACCACCAGGCTCAGGATCCAGCCCATGTCCGTCACATTTCACTCCTTATGTGCTCCTTTTCTGGGGAGGCTGCTGATTAGAGTCTGGCAGGGCCAAGGCAATGGAGTAAAGCTCCCTTTGAAGCGCAGTAATGCGAGCATCCCAGTTCAAAGAGCGAAATAAACAGCATCTTGTGTTGAAAAGGCCAAACAAAAGGTGCTGAGCCGGGCGGATTTGTGCCAGAGAGGTGTTGACGAGACTTGTCTCCAGAACCTTCTTTTGAGGATCAAGTGCCCTCCCTCTTGCCTCTGAAAGTTTTTCCCTATCCCACCCTTCCCCCTCCCTGTTGTCATCAGCTTGGAGGGGTCTCTGCTGCGGGTCGGGTCGTTCCCAACAATGGGGTGCATTGAAATCCGATTGTTGTTCCCTCCCCCCGCCCCCTTCTTGTTTAATTCATGAGTGAATCAAAGAGAACAACTGGGCGCAGACATAAGGGCGAACCCCACTTCATTGCAGGAGATTCATCTTTGCTGGGAGGATTTGGGAGTGTGGGGTTAAGGGAATCTCTTCAAAGCATTAAGCCTGGTCAGTTACTGGAGGACCGGGGATACCACAAAGCAAACTTAAGCAACCGCTGTTTGTGAGTCAGGAATGACAATTTATTCCGTGCATAGCATGTCAATCCCCTGGTCCTGCAAGCTGCAGAGTACCCTGAGCTCCTGCCGACTTCAGTGCTCGTTGAAGTTGCTCAGCCCTTTCGCAAGGTCACCGTTTCACAGCTTCCATTTTCTACTGGGTTTTACCCATATTTATTTGGGGCTAGATCCTTTCACCCGTTACTGAGTAGCCCTTTACCGCGTGAGCAATCCTGTTGATTTCAGTGGGGCTAGGTGCAGAATAAGGTAACAAAAACAATGCATGCTTTGATATCACGCTTGTCAGGAGTAGATCTCAGTGTTTTATAAAGGAGATCAGTGTCTTTACGCTGGGGGGCAGAATCTGGCCCTTATTTCTTCCTCCTCTCTTCCTCCCTGCCATCATCCCTGAAAGGCTGGCTTATGTTAAAGCACATAAGTGTTAGGTCAGAAAACACTCCCCATTTGCAACCCATTCCCATCACCTGGTTTTGTTTTTTCATGAGCCAGTTGGCTTGGACCTTTTGGCTTTTGGTAACAGATGGTTGGGCCAGTGGCCATTTCATGTGTCTTTTTTTAAAAGGCCTTCATGCTGAGATAAGGATCAGGCATGTGTTTGTTTGGCCCCCTCCCACTGTTGGAGAGAATACTGCTTTGGAAAGCGTTTATCTTCAAGGAAGAACTGAGCAGCTGTTTAGGAAGACTGTAATGTAAGAGAAAGCATAAATATGCCACACCTGTTATCCAGGCTAAAGCTGAGCTCTTGTTTGCCAATGCTGAGATATGTTTGACTCTGATTTCTGCAAGACAGGGAAGTTGGGGAAGCTGTCGGTTGTCGATGAAATAGTAATACTGTAAAGTTTACATAAAGCCAGAAGGATCTCAAAGCACTTTACTTGAGAGTTGTGGCCCTTTTAGGCGCCCATCCAGCCAAGCACTCAAGCTGACGAGTAACTTTAATCACATAAATAGTCCCATTAACTTCAGAGAAATGACTCGGGTCTTAGCATTATACACATGCTCAAGGGCTTTGTTAGACTAGGGGCTTTGGCTGCACATGTCAAAATGCAAAGGGGCCCCTGATCACAGATCATTCTGAAGGCACTTTGCATGCAACCCCTTTAAGCTCTCTGCTGTCAGGTTGCAAGTGGCCAAGATCTTGAGACAAAGTGGTGGAATTAAGAGCACGGTCGGAAAGGCCAGCTGTATGTTTCGGGACAGAGGGGTGGAAATTGATCTGTCAACGTCAAATCTGGCTTACTGTTTAGGAGAGGGCGAGGGAATCTATCCAGGAAAAAGAAGCATGTGGGTACAAAGACCTCCTAGCACTGTTCAGAATACTCTCTGGTGTCCCACAAACCCTGATTGGGTCTCTAGAGGGACTTCGTCTTATGATTGCACTGTGGCATTTTAGTTAAACATCCAAAGGCCGAGTGGGCAGAGCACTGGACTGGGACTCGGGAGACCTGGGTTCTATTTCCAGCTCTGCCACGGGCCTGCTGGGTGACCATGGACAAGTCACTTTTCTGTGCCTCAGTTTCCTCATCTGTATAATGGGGATAATGACGCTGGCCTCCTTTGCAAAGTGCTCTGAGATCTACTGATGATGAGTGCTACATGAGAGCCAGGTGTTATTATTTTGCAGGTCTCTGCATGCTATCCGGCAGGGGCTGGCATATGTTCCATGCTTCTCTTTCATCTTTTCCTTCCCTTCTCTCTTAGTGGGAAATTCACCCTTCTCCAGAGAAGCCGGCACAAGGCCTATACCCCACGTAAATCTTCAAAATAGGCCTCAAGTGGTCCGTTTGTCCTGGCTCTCTATACAGGGAGGAATTTCAAGCAGAGTGAATATATCTCACACACGCGTATCATCAGTGCTTGGGTCGCTTTGATCTTAGACTTGCATATTAAAAAAAATCAATAAAATGGTATTTCCAGCAAACATGCGCTATGCTGACTGGCATCCCTTAAAGAAATAGACCCCAACAGCTCTGATATTGATTAGGGACAGGAGGGGGGGTTGGGGATTGTTCTTCCTCTGCTCAGCTGGTCTGAGAAAGGCAATTTGCTTGGATCCCAAGCTTCAGTTATTTGGTTGTGCTTCAAGGGGGTCGGAAGATGCCCCACAAGCTCTTTGAAATCTCAGTGATTTATGGCACTTCTGTGCTCTGGAAAATGTTGGAGACAGGTGGCAAGGGATGGGAGCTACAGGGTGTGTGTGAAAGTGATTCCCACGCAGGCATGGAAGTTGGCAGCTTTGCGGGCTGCAGGGAGTGTTTTTCTTTCTCTCCTCCACAGCAGGTCGCGGGGGTAATCAAAGGTGCCCATGAAAGGATGGGGAAGGGGAGAAGCCAAAACAGATGCTGTAACTGAAACCACATGTGCAAAAATTGTCCTAAGATAAAGCAACCCGGTGCTATGGACCAAGCACAGAAGCCTATATCAGGCTTTAAGAGGGAAAATGCCTATTCAAGCTGAGAGCACAGGATCTGTATGCTAGTGTTAGTCTAACTACCTTTTTACAATACATCTGAGATGGGAAGTGGGCTCTTCTCTGTCTGATTTTAGCACAGACTGAACTTCTCCCTTTCTTTTCCCCTGCACAATCCACCTAGCTGTCTTGTACCAGGTGTATTTAACCCCCGACACCCTGCACTGAGCTGCCAAAAAAGGGAGCTGCTGTTTGCCCTCTGTGTGTTTACTTTGTTTTTAATGATCAATGTGTAACTCAGTCTGAGACTAAACCTGGCATTTTCTCATCGGTGTGATGGTCACACCCCACAAGGCAAATGGTAACAGATCAGAGAAGAAACATTATAGTTAATAAACCTGTATATTACTGTAGTACCTACAGGCCTGGATCAGGATCGGAGCCCCATTGTGCTAGGTGCCATAAGCACCAATTCCGTGGGTGCTCCGGGGCTGGAGCACCCACGGAAAACAATAGTGGGTGCTCAGCACGCACTGGCAGCCCTGAGGATCAGCTCCTCCCCTCCCACCTGCCAGCAGGCCCCACCAATCAGCTCGTCCACATCCCTCCCAGCACCTTCTGCCCACCACAATCAGCAATTCAGGGGGTGGGGAAGAGGGGGAGCAGCGGGGGGTGAAACATGGGGGGTGGGGCAGGGATGGGAAGAAGCAGGGCGGGGAGAGGTTTTGGGGGAAAGGGTGGAGCAGGGTCGTGGCCTAGGGCAGGAGGCAAGGCTTTGAGCACCCCCCCAGGAAGTCAGAGCCTCTGCTAGGTGCTGTACAATCATATGATTACACGGTCCCTGTCATGTAGCGCCTGCAATCCAGTCTGCACAGGCAGACTCCATACCAGTCAGTGAGTCTCCTCACAGACGCAAGGGGTCCACCTGCACAGACCCGATTGCAGGAAGGGGGATAGGTGCTGTCTGACTTGCCCAGTGGCTTTGTCTGTGGTTGTTAGGGCTGTGAAATTCTGGATAGAGGCTGCACTTGGGAGGAGGAAGAACATCCTAGGGATGAAGAAAAATGTCCCCTTTTACTTTTTCCTGCCGTCAGAGCAGACACCGCAGCACCGGTAGGAACTAGTTCACTGCCACGGCTCTTGTGTGAGTGATAGTACCTAGTACACTCCAGAGAAGGATCTCACAGCACTTCCTCCACACTGATTAAGCCTCATGATGCCCCCTTTTGGGAGGGGTGGGACCAAGTTGCTTCTTTGATGCTAAAAGTTTGGCCTGATCCCCTTGTATCGTAGCCTGGTGGTTATCGGGGACTAAGTCACCCGGGGCCGCGTGTTTCCAGAGCCAATCTGCACCAATTGAAATGTTGTTTGTTGCATTGTTGTGTATGCGGCTGGCCTGTCTGAGAGCTCACCACTGGCCTTTGCAGCTAAGAATTTAGATACACAAGAGAAATGGACCAAATCAAACCCTTTCCCCTGCGCTTGCCAGCTCTCTGCAGGGGCCGCTTTATCTTGGGAATGGTGGGGAGGTCTGATTGACTCTGACTTGGTGTCTTTTCTTCTCCCCAGATGCAACAGTGCCCACGTAGGTGACCGGTGCCAGCTGCCAAACCCCTGCCTCAGCTCCCCGTGCAAGAACGCCGGCACCTGCCACCCGGTCATCCGTGGCAACGCTGTGGACTACACCTGTTCCTGCCGCCTGGGCTTCACAGACAGGCTGTGCCTGACACCCGAGGAGAACGCCTGCCTCAACAACCCCTGCCGCAATGGAGGGACCTGCGACCTGCTCACGCTGACTGACTACAAGTGCCGGTGCCCTCCGGGGTGGTCAGGTGGGGCCAGCACACATACCTCCGTCGGGGAGCCCCGAGAGCCCCACTGCCCCCATCCCCAACACACAGGGGTGGGATTGTTGTAATGCCCTGCATGGAGCAGAGTCCCCAAAGCCAGGACGCGCCTTGGAAATCCAGGGCAAGGGGCATTTACAATGCCTGCTCCCACGTAGCAGCCCCCATCTGGTCTTCTAAGGGGCTCACTGCAGCTGGTCAGGGGCAGGAGGGCCCATGCAGAGCAACACGGGGTGCTTCCTCCTGTCCCCAGGCAGCGAGTGTGTTGCCGTCCTCATGGGGGCGTGGGCCTCCTACATGACAGTGCTATCCAGTGCCTGTCCATGGGAATGGGTAGAAAGGGGAAGGCTTAGAAACCAGCCTCGAAACTCTACAGGCTCCAGGGAAGGCAACAGCAACTCCATCCATTTGTCCTGTCCGCTCTGCGGGGACACGAAAGGTTCCTCAGCCTTTTTGGTTAGTGGAGTGGCTTGTCCCGTTCTCCTCTTGCTAGCATGCAGCGGGCCAGGCGTCGTGCGGGAGCAGCATGTGTACAACTGGGACGCACTTTGGGGTGAGGGGTGCTATCAAGAGGGGGAGTGCGTATTGTGAATGAAACACACCTCTGTGCAGGCTGAATGCCAGTGCAAATTCTCTGGGGAGGAGCACCGTTCAGCCACCAGAATCCCAAAGAGGGGGCAGGATTGGGGAGCACAGGAACCCACAAGGGACTCTGCATCTGTTTGCCCTCTGGTGAGCTGCAATCTCCAGCCTCACCTTCTTTGTTCGCTCCCCAGGTAAGACCTGCCAGCAGGCAGATCCCTGTGCCTCAAACCCCTGTGCCAACGGAGGGCAGTGTGTTCCTTTCGAAGCCCATTACGTCTGCAAGTGCACAGCGGGCTTCCACGGGGCCAACTGCAAGCAAGACGTGAACGAGTGCAACACCAGTCCTCCCATCTGCAAGAACGGCGGGAGCTGCACCAATGAGGTCGGGACCTACCAGTGTTCCTGCAAGCCAGCATACACGGGCCAGAACTGTGAGCACCTCTATGTGCCTTGCAACCCCTCGCCCTGCCAGAACGGGGGCACTTGCCGTCAGACCGGCGACACCACCTATGACTGCACATGTCTTCCAGGTACGGCCTGCCTTTCTTACTCTTTGCCCGTGGCGATCCAGGGGTGAGGGCACTAGTGTGGGTCTTGGGAGATCAGGGTTCATTTCCTTGCTCTGTTACAGACTCCCTGTGTGACGTGGGGCAAGTCACTTGGGGTATGTCTACACTGCGGTTGGCACAGCACCTGTAGGTGTAACAGAGCTAGGGGTGATTGAGTTAGCTTGATAAAAGTATCCATGTAGCTGCCAAGTATGTACCCTGGGGTCGAAGGTAGGAGGGTGGCTAGCCCCTGCCGATGCAGCTACACTGCTATTTTTAGCAAGCTAGCTCAATCCGTGCTAGTTCAGGTATGTCTACACGTACCGCAGTCACGCTTCCCAGTTGCAGTGTAGACATACCCTTAGTCTCGCCGTGCTTCGGTTCCCCCTTTGCAACATGGGCAATAACAGCACGTCCCTACTGCAGGGGTGCTGTGGGGATAAATACCATGTTAGATTGTGAGATGCTGAGCTGCGACATTGGTGAGGGCCATATAAACGTCTCCGATCAGTAGATTTGTCCGAGTTGCCATTCATTTTGGAGGACTGATTTTCATCCTATTGTCCCTGAACTACTGAGGTGCAGAAAGCTCAGCAAATTCAAAACCTTTCCAAGGAACTACAGTGCAGTCTACCTGGAGTGACCACTCAAGGGACTGAGAACAACCAGCTCTAACAGAGATGGAACAAAGATGTCCTCAGTAAGTCTGGGCGCATACTTTGTGGCAGTCCCTGTTGACGGGAAACATCACCTCAGAGCTTATCTCCAGCTGGAAATTGACTCCAGAAGGTAATCTGGAATAGTTATTTCAGCAGAAGCCCCCGTGCAGACACTCTTACTCCGGCCTAAGAGTGCCTTTTTCTGATTTAGCTTAATCCACTTCTAAAGTGGCACAATTATTCTGGAATAGCTAGTTTGGTAAATTTCCAAGTGGAGACAAGCCACTGTTAGGGGAGGCCTCTTGGCCTGAGTTGGAGAAGGGAGACCCTCCCCGTGCTCTCTGCTGCCCCTGCTGGGCAAACCAAGGAACAAGACAGATCAGTTCCTGTAGCTGAATAAATGACTGTGAAAAGGGAGAATGTGGGAGAGCGAGAGAGGGGAAGGAAAGGGGTGGGGTTACCCGCTCTGGGTTAAATTCATCCCTCTGCAGAGGCAGTGGGCCCAGATCTAAGCCAGTGAGGACTTAAGTGGAGTTCAGGTGTCTGGCTAACTTCTCACCAGTCAGGGAGATGAACCCAGGCCTCTGAACTCAGGGAGACCTTTCAGTTCCCTCGTGCTGTGGAGGTTTTCACCGCAGCGCGCTGAGGTCAGAGCCTGAGCAGCTGGAGTGGAACTGGTTGAGCTTTGCTCGTGGGTGTGAGACAGCTCTCTGGCTTCTGTGGCAGCGAGGTGCTCGTGGCCAGATGGAATGAAATTTACCAACTTCCTGCCTGTCAGCAGCCTGCCCCCAAGAAGGAGCTGCAGTTGGGCCAAGCCCTTTGCTGAGGAGGCTGAACAGTAGGAGAGCTTTGTTTTCAGGAGGATTAGTCTGGTTTCTCACCCAAACCGGCCTCCTCCACCTGTCTCAGGCAGATGCAGCAAGAGGAAGCATCTGCCCAGTCACCCCGCCGTTGGAAAGACGCTATCGGCTGTGTTAAGCTGCCTGGGAAATCTCTGTGCGGTGGAGAGGGCTCGAGAATTTTTAATCTCCTCTTTTCACAGATAAACCATGATAGGGTGGCTACTTTGGGTGTGAAGATGACATAGTGGTTAGAGTGGGAGACTTGTGTTGAGGC
Organism: Eretmochelys imbricata; assembly: GCF_965152235.1. Classification (NCBI taxonomy): domain Eukaryota; kingdom Metazoa; phylum Chordata; order Testudines; family Cheloniidae; genus Eretmochelys; species Eretmochelys imbricata. The sequence continues at coordinate 21,091,208 of NC_135587.1, forward strand.
TTCCCCTACTTCTCTTCCCAGCCCCTTGCGGGAGTCACACTTAGTGGTTAGAGCAGGGAGTGCGCTATCAAGACCTCCTGGGTTCTGTCCCTGTCTCTGCCATTGACTTGCTTTGTGGCCTCTCTGTGCCTCAGTTTCCTTCTCTGTAAAATGGGAATTATGATATTTGTACAGCAACAGGGGAATTACCCAAGTAGATCAGACCCCAAATCCGTCTAAGCCAGTGTCCTGTCTCTGACAGTGACCAGCACCAGCTGCTTCAGAGAAAGGTGTAAGAACCCTCCAGAAGGCAGATGTGGGATAATCTGCCCTTGGCATAGCACTCATCCTGATCTCTAATAGTTACATTAGTTTTAGCTCTGTAGCATGAGGTTCAGTATCCCTTCCACAATGTACTACTTCCCTGCCCAGCTTCCCAGGGCTGTCGTGAGGCCCCTGTCATCCGTGTTTGTCAAACAAGAGATGGTCTAAAACGACAGAGCTATAGATGAGCTGCCTGTGACTTAAAACAGCAGCGCTTTCTCCTGGGCCAGATAAGTGAATGAACTTCCGAAGCTGGTGAGAGCTGGGAGCGAGTTCTGATAAGTGTCACCTGCAGGGGTCAGGAACACCCACCAGAAGTTAGTAGTTCACTGGTGGCTGCTTGGAAGGATGGCCATTTTAGCTCTGTATGGGTTATTGTGACAGAGAAGGCAGCCCTCCAAGTGAGGGGAGAGGGCTTGTGGTGCCCTGCTGGCCCTCTCAGAACTGGAAAGGAAGTCTAGCTCTGACTAGCTAGCTTCCTGCAAGAAACAATGCCTTGTGCATTAGTGAAATGTCATTTCAGAGAGATTTCAGAGTAGCAGCCATGTTAGACTGTATTCGCAAAAAAAAAAGGAGTACTTGTGGCACCTTAGAGACAAACAAATTTATTTGAGCATAAGCTTTCGTGAGCTACAGCTCACTTCATCGGATGACGTGAGCTCACGAAAGTTTATGCTCAAATAAATTTGTTAATCTCAGAGAGAGAATCTCTACTGTAAGGGGGATGGGTGAGGAAAGCATTAGCTCTTTGGCACCCAGCTGTGATGGGAGGGAACTGCTTCCTAGGGGTTTGAGTGCACCCTTTATTGGTTTGCCTCCCATGAAGTCCAATGGCCAAATATTAACATGCAAAATAACCTTGGAGCTATTGAATGCTCTGGTAACTTCTCTATTTGAGGCTGATCCTGCCAGGTGCCAAGCTCCATTGAGACCCTTCAGCACCTCTCAAGGATCAGGCCAGCTGAGGCATGTGTCTTGTGAAGTAAACACTGTATCAGATTATTCTGGCCAAGGCATAAAAGACTGAGGGCCATTTCTCATGATAAGATACTCATTGATGTGCTGGTCTGTAGGTCAGCACATTTTAAAACAATACCCTCTTTTAATTTCAAAAGAGTCTGTCCGTTCAGAGTCTTTTACAGCCGAGCTAATCTAATCTGTGTTATCATGCCTTAGTACCTAACCCTGAATTTAAAGTAATTGCAGCACTAATTACTCATTCGGATGGTTCAAAATCAGTTAATCCTGGTATCTAGGACGTTACAAGTTATTGCCATTCATGCTCAGATCTGCAGCTTAAAAGCTAGGAATGAATCAACATTATCTGCTTTGGACTTCTACCAGCAATCATAAATAACTGTTATTACTTTTCATTCACTATGGGGCTGATGTTTGTGGGAGGAGAACAAGGCAGTCATTTAGAGAGAGGCTCAGGACATGGCTGGGACGCAGGTACTCGTGGGTTCTAATCCTGCCTCTGACCTGCCGTGGGCAACTCACATAAAGTCTCTGTGTCTGGTTGTTTATCTGTAAAATGGGGACAATGTTACTAAATCTACTTCTCTGATGTTGGGTGGAACATGAGGGGCCTGATTCCAGTGGGAGCTGCAGGTCCTCAGCACTGTGGAAAATCAGGCCCTTTAAAAGTGTTGAAGGTATGTCCTGGGGTCAAGGACCCTGCTAAGTGGAAGGGTCGCAGAGATCCGGGCCTGAGCCTGGAAGTCTACACTGCAATTAAACAGCCCTGCAGCGAGCCCAAGTCAGCTGGCGTTGGCCAGCCGTGGGTGTCTAACTGCAGTGTAGACGTACTGTAAGGAGTGGAAATAAAACCAAAGCCTTGGGTCCAGGAGACCTGGATCTTATTTGTTACCCAATATTATCCAGAATATTTTGAGGACAGCCGAAACATTTGGATTAGCTGGAGAGGCTAGGATCACATGAGGGGATGCTACAGGGCTGTGTTCACCTGGGGCTGTGTTGTGTATACGTCTCATTAATGCTCCAGGGTCCCCATCCTGTGATGATTGCAAGCATCACAGCCTGGCTTATCCACTCTTGCAGCCATCTGAGTGGCATGTGTTTCAGGGTATGTCTGTAGTGATGTCCTGTGTGGGGGACTGCAGCTTATGGGCCTATGCCCCAGCTGGCTGTAATGTAGCTAAGGATTCTGGAGCTGTGAAGCTGCAGCAGCTCAAGCTTCAGCATGCATGGCCTATACGTGCCCGCCCAGAACCATTGCTTGCACAGCTAGCTTGTGTTGCTCCCGTAGGTGAGCTATCCAGATTAAAGCTAGCTCGGCTGTGTCTACATGAGCTGCAGCTGCTCCTGCCCCCGTAATTGCAGTGTAGACATAACCCTCCTGGTCTCTGCAGCGTAGCCATCTGGACACACAGTTAATTTCATAGTTTCTATAGTTAGTTGTGTCTGGTTTCAACTAGTGGCTGACTAGGTGAGCACAGAGCTGAACAAACAGCTTGGTGAGCGGTGATTTCATTACACCTGCAGTGTAGCCCCAAACCAGCCATAGCTTCAGTCTAGCCCGGGTCTACTGCATGTTCTTTTTGGCAGGCTGGCCGAGCTGCTGTAGAGGAGCCAGTCTGTGGTACACAGTGTTTACAGTAAATACATCACTTAACCCTGTAACAAGGACAGTTTAAAATGTTAACAAGCAGGGGAGGGGAGGGGGCCCTGCTTGACAGATCTGCTGATAAGATCCTGGCCTCTTTGTGTTTGTTCCGCCCACCTTGGGGAGCTGGGAAAGGTCAAAAGCTATTCAGTTGCCCTGTGTGTCATGCTCTGGGATGAAGATAATTTAAAAAAGCCCTAGCCTGACGGTGCAAAGAAGAGTGCTGGGATTTCGGTAGCATTGGAAGCCTTGATTCATGTTGCAAGAGTCCTAGTGGTGAAGAATTTTCCCTGGGAGGAAATACTGGCTATTAGCCTCATTAAATGGGCTATTAAAATGCAGTGATTCAGAGCCCGATTCTGCAGCCCCTTCCATGAGTGATCCTCGGTCATGTGAGCGTGCCGTGAAGTCAGCAGGCTGCACTCATGAGTGAGGGGTGTGCAAAGCAAGTCCCCCGCCTATTCCCTGTGAAGAATCAAGGTCCTCATTTTCAGAGGTGCCAGGGAGCTGCTACTTCCGCTGAAGCCAGCGGGAGCTGCAAGTGCTCTGCGCCTCTGAAAAACAGACCCTGTCCTGTGAAACAACAAGTGGGAGGAACCTGGCTGCTGCCTCCAAGATTCCTGCAGTTCCAGAGCGAGATTTCTTCATTCGAATGAACCTGCAGCTCATAAATAAGTCTGCAGAGGGGAATGGAGGTGAACCTGTGCGGCTTTCTTCAAAGCCAAGGGTGAAGAGCTGCCGCAAACAGTCGGTGCACGTTAATTAGTAACCTGCCACAGGTTGGGCTTGCTGTGTGGCTCGGAATGAAAAGACTTCTTGTTCGTTATTGCACAAGTCCGGGGGAGGAGACTTCTCACTAACCAGCAGCGATGAGGCTTTCCAGCTAACACCTGTGTCCCCGTAGCAGTGACATACAGCTTAGCGCTGCATTAGGGAGCAGACAGAGTCCCCACCTGACGCATCCCTGCTACAAACGCTGCAATAAACAAAGCCCAGGTGGTTACTGAAGCCTGACTGAAAATCAGGAATGGAAGAGAAAACAGTTGGCCTGGTTCTGGTCTCACACCATTAAATTAGTCTTCGGGAATAAAGGCTGCAGGATTGGGCCCAGAGTGTCGCACTGAAAGCTGTGTATCCTAGAGGTGAAGCATGCAGCAGTTTGTTGCAGTGTGGTCCCAGGGGAAGGGGGAACGGGGAGTCAGAGAGGAAGGAGGGCATTTTGTTCAGCTGGGAACAGAGGCGGAGCTGAACCCAAACCCTGCAGCCAGACACCCCTGGTCTTTGGCACAGGTCACATTGGATGGAGGCGGCTGTTACCTACCTCAGCACCTGCATCCTGCTGTGGATAGCCAAGCCTGTTCCTGGGGTGTGGGAGATCAAGCTCCAGTTAGCTCTGTGGCGTTCCGGAGGCCGGGCCAGGTTGTTTGCCCCCCATTGCCAAGAGCAGAGAGTAGACCTAGGTGTTTCCTTTCCCCAGGTTTTGCTGGTCAGAACTGCGAGGACAACATTGATGACTGTCCTGGGAACAACTGCAAGAATGGAGGCACCTGTGTGGATGGAGTTAACACCTACAACTGCCAGTGCCTTCCTGAGTGGACAGGTAAAGCTGGGACTGTGGAGAGAGCGTGGGGGACTGGGTGAGTTTACGGACTAGGGACTGCAGACAGATCATGCTGCAGATGAAGCAGATAGCAAAAGTTCCATTGACTGAATTGGGAGCAGATGTGGGGCAGATGTTACTGCCAGTACCTAACTCACTGTACCTACTATCTATCTCACTGTGCAGGGCTGTACATGTGGCGGGGGAGGCAGGAGATTCCTTCCTGACCACTGTGGAGAGACCAGCTCATGCCCTGAAGCATGAGAGTTGGGTTCACTCATTATGATATTCCTCCCCATTGCAGGCCAGTATTGCACTGAAGATGTTGATGAGTGCCAGCTCATGCCGAATGCCTGCCAGAATGGAGGAACGTGCCACAACAACCACGGTGGCTACAACTGCGTCTGTGTCAACGGCTGGACTGGCGAGGACTGCAGTGAGAACATTGACGACTGCGCTATGGCTGCCTGCTTCCAGGGTGCTACCTGCCACGACCGGGTGGCCTCTTTCTACTGCGAGTGCCCACATGGCCGCACAGGTGGGTGATTGCAGGTTTAGTGTGATACATGGGGATGGAGGGAAGTGCGTGCAGCCAGATTAAAGTCCAGTGGTACATTCTGGGGACTATATCCTGCCCTGGCAGTGGAGCTGGCTTGATCTAATAGCTCTCTGTTCTATAACCCTTGGGCCACATTGATCTCTGGTGTAACAGCACTGGCGTCAGTGGAGTTACACCAAGGGGAATTTAGCCCTTTGCCTTCACCCAGGGTAAAGAGTGAATTGGTCATTGGAATGGGAGTCTGGAGACTGGGTTCTTTTCTTGGCTCTTCCATTGGCCTGCTCTGACCGTGCCCAGGCTATTTCCCCTTTCCGTGTTTCTGTTTCTGCCACCTGTTGTCTGTCTGGTCTGTTTAGATTGGGAGCTCTTTGGGGCAGGGACCGTCTCTGACGCTGTGTTTGTACAGCGCCCGGCACAATGGGGTCTGCTCTTGGCTGGGGTCTCTCAGCACTCCGCTCATGTGGAGGTGGGAGACTTGTCTCCACAGCTGTACCCTGATAGGTATGCGTGCGTGCGCTTTGCTCAATAGGCTTGCTGTGCCACCTGGATGACGCCTGCATCAGTAACCCCTGCAACGAAGGCTCTAACTGCGACACCAACCCTGTCAACGGCAAAGCCATCTGCACCTGCCCCTCGGGTTACACGGGCCCAGCCTGTAACCAAGACATAGACGAGTGCTCTCTAGGTAAACGCAGGGGCTGCCAGCTTTGGGGGTTGTTTCTAAGGAAATGTCAGCGGATGAGGCCCAAGCTGAGTTTTGGTTTAATAATACATAAATGGGGCGGGGAGGTTGTGTAATGCCCCGTGACCCCCTTGCATCCAGACATTGGGACCATTAGTAGAGACTGCTAGATGATTTTATCAACGGCAGTTGTCATTTTTAGGAGCCAATCCTTGTGAGCATGCTGGGAAATGCATCAACACCCAAGGGTCCTTCCAGTGCCAGTGTCTCCAGGGGTATTCGGGCCCCCGCTGTGAGATAGATGTCAATGAATGCCTCTCGAATCCGTGCCAGAACGATGCCACCTGCCTGGATCAGATTGGTGAATTCCAGTGTATCTGCATGCCAGGTGAGTAGAAGGGCTGTCACTTTTCTCTCTCCTAGACCCTGATCCTGATCTGTGCAGGCAGGTGTGAAAGTAGAATGAATTATATTGAAATTCATTAAAGAAATGCTACTTGAAGGGTTTGTTGAAATATAGTCGTCAGGAAGAGAAACATTAAGGAGTGTGAGACAATGGTCCTCAAACTAATTAACTTAAAGCTCCTACTGAGCTAGGAGATTGGTAAATGTTAGTAGGCAAATAAGATATGTATGTATATTTGTCAGTTTCTGCTTCCTTTTGTCTCTTATGTTAAATTGGCTTTGGCTTATTTGTATAAATAAGTTAGCTTGAGCCTCAGAGAGGGGCTCACATATCTGGGCGCATTGGCAAAGCGCTTTGCTAATAAACAGAGTCATAATTTGTCACAGGTTTCAGAGTAACAGCCGTGTTAGTCTGTATTCGCAAAAAGAAAAGGAGTACTTGTGGCACCTTAGAGACTAACCAATTTATTTGAGCATAAGCTTTCGTGAGCTACAGCTCACTTCATCGGATGCAACAATTTGTCACAGGAGACTTGGTCCTGGCGGGGAGCATGGTTTACTTTGAGAGAACACCATGGGGCATGCAGATCTGATGGCAGGATTGTGGATACCACTTAGCAATGAGCGATTACTTTCCATGGAAGTGTGATTTATTTGTAACCTTACCATCAGTGTTTTTGAAACCTTGTAGGAACAATGACAAGGGAGGTTCCTTGGGCAGGGGAAATCCTGCTGTGGGGCATTTAAAAACCCTCCAGCTGGAAGACCCATAACTAAATCTCAGAGCCCACAGGCCCAGCCCGGCTGCCCCTGACGTCAGCAAGCTGAGCCCTTAAGGCCATTTTCAGTCAGTGGAGAGACCTCCAGTGACATCAGTGGGCTTGAGTCAGAGCTCTGATTTGCAGGGAAGGTCTGTGCAGGTGGAGGTGAGAGGCTGAGTTTTGGCAGAGAATGAAGCTTAGGAGAAAAATCTGCTGCAGGGTTTAAATTTCCTTGACGATACTGCGGCAACAGGAATATTGGGGATGGGTGGGAGACAGAAACCAACGAGGGCGTTGGGTGCACAGAGAATGCAAGATCGGGCCCTTTTTATACAATGCCTCTTACAGACATAGGACTTACCAGGCTGGGGTCCATATCCTGTCTCCGACAGTGACCAGCCCCAGCTGCTTGAGGGGAAGGTGCAAGTACCCCATGGTGGAGATTTATGGAACACCTTGCCCATAGAGAATGCTTCCTGCTGACCCCCATCAGCCGCAGGTTGGCTTTTGCTCTGGAGCATTGCAGGCCACTGTCCCATGCTCCCCAAACACGGCAGGCTCCATCCATGCCTGGCGTCCCTCGGAGCAGGCCTGCAATGCTCCACATGTGGGTCTTTTGCTGCAAACTCTGAGAGGCACTTTGGATCTCTGACTCACAGGTTACGAGGGCGTTTACTGTGAAATCAACACGGACGAGTGTGCGAGCAGCCCCTGCCTGCACAACGGGAACTGCATCGATAAGATCAACGAGTTTCACTGCGAGTGCCCCACAGGTACGGGGCGATCGATAGCTCTGCCTTCAGCATAAGCCTTTGTAGTGGAAACAAAGTTGGAATTAATCCACCACCCAGAGGCAACGCTGGGCCGATGGATTTCAACCCAGCAGAGTGGGGCAGATCCCTGGAGCTCAGGGAAATAACGCTCCTTTCGTTTGAAGCCTCCTAGCTTTGGCAGCCTGGATATGAGTCTGGAAACTTAAATGTGAGCACCAGGCGCGTTCCGGGAAGGGAGGAAGGAGCGCCAGTGCGATTTCCCCCCCTAGACCCAGTAAGTGTGTGGGGAGAGCTGGTCTGGGATCCTCTCTCCCACCCAAGAATCCCCAAAGGCCTATGCTGGAGAGATTCTGGCAGATGATTTCAGTGAGCTCCGCAAGGTAGCGAGCTCTGTAAACCGGTGACTGGTGTATATGTCCCACTGCCCTCTGTTGGCTGAACTAAGAGCTGCCCTCCTGTGTGTCATAGGCCCTGTATTGTCAAGAGATTCTTCTTTAGCTCCAGAGATGGGGGCACATGCCTCAAAGTGCAACGGTGTGCAGTGCAGTGACAGTCACAAAGGCCTGAGTCTCCACAGAAGAACTGGTGTAAATCAGCATCTCTCCATTGCAATCTATGGAGCGCAACTGATTTATCCCAGAGCAGCATCTGGCCCTTTTCTGGTGTGAGGCCCAATTGGCCAGGTGAAAGAAGGGGCACAGAGGTTCTCTTCACGGCAGCCCCAGCCCTTTCCTTCTGTGGAGCCGAATCCTGAATGGAGCTGAGCGCCCACAAATCCCAGACACTTCAGCCAGAGCACAGCTCTTCTCGGGATCAGGGCCTTGTGGGTGGGAAGATGCAGCGCAGCCCACTGGCATTCAACAGGAGAGCCGAGCAGGGCCTGCCCAGCCAGCAGGGGAGAGGAGCGAGGATTAAAAAGCCCAACTTTGCACTTGAAAAGGCCCCAGTGTGGGGAGGAGGGGCGGCTGGGCAGAGGGGCCGCGCTGGCGGGTTTGAATAAGGTGTCAAAGTCAGGGGGTAGAGCAGAGAATGGGGAGACGGTTAATCTGTGAAAGGAGGTTTTGAAGTTCAGAGCCTTCGCTCCTCTAGAGATGTAAATACGATGTGCTCAATACTGGGTCACAGCCCCCCATCCAGCCATCACCATGGAAACCCCAGCCCAGTCTGGAAAATGTCCTCTCCTGCAAGGGAGCGAGGGTTCCCCCAGCCTCATGTGTGGGGCTGGGAAATACTCAGATGAGCTGGGGCGGTAGAGGGGGCAAACCACTGGTGGAATCTGCTAGCTGGAGCTGCCCGTCTGTTTGCCATGGCCGAGCCCAAGGGCTGCTCGCCTTCTGCCCCCTCCCCCCTTGCTGGTGTTAGGAGCCATTGTCCCAGACTTGCTGGGAGTAAGCACCCTGGTTAAGGGGCGAGGGTAGAGAGGCAGTGGGTGGGGAACAAGTTAATCCAGGTTGCGTCTGGGCTGTTGGGGTGAAGCCACGGGTTCTTTATTCCCCTTCTCTACCCGCCACCTCCTGCCCAGTGCAAACCTCTCAACACCCGCAGCCCCATTCGTCCCATTCTTTCGGAAGCCGGTAGGTTTTGAGACGGCCCCCGAAATGCTCCCAAGCAGCCAGTGCTCGTCCCAGCGCTGGCCTTCCCGGGGCAGCGCAAAACCAGCGTTCTCTCTCTATTCTCCTCCAGGCTTTAACGGGCACCTGTGTCAATACGACATCGACGAGTGCGCCAGCACGCCGTGCAAGAACGGGGCTAAGTGCGTAGACGGCCCCAACACCTACACCTGCCAGTGCACAGAAGGTGGGGAGACCTTTAGCTGACCAGTCACAATGGGGCGCGGGAGTGTTGTCTGGCAGCTAGAACAGGGGGAGGCTGGGAACTGGGACTCCTGGGTCCCCTTCCTGCCTGTGCCATGGATTTGCTGAGAGATCCTGGATAAGTCACCCTTTGCGTTAGTTTCTGCCTCTGTAAAATGGTAAGAATATTTAATGCTGAAGCGTTAATCAGGGACCGATCCTGCTTCTGGTGGGGAGTTATGTGCTTGAATGCCACGGCAGCAGGATCGAGTTCTGGAAGCTTGTCAAGGGTTTTGAGCTGCTTGGGCAAAAGGTGCTATAGAAAGGCAGCATCTAGAAATAATGGGCCAGATTCCTGGAGTTGATGGATATCAGAACTGATTTAGTGCTGTGTTTAGACTGTAGGAGCTTCAGGGAAGGGACTGTCTCTCACTGTGTGTCTGTGAAACCCCTGGCACAACGGGGCCCTGCTCTCGGTCAGTGCAGGGACTGTCTCTCGCTGTGTGTCCGTGCAGCGCCCAGCACAACGGGGCCCTGCTCTCGGTCAGTGCAGGGACTGGATCTCGCTGTGTGTCCGTGCAGCGCCCAGCACAACGGGGCCCTGCTCTCGGTCAGGGTCTGTTGGAACTGCCATTATACCAATAATGAACCCTACATATAATCCCACCTGCCTGGGACTTGTTGTTTGGGGCCTGTCCTCTTCCCCGTCTCTACTCCCCGCCTCCACGGCAAACGCTAGCAAGACAGAGAAGGAGGGAAATAAAGCAGCCTCTATCGTCCAAACAAGGTGCAAGGCTCTGTGGGTTCGATGAGTGAAACCTAAGGCATGACTGGCCCAGACGATGACATGAGCTGCAGTGGCAAACAGTGGCTCTTTTGTGGAGCAGCTCCCGCCAGAAATCTTCCAGCTGAATGGCCTCTAATTAGTGTATTGCTAATGCCAAGCCCTGATGAAAAGCTGCTATGTGGGTTTCATGGAGGATAGTCAAAGCTGCACTTTGTCCTCCACGCCCCCGCCCCCCAGTTCTGGGAGCGGAGTAGGGCCGGATAATGGCGAGAGCGTTATCATCTATGGGTGCGCGCGCCCCTTCCCCCCTCGGATTCCATGACAAATGCACGGAGGGGCCGGCAAGCGAGTGAGGCACCGGCTCCTGCGCGGAGCCAGCTTAATGATGATCATTGTGTATCACCGGGACAAAGCCCAGCGCTCCTGGCTCTGAAAGGCCCTTTCGTTTGAGTGCGGGGGAGACGCTTTTGTTCTGTGTGCTCTGGCCACGTTCTCAAGCAAAGCCCCATTGACTCCTCCGGGCTTGTGCTCTCGCTGCGCTGGGGGAGCTTGGCAGGGGAGGACGGTTATTAATTAGGGGGAGGGGGTAGCAGTTGCAAGGCTGATAGAGATAGGCAGGCTCTCCGTGCAGCTTGGCATCTTGGGGCCCAGTTCCCCAAGGGAGGCTTCCACTCCCACTGAAAGCTAAGGGAGTGTGAAGCATGGCATTGGGGACCTGGGTCCTTATGCTAGAAGAGGCCAAGAAACTGCCCTCAAATGGAAAGGGGGAAGGAACAATTGCCTAGTGGTTACAGCATTAGCCCGGGAGTCAGGAGACACAAGTTCAAGTCCCTGCTCTGCCACAGACTCCCAACATGACTGCTCTGTGCCTCAATTTCCCTTCTGCACAATGGGAATAATAGCACGGCCCTGCTGCCTAGAGAGGCTACATGCAGTGATGTTTGTGAGGTGTGCAGATACTGCAGTGACAGGGGCTTGACAAGATAGAAACGCTGGGATCAGACAAGTGCCTAGGTAGATAAAAACACTGTGACTGCATTCAAGAGCAACTCACGCCCACTGTCCAGTCACCCAGAGGCTGGATACAATGGTGCCACCTCCCACAATCTAACTATTTGTAAACCCATTCTGACGTAAGGGGGCTACCTCCGAAGCAGGTTGTGAATCTCTGCAGCCTGCAATTCACCCACTCTCCCTTCGGCCTGGCTCTATTTCCAGGTTCTTTAGATTGGACAAATGTTCCCTACAGAGTGGCTGGCGTGACAGATCAGGCAGGGTTGGGACCGGGGCTCTCCCATGAAGCCGGCGACTGTAGGCACACGTGAGCCATACAGGCTGGCTCTGTGGCATTGTGGCAATGCTTTACCTGATGGCTGTGGGGAATACCTTGGTCCCAGCCCATTTGACCCTGGGGGTGGGGGGGGAAGGGATGGGCCAGTGTGTAGTCTGACTCGGCTGTGGTATCTCCAGAGGCTATGTCAGTGGGCACAGGACAGCGCGCTATCTAGGCGTGTTCGGGTGGAAGTGGAATGGCTGTGAGGTTGTCTGTGGATGGCTGAAGGAAAAATGGGTACTACTTAGGACTTAGATTCTCTCTCTGTTCCCTCCCCTTTCCCCTAGCTGCTTGGGGAGAGGAGCCATGGGCACGATGGGTCTGCTCTGAAGGGATTCTGAGCATTGCAGCTCTTGGTAGGGAGTGGCACATGCTTTACGCCTCTCAGGACCAGGCCCTGCATTAGGAGAGGCAAGTGCCTGACGCGAGGCTCCCGCTCTGGCTTGACTGTTGGCTTCTTCCCCGTGCCAGGATTTGCGGGTGCTCACTGCGAAGTCGACAAAAACGAATGTGACCCTGACCCGTGCCACTACGGGACCTGCAGAGACGGCATCGCTGCCTTCACCTGTCTCTGCCAGCCTGGCTACACGGGCCACCTCTGTGACATCAACATCAACGAGTGCCAGAGCCACCCATGCAAAAATGGAGGGACCTGCCAGGACAGGAACAACGCCTACAACTGCCTTTGCCTCAAAGGCACCACAGGTAAGGAGGAGTCACCCGTCTGGGACTCTGTTTTAGCAGTGAACAGGGCAGTCCGGGCTCTGGCAGGACTCCAGTTATCTGTCCATGAGTGGTGGGGGGGGATGTGATCAGTTGAGGTGAGTGTGAACATTTGGGTCATGGAAACAAAACCAGGGGATGTGGAGCTAATTTACGCTCTTGCTTTGTCTCCCAGTGCCTGGCTGATTATGGGAAAGGCCTGTGGGTTTCCTATGAAGAGGGCAAGTTCTCTGGGCTTGACTGTCTATTTTAGAACCACCTCCGCACCTGGGGATGTGGAAAGAGTTTTCAAAGGAGGACTTTTTTCAGGGGGGAAGAGTGCCTCAGTTCCCCACCCCCATTATCAGTCTCTTCTGACTATATTTGGTCTTGTCAGTGAGGCCTGAGGCCTGTAAACTTCTCGTAACATTTTCCTCTTTAAGGGCCTAACTGTGAAATCAATCTGGACGACTGTGCTAGCAACCCGTGTGACTATGGCAAGTGCCTAGACAAGATCAATGGCTATGAATGTACCTGCGAGCCAGGATACACAGGTGAGAGTTGTTGCTGGCCACTGGAGAAAGGGCCGGGGACAGGATGGAGTGGGGAGCTCGCTATGATCGTAGGGTGAGATTTTCCCACCCAGGTTAATCAAGCCCTCTGATTTGCAAGCTCAGTCGGGTATTTAGATGTCTGAATATCCTAAATCCCACCCACAAACTTTGAATGCAGAGCCAGAGGCCAGTGGCTGGGACTCTGGGGCCTGCAGAGTCCCTCCCCTGACTCTGAGGCTGGGTGCAAAGAGGAGGTAATGGCAGAAGAGGTTATGAAATGATGGATTATTCTTTCTATTATGGAAGGACCTAGAGCCATAATCAGGGATTAAGGCCCCATTGCGCTAGGCGTTGTACACCCATATAATAAAAAAGTCTCTGCCCCAGAGAGCTGCCATCTCTACATTGGGCAGGAGATGAGTGCACATCAGAAGACCCATTTATTTAGAGAGTTTACAATGATTTAACCTCACTGCGCAGAGTGAGGCAGCTGCCCTGCTGCTATGCATTCTGCAGCAGGAGAGAGATGTGGGCCACGATTTCGGAAGTGGCTGGAGATCCTGGATGCCTCCGTTCCTAAGGCCCCAATTCGAGACTCTCCCTGAGCACCCGCCCTCAGAAAAATCTGGTCCTTTGGAAGAGAGCCGGCCCCATCAGCTGGTCTCCAGTTGGGTCCCAAAGTCTCTGGCAGCGAAGGCTACAATTTCCAAGGTGATCAGTCTCCATCAGCCTGTCTTAGGGGCTCCATGCTTAGCCTAGCCCAGGCCCTAGCTGCATCTGAAGCCTGCCTTGGACACTAGTGTAGACCCTGTCCCTGCCTCCTTGCCGCAGCATCTGCTGGTCTATGAAACAAGCTATTCGCTCTCCCTAAGGGAGGCTGGGGCTCCTGCCGGCTCGGGTGGGTGACTTAGCTGAGTCCAATAATAGAAAGAGTCGAAAGCTGGTGATTAGGCTCCCGCACCGTCAAATCCCATGGGTATCAGGTTGCTGCCTCGTCTAACTGGTTTGTTTGATTGCCGCTGGAAAATGTGTACGTCCTTTGATACGCACAGACCCCGGCTGGCTCCTTGCTCACCCGCAGTGGGGGCGGTAGCCTTGCAGAGCCTCTCTGCCCTATGCCTGCTGCCAGGGGCTTTGAATAGGGCCTTTCTTTGCCAAGCTGCCAGCAGGTAGGGTTACAGGCTGAGATTGCTCCCCTTCATTGTTTCCTCCTGCAACCAAAGTAACGTCAGGGATGGCCTCGCTCCCTACAACTGTATTTAATTAAGAAGAGAGGCAAGCCAGCGACTGCTAAGTCACCTTCCACCAAAGAGGAGTCATGCTGGTGATTATGTGCATGTACCTTTAGAACCAGCACTGCTTGGAGACTCCATCCTACCGGCCTTTATGCAGGCTGGGTGTCCGTTGCACTCAGTGGGAGCCTTGCCTACCTGCCCTGAGACCCCTTTTATTATTACTCCCCTGATGAGACAGGTGAGAGTTCCCAGGATACCTCGCATACTTCACGGAGGTGACGCTTTTTGGCTCTTCCCCCTCCTAGGGAGAATGTGCAACATCAACATCGACGAGTGTGCCGGCAACCCGTGCCACAATGGCGGAACCTGTAAGGACGGCATCAATGGCTTCACGTGCATCTGCCCCGAGGGATACCACGATCCCATGTGTGTGCTGGAAGTGAATGAGTGTAACAGCAACCCCTGCATCCATGGGAAATGCAATGATGGACTCAATGGGTAGGTTTTCAGGAAGCCAACAGCATGTATCTGTCCACGCAGCTCTGTTAATGCACCTTCCAAATTCCAGCAGCACTCTTCGCTATTTCAATTTTGGGCCCCAGCACAGCTTTGCCACAACACCCAAATCTTGCTCCGCAGCCCTCCTGCTATTCCAGAGAGGCTCCCACATACAGCTCTGTCAATGTGCCCTGTTGCTGGTGTACATGGCTAGCTCTAGGTGTAGCCCCTGGCTTCCACTGAGCAAAGACTGCCTAGCATCCTGAATTGCCATGGTGGTTTGGGGACTTGTAGAAACCCAGATTTGAACTGGAGATTCCAGGTGTGAAGAGCTGTAGTGTGTCGTTCCCTCACCCCCCCCCCCCCAAAACGAGATCTAGTATTTGACTTAATGCGGGTCTTTTACAATTGTGCAATCCTGCAGTCCTATCAAGGAGCCTCTAAAGCGCCGGTTCTCCAACTGCTCAGTCATCCAGGACTAGCTGCGAGCTCTTTTCTCTGCTTCAGTGTGGCTGGGAGCTTGTGCTTCAAATAAGTTCTGACGGTTACAAAATAAGGGTTGATTGAAGGGGTTGGGGGGGGTGAGTACAACTGGACTCTCTGCTTTATATTTTTCTTTCTGACAAAAGCTACAGGTGTGATTGTGACCCAGGCTGGAGCGGGACAAACTGCGACATCAACAACAACGAGTGTGAATCGAATCCTTGCATGAATGGGGGCACCTGCAAGGATATGACCAGCGGATACATCTGTACCTGCCGGGAGGGATTCAGCGGTAAGGACTGTTGCTACTTTCTTATAGCTGAGTGGTGGGAGCTTTGCTGCTGTGGATAGTTCTGGGTGAATTTATTGTCATGGAACACAAACTGGGCATCTATGGGAAAGGCAACAATGGATGGGTCAGCACTGGGCTTTGAACCTGGAACCTTCTGCACTAAAAGGGCTGACTGCCACAACTTCAGCTAAAGGAGATACTCCTCTAGTTGGTAACAGTAGTAAACTCTTAACCTCTTATCTGGACCGGCCTCTAGAGGTAACCAGTGGGTTCTGTGTGCATCATTGCCTTATTCATCCCGTCCTCCTGTCCTTCTCTCTGGCTTTCCCATCATACCATTCCTCTTGAGCCAGAGGAAACCACCATCATGGTCTGCACCGAGTTTGCTGATGTGTGTTTGGTTCTTCTAACTCAGGGCCCAACTGCCAGACCAATATCAATGAATGTGCTTCCAACCCTTGCCTGAATCAGGGAACCTGCATAGATGATGTAGCCGGCTACAAATGCAACTGTCTCCTGCCGTATACAGGTAAGAGAGCAGCCTGTACTGAAAGTTAAACTGCAGCAGAACTGCTGCATGGGCTTTCGGGTCCTGCATCCTTTCCTCAAGAGAGATCAGCCCTGAAAAGAGATTCACTGAGCAGCACAGCACCCTCCCTTCTCAGGCAGTACCACACCAGTACCTCCGCAGGAGAGTTTTGCTATTGGCTTCAGTGGGAGCAAGGTTTAGCCCATAATTCATAAAATACCCGTCTCCCTCCCTGTTGTGCACACGCCATGAGCCATATCCTCAGCCAGCGTAAGCCGAAGAGGCAACGCTGACTTCCTTGGAGCTTTGCCAACTTACATGAGCTGAGGATCTGGGACTGCGTACAGGACGCTATGGGGCGACCCGGGTAGTGTTTTGGCACAGCCAAACCTTAGAGAAGGAAACTCCAAGGAGCTTTCGGAAGCAGCAGGGCAGGATTTTGAACTTGTGCTTCGTCCCTGCCCCTTTCCGATGAATACAGAAGTGAAGATGTGGTTTGTGGGCGCTGGGCTCCCATACTCCTCCTCGTCTGGTGCTGGGTTATTAAGGACAGCATGTCGTGTCTCCTCTGCTTTCAGCCCTGTCCCCCGTTCAGGGTCTGTTTTGGGAACAACTCTGTTTACCCACTGACGCTCCTTTTGGAAAAATACGCAGCAGGTCGGGGTGCATAACCGGCTGTGGATTCCGTAGGGGGAGGAATTTCTGCTGACCTGATTCCTGTTTGCCAGTTTCCTGCTTCCTCTTGCACAAAATGGCAACATGTGCACAATTGTAGGAAGCCATGACTAGTTTCCTGTCTTCGCCAGTAGCCATGGAAACCAATGGGGGGAGGAGGAGAGTGGAAGGCTCTGGAAAATAGCAAAGGCCAACTTAGAAGATAACGGCTGACAAGGAAGATAACATTTTGGAGGGAATTTAGCCCTTGGCTAGTGTGTAAACAGGAAAGGACCATTCAGGGGCATTTGAAAGCCCTCCTTCCAAAACTGCACTTTCCTGTCAAATAAAGACTCGGTTTTGGATTGTCTCCATAGTTTCAATCTGAAAGGTGGGTGCCCAGGCTGTCTCCGGACTGGGAACTGGGACCAAGTAAAACCATTCAAAGCCCCCACAGCAGATGGGACATCCCCGTCCTTCCCAGTAAGGAGCTCTCCTGGAAGGCCTCCAAGAGGCAGGTCATGAGTGGGGAGTGCAGCTCTACATAGGCGTGTCGGTCTCCGTGAAATTGGTGGGAATTCTGAAATGACCCTGGTGGGTGACAGAGGAAGCACGAGCTCCTTTGTCTTGTCAAGGCCTGGAACTAGCCCAAGACTTCTTGGGCAGCGGGCTGGATGCAGCGAGCATGTCACAGGCCCTGCCACCTTTTGTTGACTTGGGACAGCAGCCTGCCATCAAGGCTTCAGCCGCGTGTCCCTCTCGCTCTGTCCACAGGGGCTACGTGCGAGGATGTGCTAGCTCCGTGTGCGGCCAGTCCGTGTAAGAATGGCGGCGAGTGCAGAGAGTCGGAGGACTACGAGAGCTTCTCCTGCGTCTGCCCCTCTGGCTGGCAAGGTATGGAGGGGATCTCTGATGCGTGCGCTGAGCCGTCCTCTTCCGAGTTCAGCACTCTCCTCTCTCCTGGGCAGCCAGGTTATGCTGAACCCTCCTCTTGTTTTGTGCCTTCCCTTTCCCATGTGGCTCGGAGAATATCAGAACAAAGGTGGGAGAGTGGCCTTGTTGTTAAATTAAGGACATGAGAACCAAGACTTCTGGGGTCGATCCTTGGCTCTGCAACTGACTCACTGTGTGACCGTGGTCAACTCGCTCCCTGTCTGTGTGCCTCAGCCGCCTCCTTCCCAGTGGGAATAGTGATAGGGGTGATCTGTGCTGGTGCTACAGGAAACCGTGATCGCAGGACTTCTACCAGCATGTTAAAGTGCTAAAGCTTTCCCTCCCTTTCTCTTGTAGGTCAAACATGTGAGATTGACATCAACGAATGTGTGAAAAGCCCCTGTCGAAATGGCGCCACGTGCCAGAACACAGATGGGAGCTACCGCTGCAACTGCAAAGCAGGTTACACCGGCCGCAACTGCGACACCGACATCGACGACTGCAAGCCAAGTAAGAGCTGGGCCGAGCATCTACTCTCCGAGCTGGTGCTAAAATCGTGTTCTGTATTCTGAACTCCTTAAAGGAGCTTGAATTTCAGGGAGAGCAGTACATGGTGCAGCGAAAGGATGAGGGCAACCAGTCGTTACAACCTGTAACGATGACGCAGATTCCAAAAATTCCAATGAGATGCAGTGTTTTCCTGGCTCGCCGTTCACAGGATCTGCTGTTAATAAAGCCTGCAATTGCAACAGTTCCCCCCGCAGGGGCATTGGGGATTCCCCTTTGCTTAGGGTGGGAAACAATGTTCCCCTTTTAATGCCACCTGTTGCACCTTGTGTGGTTTTTAAAGGTACCCAGGCCGTTGTCCAAAAGGGAATCAGAACTTTTGGACTGGATTCTCCATGGCGCTGTACCCAGTGTCATCATTTAGAGCAGGGCAGGATGGGTGTGAATCAGAAATGGCAACGTTTCACACCTACCCTGCCCTGGCACAAATGACAACACAAGGAGCAGGGAATGGAGAATCAGGCTCTTTGTGCGTTCAGTGCCACTTCCTGCCTTGTCCAGGATCGGGCCAGGGCTGCCTTGCTCAGCTGCTTCGATACTCCTGTGAGCGAATCTGCCGGCTGAGCTCCAGAACTGGAGATAGCTTCAGTTTGGGCTGGGTTCTTTTCGTGGCTGAACTGCCCCGTTTTCTCAGCAAGATCTGGCTGCTCACAGGTGGCAGCATTATGGGCTAATGCTGCATGAAAGCTGCCCGGCTTCACTGCTGTGTTCGGGGCTGTGAACTGCTGTATCTTAATGCTACGTGACTGCCTCTTCTTTCAGATCCCTGCCATAATGGTGGCTCCTGCTCTGACAGCATCGACGCCTTCTTCTGCGACTGCCTGGCAGGCTTCCGGGGGCCCAAATGCGAGGAGGACATCAACGAGTGCGCCAGCAACCCCTGCAAGAATGGGGCCAACTGCACGGATTGTGTCAACAGCTACACGTGCACCTGCCCCTCTGGCTTCAGTGGGATCCACTGTGAGAACAACACACCTGACTGCACAGAAAGGTAACTGGCCGGGGTTGGGCGCTGCTTGGGATGCTGAACACCTGGGTTGCTACCAGGGGGTGATGGTGGGCCTGGGAGTCGCTGTAATGCCAAGTGTCCCAGCAGCCCCAAGGGGCTCACTCCATTGGCCAATGGCATTGCAGGTGGCCCTCATGAGGATGCTATGTTGGGGCAGGCACATATCCTGTCTCCCCAGGGGAATCTCATCTCCGCTCTGGATTCGCTTGAGGAGCCTGGTCTGTTTAAACTAATCTTGCCAAAGTGTGAAGGAAGGGATTAGTTCAGCTCCCATTGGCTTCAATAAAAAAGCTCTCATTGATTTCTGTGGAGCTGGATCAGGCCCTGGAGGTCCTTGCTGTACTCCCACTGAAGCCAATGAGTCGGTGTCTGAGGGCTTTATTATATGCAGCCCTTTCCCAGCCAAAACTCCCACATGCTTCTTCTGGAGTTGTGTTAAGGCACTGGACAGGGACTCTGGAGACTTGCGGTCAATCTCTGCTCGCTCACAGACTCCCTGCAACCTCAGGCAAGTTGCTTAGTGTCTCTGGGTTTCAGCTCTCTGGGGATCCTAGTATATCCCTGCCTCCCAGAAGGGCTGTGAGGGTTACTATGTTCAAGGGCATGACCGGCTCAGATATAACAGTGAATAAGGCCATGCAGATACCTTACACAAAGTCAGGAAATGAAGTTTGGGCCCAAACCATGTGGTTTTTGCTCCAGTCATTAAAATGGTAGATTTACATTGCAAGAGCATAGATTCTTAAAATTCCCATGAACTCTCCTTGTGTTAGGTGCTAGCTTGTGAGAGGTACAACCCATGGGCTGTGCCGTTTAGTGGTTGAACCAGAGGACTAGCAGTCTGGACTCCTGGGTTCTGTTTCTAGTTCTACCACTATACTGATGTCTGACTATGGGCAAGACACACAAGTTTTCTAAGCCTCAGTTCCCCATCTGTGTGTTTATCTCCTTCCCAGAGGGGTTTTGAGACTGAATCAGTTAATGTTGGTACAAGGGCTTTGAGATCCATGGATGGAGAACGCCATTACAATAGTCACTATTGTTTACTGGGAAGCAATGTTTGTTTTCCCACCTTCCAGCTCCTGTTTTAATGGGGGAACCTGCGTGGACGGCATCAATACCTTCACCTGCGTGTGCCCACCGGGCTTCACAGGCAGCTACTGTGAGCATGACATCAACGAATGCGACTCCAAGCCGTGCTTGAATGGGGGCACCTGCCAGGACAGCTATGGGACCTACAAGTGCACCTGTCCGCAGGGCTACACCGGCCTCAACTGTCAGGTAAAGAACAATCAGCCCATTAATCACATGAGGCCAGATCCTCACATAGCACCATGGAAGGATTGCCACTTTACACTGATGGAGGATCTGCCCCAGGTTCACTGCAGCTCAGCACCCCAGATCCAGAGGTCTCATTTCTCCCCTACTTGCTATGTCCTGCACAATCCTTTCCATTCAAGCGAAGTATGAACTTCCTTCTTCTCTCTCCAGAATCTGGTGCGCTGGTGTGACTCCTCTCCCTGCAAAAACGGAGGCAAGTGCTGGCAGACCAACAACCTGTACCGCTGCGAGTGCAACAGCGGGTGGACGGGCCTGTATTGTGACGTCCCCAGCGTATCCTGTGATGTGGCTGCGAAGCAGCAAGGTAACGTCTGCTCTCAGTGCTGCAATAGCGCCCTGGGGCCTGGTGAATTCATGGAGATTTAGGGTCAGATTTCCAAGGAATAGCCAAGCTCTGTTCGGTCCTGGGCCCAGGAAACGGGGACAAAGGTGGCTGTACGCCTCCATTGCACTTCTCTGTTTCCTAGTTGCTGCTGGAGGCTAGTTCAGGCCCTGGCACAAGTTAAAGCAACCTCAGGGCTGCTGTGATTTACATTGACTCAGAACAACTCCCAGTGGCTGCTGTCCTGGCCAGAGATCACCGGAGAGACACAAAGAAGCCAGAGCATGGGCCAAGACCTGGCACTTCTAACCGTGCCCTATGGGGGTGCTTTTCTCAAAGAGCAGCCTCCCCTTTACAGGCCCATTGTGCACAAATGTGCCCATGCATCGCTGGCCTTGTAGTGTGCTTCACTGTCTGCTCCCCGGCCTTGTGCTCTCCCAGGTGTCGACGTGGCGCACCTGTGCAGGAACTCCGGCCTCTGCGTGGATACAGGCAACACGCACTTCTGCCGCTGCCAGGCCGGCTACACCGGCAGCTACTGTGAGGAGCAGGTGGACGAGTGCTCCCCGAACCCCTGCCAGAATGGAGCTACGTGCACGGACTACCTGGGAGGCTACTCCTGTGAGGTACGCTGGCTGGCTGCCAGCCTACCCGCGGTCAGCAGCACTCAGGGGGAGCATGTGGGGCTTAGCAGTTAGAGCAAAGGGCTGGGAGACGGGACTCTTGGGTTCTACTCCTGACTCTACAGCTTTGGACAAGACACTTCGCTTCTCTGTGCCTCACTCTTCTCCATCTGTGAAGTGGGATTAATGGCATTGCCTGTGCATAATCCATTTGTGTTGGTAGCGTGCTTTGAGATCCACAGGTGGCAGGTGCTTTTTAAGTGCTAATTATTTTCCTTCTTTCTATAAACAAAGCTGTCCAAACGTCTTCCAAACCACACTGCCTCATTGGCAACTGGGCTGCCTCCGGGTTGCATAAAATGCAGTAGATTGCATTTGCAATAGTGAGGCACAGGTATTGCTGGGGAGAGAGGGGAAGCAGTGTTTAGCCCATGCTTTGGACATCCTGGCCTTTAATCAGGGCTAGAATAGCCCCCACATGACTGCTGAAGGAAGAGATTAGGCACTTGGATACCTCAGTGATGGGAACAGCATAGGAACCCGAGATTAGAACTGAACAGGTTCATTACCAGAGTGAATGTAACTAATGGTTCCCCTTGTTCTTCCCTTGCAGTGTGTTGCTGGCTATCACGGAGTTAACTGCTCAGAGGAGATCAATGAGTGCCTGTCTCACCCATGCCAGAATGGAGGAACCTGCATCGATCTCATCAATACCTACAAATGCTCTTGCCCCAGAGGGACTCAAGGTAAATTAACGGGGAATACTTTTCTGAGTGCAGAAATCCTTGGTATGTGCTCATTAGCTCCTATGTATGCACGCTGGTCTTAATGGTGGAAGCAGCTGCAGGAATATTGGATTACATTAGCTTGTTAGCCCAGCCATCAAGGAGCTCAAGTGGTCTTGTAACGCTACTGGTCACCTCCTGCCAGAGACCAGGTGTCCTCAACTTCCACTAAAATGGCTGGAGGGGAGGTTGGCAAGCAGTTACTCATGCTGCAGAGGGAGACGCCATCTAGCTGCCCTGTTAGTGTCTTAGATGATCAGCAGAGACCAGTGCCTGCCATGCTGACCAATATTGCCTCATGGTTTCCTTGCACTCCCCCATCAATCTGTCTGTCTCCGTCTCTTGTCCTATACTTAGCTTGTAAGCCCCTTGTCTTTTGGTTCTGGGTTTGTTCAGCACCCAGCACAATGGGATCCTGGTCCATGACCAGAGCTAGGGCAAAACAAAAAAAAATTCAGACTAAACATGGGCTGTTCCCCCTGCCCCATCTGTCCCCAGGGGTGCACTGTGAAATCAACGTTGATGATTGCAGCCCTTTCTTTGATCCCATCACTCTGGGGCCCAAGTGCTTTAACAACGGCAAATGCACAGACCGAGTGGGCGGCTACAGCTGCATCTGCCCACCTGGCTTCGTGGGGGAGCGCTGCGAGGGGGACGTCAATGAATGTCTGTCCAACCCCTGTGATGCGCGGGGGACCCAGAACTGCGTGCAGCGCGTCAACGATTACAAGTGCGAGTGCAGGCAGGGGTATGCAGGTGAGCGAGCCTTTCCCATCCAGCCCGTGAAGGACCCTGAGGCTGCTGGTAACACGTCACACTCATGGGTGCCTCCTTTCTCCTCCCCGCCCCCTTCCCCACAGGCCGTCGCTGTGATACCGTGGTGGATGGCTGTAAGGGCAAACCCTGCAGGAACGGTGGAACATGTGCAGTTGCTAGCAACACTGGCCGGGGCTTCATCTGTAAATGCCCCCCGGTATGTATCTAACTCCTTCCAGATTTCACCCAACATTTCTGCCCCATGCTCCTAGGAGGGCAAGCTAGGGGATCTAATGGTCCCAGGTGGCCTGAAAATCTGAGTCCTAGTACATCACGCGGACCCTCCAAATCCGGACGTTGGTGGGAACTCAGACCAGAGGGGCCAGGTTGTGAGCCCCTTATTCACAAATCCCACTGCAGTTCATGGGACTCCACATGTGACAGTAACTGCTTACAGTCCGGCCCCAAATAGTTAGGGGGCTGCAGGGAGTGATTAAAGCAAGGGGACTGTGGTAGCCAGATGTGAGCATGTGCAGGCCGTGACCATGGCAGAGAGAGAGGAATTGGGGCAGGTGAGCAAAGTGGGAGAATGCCATCTATTATCCTAATGAGGAGCAAGAGGGGGATGTCGAGCAGAAAGAGGTTTTGGCTGAGTATCAAGAGAACAATGCCTAGCAGTGTGATCTGCTAGGACTGTGGAAGAGGCTCCCAGTGGAGATGGTGGAAGCTCTGATATATGGGTCATTTAAAGCTGGACTGGATGGAGCGCTAGAAAATATTCTATGGGGAAGAGACCTGCTTTGGTTGGAGGTGGATGATCACATGGTAGAGGAGCGTCTAGATTTTTTCCCCATGTTTAATTTCAAGGTAAATGTTAAGGCTCTACTTCTGATTTACTATTTTTGATAATAGTTAGGTGCCTGATTCCCAATTGCTTTCAATGGGATTTAAGCACCAAGCTCCCTTAGACTGTAATTTACTAAAGGACATTACAGTTATTGTTCCAGAGCTGTGGCCAGGCTGGCCATAATGATGATGAGAGAACTGAGTGTCTAACACAGAACTGGGCACAAAACCAGCCTGGCTAGGTCACTGCTCTTCTGCTTTCACTGTCTCCCTATCAGTTGGTTCCTCCTGATCCGTGCTTCACAAGGCTGATGGCTGCAACATCAGAGACACTAACTCTGCCTCCCTGGCTCTTGTCTCCCCAGGGTTTTGTCGGCGCCACTTGTGAAAACGACTCGCGCACCTGTGGGAACCTGCACTGCCTGAACGGCGGCACCTGCATCTCCATCCACAAGAGCTCCAAGTGCATGTGTGATCCTGCCTTCACGGGGCCAGACTGCCAGCACCCCGTCAGCAGCCCTTGCAATTCAAACCCATGTTACAACGGGGGCACCTGTGAATACTTCAGTGACGCTCCCCCATATTACCAGTGCAACTGCCCTGCAAATTTCAATGGCCTATACTGCCACATCCTGGATTTCGATTTCCGGGGAGGCGTTGGCCAGGACATCACCCCACCCAAAATTGAAGAGAAATGTGAGATACCCGTTTGCGCGGGTTTCGCTGGCAACAAGATCTGCGATGGGAAGTGCAACAACCATGCCTGCGGCTGGGATGGAGGGGACTGTTCCCTCAACTTCAACGACCCCTGGAAGAACTGCTCCCAGTCGCTGCAGTGCTGGAAGTACTTCAACGACGGGAAGTGCGATTCGCAGTGCAACAACGCTGGGTGTCTGTACGATGGCTTTGACTGCCAGAAGGTGGAAGGGCAATGCAAGTAAGCAACCTCCTCCCCATTGCTGTCCCTTCAAAGCCAGGGTCTTTTCTGCTGATTATCAGAGGAACTTTGGTTGGTTGTATTGGTTCTCCAGATGCTATTTTATATCAGGTGGGGCCAAATCCTGAGCAACCTCAACGTCCACTGACTTCACTAGGAGTTGTAGGTGATCAGCAACTTCCTGGGTTTGGCCCTTCTTTGACTTACTTATCCCATTATGTTACACCCCTGTTGGCTCCCTTTCGGGCATCTCTGCTGATGGAGCATCCTGTATAGAAATTCACCACTTTGGTGAACTCTTCTCAATAGGTAGCAGTGCCTTGTTGAGTTTGGCACTGTTAGTGCTTAGTGGGAGATCAGCAAGAAATCTCCAGGATTCTGTAGGAAGTGGTGCTCATGTTACAATGGGTGGTACTCACAGACTTTAAGGTCAGAAGGGACCGTCATGATCATCTAGTCTGACCTCCTGCACATTGCAGGCCACAGAACCTTACCACCCGCTCCTGTAATGGACCCCTAATCTCGGCTGAGTTACTGAAGTCCTCAAATCATGATTTAAAGACTTCAAGTTACAGAGAATGCACCATTTACACTAGTTTAAACCTGCAAGTAATCCATGCCCCATGCTGCAGGGGAAGGCGAAAACCCCCCAGGGTCTCTGCCAATCTGACCTGGGGGAAAATTCCCTCCCAACCCCAACTATGGCGATCAGTTGGATCCTGAGCATGTGGGCCGATACTGAAGCCATCCTGCCGGTGTGTTGCTGATGGCACCAACTTTCAGAAGATCCGCTAAATACTTGCTGGCTTTTACTGAGAATTCTTTTGCAATTGTACGGATTTGATCTCCGGTTCCTGGACAAACTCTGTTTTGAGTAATTGTATTCTGCCTCTCTCAGCTTCCCTGAGTCAAAGTAATTGTCTTCACATTCTGTCCTAAATTGCTACCTATAGTTTAATAGCTGCCATGTTTCACCCCAGAAGTGGTTGCTTTTCAGTGTTGCATAAAGTGATTCCCCTCTTTATACAGCAATTTAGGATGTGTCAGGGTGAGCAGTGCTGTTGTTACAGGAGAGAAGTCCTTGAAACTCCTACTAGTATACTAATAGATGGATAATAAGAGTGGCTGTTGGTGTAATTAATCCTTTCCCCTTTCTTTTCCTTCTCCCTAGTCCTCTGTATGACCAATACTGTAAAGATCACTTTTCAGATGGTCACTGCGACCAGGGGTGTAACAACGCTGAGTGTGAATGGGATGGTCTGGACTGTGCCAACAACATGCCTGAGAAACTTGCAGATGGCACTTTGGTAGTGGTGGTCCTGATAACCCCAGAGAACCTGAAGAACAACTCCTTCAACTTCCTCCGGGAGCTCAGCCGCGTCCTTCACACCAATGTGGTCTTCAAGAAGAACCCCAAGGGAGAGTACATGATCTTCCCATACTACGGCAATGAAGAGGAGCTGAAAAAGCACCACATCAAGAGGTCAACGGAGAACTGGTCAGACATGCCCAGCGCCGTCTTCAACACAATAAAGACGTCCCTCTCATCGCGTGTCGGTGAAAGGCAGCGGCGAGAGCTGGATCAGATGGATATCAGAGGGTGAGGGGGCAGAGAAAAGGCTTTCACTGAACAGCAGTTACTGTGCTTTATTGATATTAATAACCTGCTCTAAGGAAAATGCTGCAGGATGGAGAATTTTACCAAGATGTTGGTTTTAAATATGTACTGGGACTGAATTTCTTATGCAAGAGAAGTTGGGAAGGGGAAGTCAATGCTGCTTTATGGTTTGGAATTAAATTTTTTAAAATAATGCTACAGCCAGTGTTCCCTCTAATTTGTGACAGGCCGTGTGCGCAAAAAATTTCTTCGGTGCAAATTTTTGTGCACGCGATGTTTCACCGTACGCACGGGGTTTAGGATCTGTGTGCACGCGCACAGTTTAGAGGGAACAGTGGCTACAACCGACATGGCTAATGGAGTCCCAGGTGTTGGCTAGGAGTCACGCTCGGGGGGTGGGACTGGCAGTCAGAACTAGGTTGGCTCTTGTTATTTTAGGTAGTCACTTAGTTAAGCCTTGGTTTCCTGACTGTGGAGGTCTGTTAGGAGTCTTAATTACTGCAAAGTTGTAAGGTGCTTTGAGACACTTGTGCTGAATAGCTACAAAGGGCCCAGTTTTTCTCCTACTCAGAGCAGTGGAAGTCAGGAGTCCCTCCACTAAAATCAGTGGCGAATATGATGGGGTAAAACTGGTGTGAAAAGCGATTCAGGCCCCAAGTACTATTGTTATTTATTACCTGCTTGTGTTTGTGTGACTTCTGTCGTTGCTAAGGAAAGACATTCTGTGTTACTGAACAGCTGACAAATAGACTTGGGGCTAAATCCTACAGTCCTTACACAGGTAAAACTCCAATTGACATTAGCAGGGGCTTTGCCTAATTTAGGTCTGCAGGTTTGGGCCATGCATAAGTAAACAAGTCTGTTTCCACCATCTTAATCTACCCTGATGTGGGGTTATGGGGAGAACAGACCTAGGTCTTGACTCTCCTTCAGTTTGATCATTGTTCTCTATTTCCATTTGCTCTCCTTCCATACAGATCCATCGTATACTTGGAGATCGACAACCGCCAGTGTATCCAGTCCTCCTCGCAATGCTTTCAGAGTGCAACTGATGTGGCGGCTTTCCTGGGTGCCTTGGCCTCGCTTGGTAACCTGAACATCCCCTACAAAATAGAAGCCGTTAAAAGTAAGTTTAGCTGGCAGCTGCTGAAGGGATTGAGACTGGAGGTGATTGAAACTTTCCAGCCCACATCCGTGATCCAATTATCAGCCAGCCGAGCTCAGAATGTTGTATCCAGAGACAGTTCGGCTTTAATAACCTTGAATCTTTGTGGATTTTAAATCTACATTAATAAACTAATTCTGTGTTGTTTTTTTTTTTATTTTGCTTAGTTTGGGTTTATTTCAAAATCATTACAGCTAAAAAAGGGGGAAAAAAACACCCATCTCCAATCAATCAGTGACATGTGAGGAGCTGGAGTTTGTATCTTCGAAATCCCCCTGAATCCTTTTGTCTTAACAGCTCAATGAGAGCGCAGTGATTTGAAGTTTGCTAATCCTTTTCCTTAAAGGAGAAAAAAGTAAAGCTGTCTCCTGATGCAGCTGGCTTGTGCAGAGGAGAATTTGCTGATAGTTTGCAATTCTGATTAATAGCGTATAAAATGACCTTATTTTGGGGGATGATTTAGATCAGCCATAGGTACCTCTATTAACTAATTTCACTTCATTTGTGCTCCGTCACCAGTTTGATATGCAGCTTAATGTCTGTGTCTCCATGCGCCCCGCTCTTTTTCAGGTGAAACAGCTGAGCCCCAGAGGAACTCCCAGTTGTATCCTATGTATGTGGTGGTGGCTGCACTGGTCTTGCTTGCTTTCATTGGAGTGGGAGTAGTGGTATCTCGAAAGCGGCGCAGGGAGCATGGGCAGCTCTGGTTCCCAGAGGGCTTCAAAGTGACAGAGTCAAGCAAGAAGAAGCGACGAGAACCACTTGGGGAGGACTCTGTGGGACTGAAGTGAGTAATCGTACTGTTAACCGGTTAAATGCTGTGGGATGCAGCTGCTGATGGCAGTGCTGCTCTCCCGGAACCTTTAGAGCTCTCTCCTTGAGTGCTTGATCTGATACAGCCGGGGAAACGGTTATGAAGAGTTTTCAGGGTTTTGCAAGGGGGGGAACAATACCCTAGCTTTGGGGGGATTTTTAATGTTCTGTAAATTGCCAGGTATTTCTTCATTTAGTTTTGTGCATGTAGAGCATGTGATCCATTGCCTCTCAGTTTTTGCAAAAGAACCAATTACTTGAGTTTCTTTTTTTTTAAAGACCCCTGAAAAATGCTTCTGATGGCACCTTGATGGATGACAACCAGAATGAATGGGGTGATGAAGAAACCTTGGACACTAAGAAGTTCAGGGTAAGCTAAGAGTAACATTAGCACACTGTGCTTGCAGTGAGCTATTTCATTAGTAAGGTGAACAGTGCTACGAGACATAACACAAGGGTTTGCTTTTAGGGTTCCATACCATGCTGATCACAACTTCTGAAGGCTCCTTTTCAACCTGTGTGTGATGTAAATGTAGCTTTGAGTCTTACAGAGCTTTTCATTTCAGCTCTGCTTTTTTATATCTTCTCTTGCCTTTTCCTTGAGGTCTGACTTTCAGCTTCCTTTTGTCCTTTCTTAGTTTGAGGAGCAGGCGATGCTGCCAGACACGGACGATCAGACAGATCACAGGCAGTGGACTCAACAGCACCTAGATGCAGCCGACCTGCGCATCTCTTCCATGGCACCCACCCCACCGCAAGGTGAAATTGATGCAGATTGTATGGATGTCAACGTTCGAGGTCCTGGTAAGGGAGATTCCTTTGCTCTGATGCTTGCATAATTTAATCTATAACCCTCCTTCTCTTTCTGCAATTGAACAGTGCAAGAATATCTATCTAGTCGCATTTCTAATGTGCCTATTGCTGTGCTGCCATTTACACGTCAGTCTTCGTGTAACCTAACGCAGAAGTGCCCCGCCGAGAAGTCCTTCCATGCTGCATTGCTACTGTTTTGTATGATTTAAGGAGATTTGCCTTTGTGGCATTTTGTTTTCCATAAATCTCTCCTCATTTAACCACAGAGAGGGAAGTCAGAGAATCAAAGAGGTTAGAGTTGGGGGAAGATACCCATTAGATCATGCCATTCATCTCCCTGCCAGTGCAGGATTGATCCCTATAGGATGTTTACAAGTGTTTTCTTGTCTAGTCAGGTTCTAACTATCCCAAGCATCAGAGCTTCATCCACTTCCCTTGGGAGACTGTTCCACAACCAAATATGGAAAGCTTTTAAACTGCAATACAGTGCAGCCGTATTCCGCATAGTGTCTTCCATGTAAACCGTGCCCTGAAATGCTTTGGAGAGTTGAATCCAAGACAGCAGACAACATAGGGAAGCCAGTGAGTGGTGAGAAGCTACTGAATGAGGAATAATTTCAGATCAAAATCAGAGGAAGGGTGTTAGTTTCTGATGTCAGGAAGTACATAGGAACCAGAGCTTGATGTGCCAGGAAAACAAGTAGCCCCTGCAAGTCAGAACGTCTCCCTGGTATCGCCCATTACAGAAGGGCAAAGAGCCCCTCGCTGTTCATGGGGTCGCTCTGTGTTTTCCAGACGGATTCACCCCGCTCATGATCGCTTCGTGCAGTGGAGGAGGACTGGAGACTGGCAACAGCGAAGAGGAGGAGGATGCTCCCGCTGTCATCTCGGATTTCATTTACCAGGGTGCCAGCTTGCACAACCAGACAGACCGAACCGGCGAGACGGCACTCCACCTGGCCGCAAGGTATTCTCGCTCCGATGCTGCCAAACGCCTGCTGGAGGCCAGTGCAGATGCAAACATCCAGGACAACATGGGCAGGACGCCCCTCCATGCAGCTGTGTCAGCTGATGCTCAAGGAGTCTTCCAGGTACATCAACCTTAGCTAGCAACCTTTCCTACTGTGGTCCATTCCTATAGAGTAAAGGGCCACTGGGAGTCAGTTTTGTGGCCCCTGTTAATTGATCATATCCCAAAGTCTCCATCCTGGCCTTAATCAGCCAAGTCATTATTGATGTCAATGAGAATTTTGCTGAGTAAGGATTTTAGCATTTGACCCAGCATTTAGTGCCGTGGAAAGGTACAATGATGTAAGCCTTGGTGACTTGAAGCCGCCTCTTTAGTCACAGAGCAGGTACTGTGCGAGCCTCCCCAATCCTGCCCCGCTTATATGAGCCACTCCTGGCCTGCAGGGACCAACGCTAGGCAAGAGAGAGGGGGAATTGATCCTTCACAACCCCTTCCAGACCTTGATCTCTTTGTAGCGGTTCCCAGCAAGAGGGCTGGTGGTTTTTGTTATGGGGACACCTCGCTGGAATATCCACTGTCTTTCTCTTAATGTTGGGGGTTTTCCATGCATTCGTCTCTTTATGGGCAGATCCTGATTAGGAACAGAGCGACCGATTTGGATGCCCGCATGCATGATGGGACCACACCGCTTATCCTGGCAGCTCGCTTGGCCGTGGAGGGCATGCTGGAGGATCTGATCAATTGCCACGCAGATGTCAATGCAGTGGATGACCTAGGTATGGCAGCCTGCTAAAACGTGCACCGCTGTATGAGGTGCTGAGGGCAGGGAATATTTGTTGTGGTTCTAACTGCTGACTAATGCAGGCTGTATGTCACCTTCTTCCCCAGGCAAATCAGCACTGCACTGGGCAGCTGCTGTGAATAACGTAGAAGCTGCCGTGGTGCTGCTGAAGAACGGTGCCAATAAAGACATGCAGAACAATAAGGTAGGGATGGATCTACAGGGCTAGCAGGTGCAAGGCAATTATTTCCCTTGCACAAGTCAATCCGAGGCTCATTTTTGCCTAAAATGTAACCCTGGCTGCCAGATGGTGAGGTTTGCATCTGATTGTTACTCCAACTGAAGTGGATGGGAGTTGGCTTGAATACGGAGCCCAAGGGTTGGCCCTACATGCAGTGTTAGTGACCTGTGTGCTATTGGATTAGGAGGAAATAACAAGTGTGTGTTTGCTCACTTAACTTTTAGGTGAAGGTCACATGTGGTTAGTGGGTTAGTATTGGATATGGATGAGGTAACTCACAGAATTCAAACACAGAGGCATTCAGCAAGGTCTTTCCCTGGACCTTACCAAAAAAGGGGTAACCGAAAACTCCCCCAGCCTAGGATTCAACCCAGTTCTGTAACTAGCTGGAGCCCAGCTTTCCCATGAGTATTGTCCCCACTGTGGCTCCCCAGCAGCCTTTCTCCTGAGCACTTGTGCCAGGGGAGAGAGAAGCTATGCAAGGAAGTGAGACTGCCCCTTACCTTTGCATGAAGTTGAACTCCTTGAACTTATGAACCTAGCAATTATTTGTGCAGCTGCTGAGCTTCCTAATTAAGAGTGATGTCTTCACATCTAAAATAAAAACAGGATTGGACCAGCTTGGGAAATCTGTTAGCTTTGGGGTTTTAAAACAAACTGTCTCCCCCGTGTTTCTAGGAGGAGACGCCGTTGTTTCTTGCAGCCAGAGAAGGGAGCTACGAAACTGCCAAAGTCCTCCTGGATCACTTTGCGAACCGTGACATAACAGATCACATGGACCGGCTCCCGCGGGACATTGCGCAGGAACGCATGCACCACGACATTGTGCGGCTGCTGGACGAGTATAACCTGGTACGGAGCCCTCCACTGCATAATGGCCCGCTGGGGGCGCCCACCCTGTCTCCTCCACTCTGCTCTCCCAGCAGTTACATCGGCAACCTGAAACCCAACGTCCAGGGGAAGAAAGCTAGGAAGCCAAGTACCAAGGGCCTGAGCTGCAATAGCAAAGATTCCAAAGACATCAAAGCCAGGAGGAAAAAATCGCAGGATGGGAAAGGGTGCCTTCTAGATAGCTCTAGCGTGCTGTCACCAGTCGATTCCCTGGAGTCACCCCATGGGTACCTGTCGGATGTTGCTTCTCCTCCATTGATGACCTCTCCATTTCAGCAGTCCCCTTCCATGCCTCTGAATCACCTGCCAGGCATGCCTGATGCCCACATGAGTATCAACCATCTTAACATGGCGGGAAAGCAGGATATGGCAATGGGCAGCTCCAGCAGGATGGCCTTCGATTCAGTGCCCCCGCGTCTCTCTCACCTTCCCGTATCCAGCCCCAGCGCAGTCATGAGCAGTGCACCGATGAATTTCACCGTGGGCGGAGCGGCCAGCCTGACCGGGCAGTGCGACTGGCTAACAAGGCTGCAGAATGGGATGGTCCAGAACCAATATAATCCAATGAGAAACAACATCCAGCCTGGGGCTCACCAGCAAACCCAAGCCCTTCAGCATGGCATGATGACCTCCCTGCACAACGGCATGCCCACCACTACCCTGTCTCAGATGATGAGCTACCAGCCCATGCCGAATACAAGGCTGGCCTCCCAGCCACATCTGATGCAGGCCCAGCAGTTGCAACAGATCCAACAGCAGCAGAATTTACAGCAGCAGCTGCAACAGCAAAATCTGCAGCAGCAGCAGCATCACAATACCAGCTCAAACACCAACGCCCACATTAGCCAAAATTTCCTCGGTAACGAGCTAAACCAGTCAGACATGCAGCAGGTGAGCAGCACTACCATGACAGTGCACACTATTTTGCCTCAAGAGACCCAGATCCTATCAACGTCTCTACCATCCTCCCTCACGCAACCCATGACCACCACCCAGTTTTTAACTCCACCCTCTCAACACAGTTACTCCTCCCCCTTGGACAATACACCCAATCACCAGCTTCAGGTGCCAGACCACCCTTTCTTAACACCTTCTCCAGAGTCACCGGACCAATGGTCCAGCTCGTCACCTCATTCCAACATATCTGATTGGTCAGAGGGAATCTCCAGCCCTCCCACGAGTATGCAGTCACAGATAGGACACATCCCAGAAGCCTTCAAGTAAAGAAGGTGTTTCGGAGACATTGACACAGTGGGACTTAGGATCATCTTTTAAAAACTTCTTCTAAGGACACTGTTTTGACTGAAGGATCCCTTTTTATATGTTTTTATACAAAATAAGAATACAATGTTTAATCTTTTTTTAGTATTTATTTATGTACTTTTTATTTTACATGAAAACACTGCCTTTTTATTTATATGTTCTATTGTTAAGAACTCAAAATGAGACACTTCAGTTGCGCGCCAAGGAATTAAAAACTATTAGATCTTTTATAGAAAATTCTTTTCTTGTTTTTGGGGTGTTTTTTAATACGTTGACTTGATAGGGGGTGGGGGTTCTTTTTGTAAAGTTATAAGCAAAGATTCGTGATTCTGAAATGCCATTTATTTATTGATTTTTTTTATTTTATTTTTTTATTTTATTTTATTTTGCTTTCAAACCCAGAAAAAATGGGAGGGGAAGGGGGGAGAATTAGCTACAAATGTCACCCCTTGAAAAAATTATAAATTAAGTATGAATCGATTTTTGAAATGTACTTTAAAATGTTTTCTTGGGTGTTATCTGAGGACATTTTATGGTACTAGTCATGAATCTTTGTTTAAAATTTCAGTATTATATAGTTGTACATTTATCTTAATACATAGAAATTCTTGTTCTTTCTTTTTTATATATATTTAAATGCTGTCTATATCAAAAAAATCAGGATTACAGACCTGTGATAGGTTCTAAGCTAAAAAAAAAAAAAAATCTACATAACGTTGCTGCCTAAAGAAACAGAACATTTGCCAAATCTGTTGAAAACCCATAGCTATGGAGTCACTGCTGAAGGGTTTCTCGGGGTTTTTCTGCAATTGACTGAATAACAATTTAAACAATAAAAATGCTTGGACTTTTAGACACATCCTTCATTTAAGGGTGGCCGGTCCTATTTTGAAGGAGGCATTTGTCAATTACTGGAAACCAACTTGAATGAAAGTTAACAGAGCATTACAAGGCCCAACCACAGTCTACTATCAATCCATAACATTCAAGCTGGTTTTGAAACGCTGAACTTTTGGGTTTGCAACTTAAGAGGTCAGGTTCAGCTGTAGCCCTGACCTATTCTATCAGGAGGGCAGAAATTAGGAGACACAGACAGAAACTGGACTGCTGAGCCCATGTGTTTAAATGGTGACATTTGATTCTTGCTAGTCTGGAGTGATGCATCGGGTTTATATTGGTGCGCACTCTTTTGTGGAGGTGGGGGGAGACAACCATATAAAATATAGTATAAGCCTATGGCAGATTTAATGTTTGTAAATAAGTTTTTTTTTAAAAGGTGGATTTTGTTTCAAAAATCTAAATGAACAAGTCTTAAGTACATCATGCTTATTAGAGGTGTCAGAATATTGCTTACTCATTGACTGCGAAAGGAAAGCAAACACTATGCTTACATACAGGACATTCACTCACCTAAAATGCAGTCAATCAAGGAAACCTAAGAAAAGGGAGAGATTCCTGATCCC
The DNA here is from genome assembly GCF_965152235.1 of Eretmochelys imbricata. Lineage (NCBI taxonomy): Eukaryota > Metazoa > Chordata > Testudines > Cheloniidae > Eretmochelys > Eretmochelys imbricata. The sequence continues at coordinate 21,125,914 of NC_135587.1, forward strand.
TTTTAGTTAGAAACCAAATATGATTAAAATTTCTCAAAAGCACAAGGCTTTCTGCAGTCCCTTGTGTGCTCATCTCTTAGTAAACATTTATGGAGCATCGGTATTGTGACATCCCTAATATGAGTGATTTAAACATCAAGTGGTGTTGTCTTCCTCTGTTTTATAAACTAGAATGTAGTTTACGAAAAAATCTTCTGTAATAAAGTTATCTACCTGCAAAGTTGTAGTTTGCAAAAATGATGTATTTTTTGGTAAACTGATTTGCAATAAATGATGCTCATGGGCGTCTAGATTTTACTAAAACTTGAACATGATGTTTTTGCCATGTGTCAGTAGAATTGTTGTGGACAAACTCCCCAGCCTGCCTGACCTGACATCTGCTCCTCATCAATACCTGAGGGCTGCGTGAAAATCCTGCATCTCCAAATGAAACACTGGTGCCTTCTTAATACATTGTTTGTGTAACTAAGGCCCAATCCAGTTCTTGTTGAAGTCAATAAAGATTTCAGTGGAAGTTGGATTGGGCCAGTAGGAAATGTTACTGGAGGCTTTTATTCGGGCAAAACCCCCATTGGCTTTGTTGGAGCTTTTGCCTGAGCAAGGTCTGTAGGAGGGAACTTTTTTACTGCGTAAAGCCCTGACCTTGCAGTGAAATCTGTACAGGAGGTCTCTTACCTGAGCTGTGCTATTGTGAGGACCCCGCTACTAGATCAGGGCCTAAAATGGGAAGAGCTGGGAAGATGTTTTAAACAGCTTCTTATATGGAAACTTCAACTGCTTTCTTAATTCTTCCACTGGAAAAATAATCCCTCTTGACCCCAAAGGTTAGATTTTAGGAGAACTTTTTGGTAGACGAGATAGCTAAGAGTGAGTGGTGGGTAGCTGCTTTTAGTTATATATGGGCTTTTGGAAAAAAACAAACCCTATGGTGTTGAATAATGCAAAATGCTTTACACTTCACACCCAAAACAGAGTGCATCTGGAAAAGGCCACAAGTGGGGCTGCTAATGTAGATATTGTAAAGAAGTTGAAAAGAAATCTAAATCCCTCGTTAAGTGAGAACGTAGCCTTGAACTGAAAATGAAACCAACACTATGAAGTTCAGTGAACTAACCTCACCAAAAAAGCAAACATGACTATTATGTTGTGTTTAGATCTTTAAGACAGTTATTTTAATTCTTCTTTTTCAATAAGAGCTCTGTATTGTTCTTAATGCAACTGTGAAGTCCCAAAGTACCTGAATGTAAATAGAAACCTAATTTATTACAATGACTGGAAACTACTACTAAATCAGATAAGCATGTTAACTCTTGGAACATTGACATTTCTACTCTGTTGCCCAAACAAATGCTTGGGAAGAGTGTGTGGGTGTGTGTATACATATCTATATATGTCTGTATACATCTATATATAAAGTACTGTCTGGGTCTCTTCCAAATATTTTCAGTATGTCTAGCAAGAAGCTGCCCATGCAATGCTTCCTCCATACTGATGAAATAGCAGAGGAATCTGTAATGCATCCCTTAGGAGCAATAAGGACTCCACAGTACTTATTGCAGAAAATGTTCAGGCTACCATGCCCAGTCTTTGTGATTAATTACAAGAATAAGTGAAACAACATCTTACATTTCCATAGCCCTTTCCCATCCAAAGGATCCCACAGCACTTCACAAGCCATCCAGCGCCAATGAAACGCAGCTGCTTCTGGGATCGAGGGAGGTGACTAACCAGCATACACCATGCTATGCAAACATGGTGGACAGTGATATTTTGGCTAAGAACACTGGGGACAAACCTCTCCACTTCTGAAAAGGGCAATGGGATCATTAGTAGAGAGTTCCTAAGGGCTAGTCTACACCCAAAACTTACATTGGCATAGTCAGTTCTCTCAGGGGTGTGAAAAATCCACCAGCCGGACAGATGGAACTATGTCGGCCTAACCTCGCTGTAGATGTGCCACTCAACAGAAGAATCCCTCCTTCAACCTAGCTACTGCTTCTTGGGGAGGTGGATTAACTACAGCGACGGGAGAACCCTCCCTGTCGCTGTAGCGAGAGCCTACACCGAAACTTTACAGTGGGGCAGCTGTCATGTGTTAAGTGTAGACATACCCTCAGTTTCTGAGGTCTCATTTGAAAGAGCCACTCCCAAATAAATCAAATCCCATGCTGTTAACTACCTCATAAAGGAGGAAAGCTGAGCTGATTCCACAATGATTTGAACCTGTGCTTCCAGAGTGTCAAGGAATTTCAAGCCTGAACATTTCATAGATTCCCAGGCCAGAAAGGACTATTGTGGTCCCCTGGTCTGACCTCAAGTACAACATAGGCCAGAGAACTTCCCCAAAATAATTCCTACAGCAGATCTTTTAGAAAAACATCCCATCTTGATTTAAAAAATGCCAGTGATGGAGAATCCACCATGACTTTTGGTAAATTGTTCCAATAGTTAATTACTCTCACTGTTAAAAATTTACACCTTATTTCCAGTGACACGTTGGACTGTGCCTGTGACATGTTGCCTAATCTTTTAATCATTTCCATGCCTCTTCTCTGAACCCTGGCCAATTTATCAACATCCTTCTTGAATGGTGGGCAGCAGACCTGGATACTGTCTTCCTGCAGTGGGCGTGCAAGTGCCGGATACAGAGGTCAAATAACCTCTCTGCTCCTACTCAAGATTCACGTTTATGCATCCCAGGATCGCATTAGCTCTTTTGGCCACAACATCAGACTGAGAGCTCACGTTCAGCTGATTGTCCACCATGCCCCTCGAATCTTATTCCACCAGTCAGATGTGAACTGGTGAAAGTTACAAGGGGCTACCCTCTGGATTACAACCCCACTGGTTATACAGTAGGGTTGCTAACCCTCCAGAATTGTCCTGGCGTCTCCAGGAATTAAAGATTAATCTTTTATTAAAGGTAATGTGATGAAACCTCCAGGAATACATGCAACCAAAATTGGCAACCCTATTATAGGGGCACATGATTATCGAAATCCCATGGTCCCAAGTCCCTATAGGAGCCCAGGCAGGGAGGGAAGGAAAATCTCACCTCCTCTGCTACTGCCTCCACACTCTCCCTTGGTCCAGCCCTCTGATAGCTTAATAAGTTCCAGGGCAGTTCTTCCCCAACTCCCTCTTCTCCCCTCCCCAGACATGCTGAGGAAAGTGCTGTCCTTGGGCACTGGACCAAGCTCTACAAGTTTGCTAACGACTGCTGAGCGCTGTGGAGAGGAGGGGAGAGAAATATTCCCACCATCAACCCTTTACCTCGGTGCCCCCAGCATCAGAACCCACCCTACACCCAGGGCTCACTATCCCCAATACCAACATTCCCCCATCCTTACACCCCCCTCTCCCAAATCACCTGTCTTTTCTTGCCATGACCCCCCCCCCATCCTTTGTGGCTGCAAAGGGATGATGGGATTTGGGTGGGTCCTGGCAAGAACCTGCAGGTGGCCTGAAGGGTCCAGGTGGAAAGTGGTGGAGAACCTCTATACTATACCATAGTGATCAAAGGATTTATAAGCACCTGTTTAGATCAGAATACCACTCAGCCACTCTGAGCACAAGCACATTTGTTGCTAATGAAACACCGGTGCATCTGAGCTACTTGTTTTTATGCTGGAGGATTAGTTGTGTTGGTGGTATTTTTGGGTGTGTTTGTTTTTTCATTATTCCTGCTCAATTAGATGGAGCATTTGGAAATTGCTGCTCTGCATGGCTTTCTGGGGGCTGTCTGTGCTTGCTCTGAAAGTTTCCAGCACAGGTGCTTGGGTCCTGATCTCTGACTTGTGCCCCAGCAGTTGGGATTGTCCCCTTAGAAGGATCAAAGTGGGAGCATTTCATCCCAGGCGTAAACCCAGTGGCACTGCACCAGGAACTCAGTGTGTTTTGAATGATGAAGGCTAACAGAAAGCTTAGCATGTCTGAGTTGGCTGGACTAATAGGATGCCGATAGTTGAAGCATAAGCTCTCCCCAGAGCAATTGCCTCCCTGTTGAACTCAGACTGAAAGGTAAAAGGTTTTTCAACAGTAAGCTCTTTGAGGCAGGGACTGTCTTCATTTTTGCCTGTTGTACAGGGCTGAGTGCGCTGCCGGCACTGAATAATGAAAGATACATATAACTGCATTGCACCCCAAAGAGAGTAATGGTAACTGCACAGAACAGAATGAAAAGGAGGTTTGCAAATGTTCTATTCTTACCTTCCACGCATCTGCATTTTGTCCAGTGTGCAAGGAAAGGATCCTTTGCCGTTACTTGGCTAGCACTTATTTCTTATTTGGTACCCTGACCCCAGATCTGGCTGCACTTCAGCAGTGCTGCATGTAGACTGTAAAGGCTACAGAATGAAATCTCATCAGTGTATCAGTGTGATATTATAGTGCAATCAGTCACTTAAGAGCAGAAAGAGCAAAGATAAGCTCCCACTCTAACCTGATAGTGTTTGAATTCAGTAAATAGCATCAATAATGAAAGACCCATGTAGGCCCAACTAGGCTAATCAAACTCAGATGTCCTCACAAAATACCCATGGGGGAAGCACCAGGACATAGCCTTTATGTTCACTTCACGACTGTGTAGGTAAATGGCATTTGACAAGCTGGTTCATAAGAATGTCCTCACAAAAGAGAGATGAAAGGCACTTTTAAAAATCACAGCACTGCGTCTGGTTCCCACACCATCATCAAAGTGCTGCCTGCCCTGCTCGGGCTGGGTTTGAGGATATTACCTTGCTTTAATGATCAAGTGGGCAGGAAATGGCCCTTGAACTGACAATGACCCTTGATTAAGATGTTTGTTTAGGTCACTTGTATTTTTTGTACTTTTGTCTCAGAGGCTTTTTGTTCAATAAGAATATGACAATGCAGGCACAGTGGAAACACCTGTACACAAACTGTTGTAAATAAGACCCATCATTCTTACTTTTGAAGAGTGACTTCCTCTTTAAAAGCAAAAAGAAAAGGAGTACTTGTGGCACCTTTCTCCAGGAGAAACACATCCTCACAACAGAGCTAGAACACAGACTTACATGCAGTAAAAACTCTGGCCCAGTTCATGGTAGAGTGTTAGCAGCTTCTTTAGAAAAACAAAACTCGTGCTTTTCTGGAGCAGTGCTCTCACAGTTTGTTAAAAATGGGGAACTATGGTTTCAAATTGCAGCATAGACAGGGCCCTATATCTACTTCATCTGTAAAATTACAATCCATGGAATCTTAAACCACAATCCTACAAATATGCACATGCTTAACTTTAAGCATTCCTGTTAAATTAAGCATGTGCGTAAATGATTGCAGGATGAGGGCCTTAATTTGTAGCTTCTGAAAGCAGTAACATAACAAGCATCTTGGTGTATTCAACTGCCGCTCAGACAAAATAATTTTTGATCGGCTTAATTTCTAATAACCCAGTGCTATTAAAGCCCCATTGCACTTCAGTGATCCATTCTATAACCTTTTGGTAACTCAGTGAATCTTTCTAGGCATACTTACTACAGAACTTCCAAAATCTTTGCCTTGAGAAACCAGACAGTGTTCTACGGATGCAGTTGACTCTTTTGAGTAAACTTCTAACTAGTATTGCTCCACACACTTTAGAATATTGGTGCAGAATGACTCTGGAAAATCAAAATATCAGAGTCACTTTCCCCCTTTCTATGCTCCTTAAAGTAGGCACCTGACTCAGTTGAAAACAAAAAGAATAGGAGGACTTGTGGCACCTTAGAGACTAACAAATTTATTAGCGCATAAGCTTTCGTGGGCTACAGAGCTTATGCGCTAATAAATTTGTTAGTCTCTAAGATGCCACAAGTACTCCTGTTCTTTTTGCGGATACAGACTAACACGGCTGCTACTCTGAAAGCTGAAAACAAGTTTTCCAGCATCCGCCTTGTTGGAAGGGCGTGCTGTATAATGAAGGAAATGGAAAAGGTTGGTAGACCCACATTTCCCTTTTAGTTGGATGCTAATTTTACAGGTCCAACTAGGGTGACCAGAAAGCAAATGTGAAAAATCAGGACGGCGGGGGAGGGGGGAGTAATAGGAGCCTATATAAGGAAAAGACCCAAAAATTGGGACTGTCCCTATAAAATCGGGACATCTGGTCACCCTAGGTCCAACATTCCACAGACAGTGCTCTGCCTCACCCTAGCGGATCTTCTTTGCAAGTTCATCTCTTCAGTAAAGGCAGGTCTATACTTAAAACACTGGTACGGCTGTGTGCAGTGCTTCAGTGAAGACGCTTCTACACTAAAGGAGAGCCTCTCCTATTGGCGTAGTTAATCCACTTCCAGGAGAGGCCTGCCCATCAACATAGCGCTGTTGGCACTGGGGGTTAGGTCAGTAGAACCACGTCACTCGGGGTGTGGATTTTTCACACCCCTGAGCGACGGTAGTTATACCAATGTAAGTTTATAGAACAGACCTGGCCTCAAAACAGTCTATATGGTCCATTCAGCCCTTGACTTTCCTTCTGAAACTGTCCATGAGCTTACCTGTTGTGACATTGGGTTTTGTGATATGGACACCTGCCCGCTCTTAAAGTTGAAATCAAAGTTCAGATCCAGGATTTTGGCTCTTGCACATCTCTCCATAATTTACGAAACTAACAGCTTATTGCCTTATTTCACATATCTGCAATGCTACAACCCCACAACAGCCAAAGCCACCCCATAAGCTCTTTGGGGCAGACTGTCTTTTTGTTCTGTGTTTGTCCAGAACCTAGTGTAGTGGGGTGAATGACTGGGACTCCTAGATGCTACCTTAATGCAGTAATAATTAATAATAATATAGGAACTGGCACAGATGACTAGGCCTTACGATTGCTAAACCTGAATTTCCTTACTTCTCAGAATAGTTTGTGGTATGGCGTGCTTCTCGAGGCTGTGTGAAGACGGTGAAACAGGCAGGAAGATTGCTGGCCAATGACTCCCGTGCATTGTGTTTATTGTTCATTGTGATGTGATTCTATGGTGCTTTGAATTCAGAGAATGTATGCGAACTAAGAGGAGTTTATTGCTCTGTGGTTATTGAGAACACTGAGCAAGCTCCTGGCAGGAAACCACCTGATTATTCTAGTTGCCTTTTCTAAATGGAGCTTTCCGGGTGAATCTGCGGGGGCAGAGCCCTTCCACTCAGACGCTCACATTTCAAGAAAAACGAAAGGGATGGAAAGGAAGGTAGTGGAAACTTCACATGGCAGAGAGACGAGATTCTTCATTCTCCATTTGGAGTTTGCAGTCTGGCCTTGCAGTGACAGCTGGGCTGGGATCCACAAGTCAAGGAGGGTCATCAGCGAGCAGGGGTGAGAGGAATCGCTGGAGCCAGGTTCAATAGGCAAAGTCGGGGTTGGAGTCCGGCTGGGGTTGGAGATCATAGGTAGTGCTAGGCTGGAATCAAGAGGCAGGGTCAAGGTCCGAGTGGGGCTGGGGTTGGAGAACAGCGATCAGGAGACTTCAGTGAGGTTTGGAATCACAACAGGCCAGAAGTCTATGTGGTTGCCCAGACAACTTTCTAGGCGGCCTCCAGGGTTAAATAGTGCATTTGGACAGGCAGAGGGCCGCAGGGCATTGTCACGCTGCTCTCCTGGGCAGTGCTTCCTGCAGCGCCTGCTCTCCCTGGCGTTCCCCGGCTGTGCCTGGTGACACTGTGGGAAGATCAGCCAGCCCTGGCTCTGCGGAGTGGGGTTCTCGTCACACAGATCCTTACAGTTTAGTCAGAGATGTCTAATTATCTGACACCTCCTCCAGGCATCGCCGGCACCTGGGCTGTCAGCGCAGGGGCTGACAGCGCTCCCAGGCCATCCCCGGGACACAAGCTTTCACCACCACACGCACTGGAGGGCACAGGCAAGAGGGGAGGGCCCCTAAGGCTGTGCAGTGCAGGGGCCACTGGGGGAGGTGGGCACCTGCTTTCCTGTGTTTAATAAGGCATTGCCTGTCCAACACAGGTGGGCAGGCCAGGCTCAGATGCGGCTTGGCATCATGGGGGGGGGTCATAGTGTCCCAAGGGAGATACGGTCTGGTTGGGCAGGTCTGACGAGATGGACTGGCCCAGCCCGGAATAACAGGCTGAGCAGGTGAATCCTGCTCAGGCCCGTCAAGGCTTCTCCAACCTCCCTAGGTGGGGCTCGAACCTGTATCCTCACCTCTCCAGAAGCTGTATTTGTTAGCGTGCCCACCTACCCTCAATGCGCATGCGCATAACCCTGGCGGCCTTCGGAGGACACCCGCCGGTGAGCGCCGAACCCTTAAAGGGATGGTTACATTTTCTGTCCGCCGACGCAGCTGAGTTTACACCCGCCACCGCCACCCGACGAACCCTTTAAGCAACTCAACGGGGTGGGGAAAGAAACAAAATGTGTGTGGCCTCGAAGCGTACGCGCTGCGTCATCGCGTGCGGAGCGTGACACGTCGGCGGCCGGGGCCATTGGAGCCGGATGTTCCAAGATGGTGGCGATTGTTGGGGTTGCGGCTTCTGTGAGGGGGGGAGGCGTCTGCTGCTGAAGGGGCTTCGCCTGCTGCGTGCACCCCCTGGGGGCCGAGCCGGGTTCCGCCGGGTGAGGGGAGCGCGCCGGGAGCCACCTGGGGGGTGGGCTGGGGCGGGCTCGGGCTGCCACTGGTTGGGGAAGCCTGGGGGGTGACAGGGAGCGGGGAGGGGTTGGGAAGGTGGAAGCTTTGGGGCGACAGGGAGTGGGACGCTTTGGGGGGGGTGGGAGGGAGTTTGGGGTTGCAGCTGGCCGGGGAGAGGGGGGCTTCGGGGCGGAGGGTGACAGGGAGTGATGGGGTGGAGTAGAGCCTGGGCCGGGGACTGGTTTCAGGGGCATTTGAGAAGGGAAGCAGCTTTGGCCTGGGAGATTTGGAGCCACAAAGTGAGAAAGCTGGATGTCAGTAGGGTGCAGCCTGGCTGGTGGGAAGCCTGGGGCATGAAGAGATGTGGATGCTGTTATGGGAGAAGTCTGGAGGTCATTTGGTTACGTCGTTTGGGCGGGGGGGTGGGCATAGCCTGAGGAATGTGGCTCAAGACTTGCTGGGCTGTGGGGTTCAAATGCGTGGGCAGCTCTTCACATTGAGAGAAAGGATGGCCCAGTGGCTAGGATGCTACCTTAGGATTTGGGAGACTTTGACGCTCTGCCTCAGTTCTGTATCTGTAAAATGCAGATCTTATCACTCCCCTATCAAATAGGGATGTTGTGAGGTTAAATAAATTAAAGGTTGCAAGGCACTTATTGAGTAATGGGAGACGTACAAGTATGATGTATAGACAGTAGGGGTGGAAGGTCCAGCACTGGGTACTTCAGGGACTGGCTGTCTACGATTACCCCCAACTTCTCGTATGTATTCATATTGGTCCCCAGAACATGGTACCTACCATGTTCCCACCCTGGACAATTCTGATTTTTCTCAGGGTGCCTTTGTGGCATGTAAGCAACAGAAGCAGCTGTATAAAAGGGATTTCTTGGAAATCCTGAAATTGGATTGGGGTCCCTGATGTGACACTTCATGATATTGCGACATGGTGGTGCTCAGATGTTGCAATGTATGGGTTTATACTGTAAGATGAATTTGCAAAGATGGCAGTTGAAGTTTCTGCCCCTCCACCTATTTGATTGTGTTTGGGAAACCCAAGCTCCACAGTAGGTTAGAGTGTGTATGATTGCAGGTCTGTCTTGTGGGTAGATGTAGGGTATTAAGGCTATTTTGAAAGTATGTCCCTGAGTGTAAATGTTTTTGTTTCTTTTCAACAAGACATTTAAAATGCTCTCTTCAAAACCAGAGTCTCCCTTTTTCAAACGGTTGTAGCTTCTTAGCCATGTGCATAATTGAACAGGAGAGACTTTGAGAACCTGCTGATGATGGCTGAGTATTGCCTGAAAAAGTTGGGAACCACTGACCTAATTAACTAGTAATTTCCTTTCCAAAGTAATGGAAAGGTTTATGTTGCTGTTGTCTGAGGGCTGCATGTTCAGCTCTATGTTCTTGGTTCCAGGAGCATCAGAGCAATATTTGCATTTATGGGGAAGCTGGTAGGAAGTGTTTAGCATTATTGTTGCAGTATGATAGTGTTCCACAGTAATTTAGATGTCATCCATGCATGCAGGAAGATGAAGTGCCTGTTCTGGACAGCTTATGGTTTGTGGCCCTGATCCTGTAATTGGATCCGTATGAACACAGGGGTTTGCCCATACAAATCCACTGCAGGATTGCGGCCTAAGATGACCAGTAACGTATAAAAGGTGTGGGAGACTAATAAATCATACCGTTGGATTTTTAAAAAGTGTTCAGTTACTCTGCTTCTAGTGTTGGAGAAAAACTGTCTTGCAGCATAGGATTAACTTAACACTGTAGCCACTGGTGTCCTTTTTGCAGGGTCTTCTGTGATAACACAGTGAAATCTGCGTTATCCGGCAATTTACCAATCCGAAAGCTCGAGAAACAGGCATTTCTGATATCTCCCAATACAAATCTTCAGTAGAGTTGCCAGGCTACCTGCAGGGCTTCCCAGAAGTGATGACATGTCTCTGCTGCTCCTAGGCAGAGGAACAGCCATGGGGGCTCCGTGCACTACCCCTTTTCTGAATGCTAGCTCTGCAGCTCCCATTGGCCGGGAACCATGGCCAATGGGAGCTGCGGAGGTGGCACCTGTGGGCAGAGGCAGTGTGAAGAGCTGCCTGGCCGCCCCTCTGCATAGGAGCAGCAGGAACATGTTGCTGCTTGTGGGGAGCCACCCGAGGTGAGTGCCACCTGGATCCGGCACCCCGAAACCCGTCCCGTGCTCCAACCTCCTGCCCTGAGCCCCCTCCCGCACCTAAACTCCCTTCTAGAGCCTGCGCCCCAGCCCTGAGCCACCTCCCTCACCCAAACTCCCTCCCTTCGTTGGTAAGTATAACTCTTAGTTAACCACAATTTTTGACTAACCAGCACCCCCCATTCCCCCAGCATGCCGGATAACAAAGCTTTTAGTGTTTCAATTCAGTTCACAAGCTTTTATCTCTTACTTTGCTTGTGTCCAAAGCATAGCAGAGATGTTGAGAAAACTTTGGATTCCTTTCATCTCAGCCAAAACTACAGTTGCCTGTAGATCTTGTTTTGATAGTTAAAATTGCTTAATTGGGGCTGTTTTGCTCATTGAATAAATTATGCATAAAATATTTATGACCCAAGATCTTCAATTAGAATACTGATTACAGATTTATCTAACTGTATTTGTGCTGTTTACGTATTCCTGCAGTGATGTTGACAAACTCGTGTACTAGATAACTAATTTAACTACTTTGGTTTGTGTGTATTGTCGTGTCATTGTGCATGGGTTACGGTACACGAAGGAGGTACACAACTCTGAAAAGCTCTGTGGAGAAAGTAATAGGTCTTCATTCATTGTTCACTGCTTCATGATAACATTTGTCATATTTCACTTTTCATAGTTGCCATTTAAGCTCCACAGAAAATCCTAACATAAACAAAGAGAATTTTTCCAGATTCTACCAGGGTGTATCATTTGGTCCATTAAGATCCTTTTCAAAGAATTAAGAAACCTGTAAAAACTGACACCATTTTAGTTTTGATCATTTGTTATAAGCTTTATTTAGCTAGGCTGACTTTTGGGTAAATGATCACCTCAAGTACACCTGTTGCATTCAAACTTCACTAAGTGTTGCAGATGCTATTCAATGAATTTCATTGGTTTCTTTTCTGGGTACAAATCCTGATCCATTGCAAAAATTCAGTTTTCTACGAAGATGCCACTCTTGACACACAATAAGTTATTTATATTCATATGATCTTTCATTTTTATATCTTACTGTGAATTGCAAGAAATTTGTGAGATGGAAAAAAAATCTTCTATGAGCTATTGTGCATGCTTAAGTAGAGAACTGTGTGTGAATAATGCATGTCTGAAACACTCCTTATGCTGTATTTTTTTGAGTAAACTGACTTGGGCTATGTAATAACATTAGTTAATGCAGAATTGGATATAGAATTAAGTTCAATATCTAGTCAGACACTAGATAAAATGCAGACATAAACGTTTTATCTTTTGTGGCTCATACTGAAAGTTACATGTGGTGGTGGTGATGATGTAATAACCCTCAGGACATTATTAAATTAATTAAGAACACCAAACATATCTCTTCATAATGCATGTTGCTAAGAGGCAACAAAGAAAAAAAAAGCTACAGTCTGGTTCTTGAAATTGCATTGTGATCTGAGTTTTTATTAGTTGGCCTCTGGAAAGACAGTCACATGAGCTTTCAGTGGAATTATTTTTCACACTGAGCGATCGATTCTGTAAACATGCTAACAAATATTACTTTGAGCAATCTCACTGACTATGTTGGCCCCTCAGTTTGACTGTTCTGAAATGTATTCATACATCTTTTAGATATTACTTTAACTCTTAAAGCTTAAGCCTAATTTTTCAGAGTTTAGCTATATCTTTTTGGGGTGTTCTAATGACTTTTTTTTAAACAGTTCATTTTCCTTCGTTTAGGTGTTGTCTACATGGGAAAGCTTTTTTAGTATAGCTAAAGGAGTGAATTTAAGCTGATATAGTTGTAACGGTATAACTCCCTGTTCGAACCCTCTGGCAAACTCTCCTAATGGAGACGCAGTTTGTACACGCAGAAGAATGTTTTGGCCAGTATAATTTACACAAGTTCCCTGAAGAAAATAAGTTATATTGAGAAAAGGAGTTTGTTATTATAAATTACATATACGCTAGGGCTTTTGCCGGCATAGCTATGTCTATCGGAAGTGGGATTTTTTTTTTTTTTTTGCCTCCTACTCCTAACTGTCATAACTATATTAGCAAAACTTTCAAGTGCAGAGGAGGCCCAAGAGTGGTTTTTTTGCTTTACTTTATGTTACTTGGGGAAGAGGTTTAAGCTAAATCAAAAAAGCCACTCTTACATTGGAGTAAGTGTCTACATTGGGTTATCAGTGTAGCTATACCTGGATAGCTACGCTTTGGTATAACTGGTAAAACTTTGTTTTCGGTAACCTTTTCTGGGGCTGCCCTTTTTATGCAATTGTAGATTTTCTGTAGTCACTCGGTGACTAATATTTAGTAGGCCACTGTGCCTTATCAACTAGTAAAACTTTTTGAGATGCAAGATTTGCCACCCTAGATGTGAACACTCTAGTTGGATTAGTTTTGAGATTATTATGTAGCCATCATTGTTCTCACTTATTAAAAACAAAAAAACCCTTCTGTTAATTTTAAGTTTTGGAAAAAAGATTTTTTTTCCAAATTGATATTGTGGATTAAAACTACTTGCTTTCATCATTTTAATAACCTGCACAGTTTGTGTTTTTAATCTCTTACACACCTTTTCTACTTGCTGTGTACGATCTGTTTATTAACTTTGATCCAGAAAAGGATGCATCCTCCTGGCTTGGGCCTCTAAAATAAGTTTGTGATTAGAGTTCTTTATTTCTTTCTGAGATCCACAAAAAAGAGAACAAGTAATTAATGAAAGTTGGACTCTTCGCTAATTTTGAATTTACTAATTATCCGTTATTACAAGAACGCTGAAGATATTAGTGTTTTGTGTGTGTTTGATAAAATATTGTTAGGAACAAAGTCCCTCTCAGAAATGTGAAAGTCAACACCTACATTCTAAAACAACTGATTTCTCTACCCAACTACATTTTCAAAAACAAGTTTTTGGGTAAACTAAAAAATTTGTAAACGGGAAATAGACATTTTGTTCACAAGAAATTATGGTTTCCACTTGAACTATTGTCTTACATTTCTGGTTTCCACTTTCCCATGCATTGCATGAGAACAGCTAGTACAATGAAAACACAAATTTTAATAATTTTAGTGTAAAAACCTGAAAACTTAACTGTGGAAAAATAAATATAAGGGGATGTCCAAAACAGATTCTTAGAAGCATATTCATTTTCTAAGTGTGTAGAATCAGGAGCCGCTGACTAGGCAGGGTTTCCTGGTAACATCCTGGTTGGCAGTAGTTGTGCCCTGCTGGAAAACCTTCTCGCAGATATCAAGGCAGAGAGAAACTATTACAATATTTTGAAAACTCTTTGAATTGCAACTAATGTTCCCTGACATGGATTAAGCATGCAACTGTTTTAAAAAAGAATTTTAAAGAAAAATTGAAGTTATGCCTGAAACTAACAAATCTAAGTTCAATATTTCTATTCAAAAGCCTAGCATTAACTCAATTCTGCTCCTCCTCCCCATCCTAACAAAAGATTTACATTGGATATGAAGCAATAACTAGAACATTGTAATGGGGTGCGTTGACCCTTTGGTCCCCATGGAGGGGGACCCCGATAGCAGACCCCCTCCTCAATGATCCCACATAAAGAAGGGCTGCATTACCATGACCTACGAGCTACAGTAATACAAATAATAAATAGTAATGAGAGATTGTATTGATTAGAAGCCAGGGGAAGTTGCCTTTGGGAAATATATAAGGGCTCTCCTGCTCATTGGCTTACGTGCTTTGTGTTTTTGAAGTTTACTGATTTTAAAGCTTTACAGAATGAATGCAGCCAGAGACTTTTTGCCAAGATTATATTTTGATTAAGCTGAAACTCCAGAGAGGTTTTTGCATTTAACCCCTTCTCTAGCTGCTTAGCTCCTGACCCATTCACAAACTTTGTTCTGTTGTAGTTTCTTAACGTACAACTCTTACTATCAAAAGACACAAGTTGCTTAACCGGAAATTTAAAGGTGGTTTTAAATAGATTATTGCCATTGACTTTGGGAGTCATATTGCTAAAACGCTGCACAATTCTTGGTTGCCTTTTATTATGAAGGATAAACAAAAATGTATCCAATAGATGACACAACTACTGTGAATGCTTTTCTCTCCATGATGTGAACTACATTAATAGCCTATTTCTATTAAAGAAAGGTCACACTGTATAGTACAGGACTAGTAATAATGCCCCATATCTCATATAAATCGCCCTGGCTTGTTTTATTTTAATTTTTTTTAAGTGATACAGTATTATAAATGGAAAAATACAAGGTCTTAACTAACTTACGAAAACTGGTATTGTGCAACCCACTGAATTCTTACAACCGATATCAGTGAGTTTGAGTTGAGATGGAAAACTTCCAGAACAGTCCTGTTAAAATTAACCAGAGAGCATATATATTTTGACGAACTGTACAGGAGAATTTAGACTGTATTTTAAGTTTAAGATACTCTGCTTCTGGTAATGTCTTCCTTCCCTTCCTCCTTCCTCATGCCCCAGAATGTCTTGCAGTGATAAAAGTGGAACGCGCTGAATTAATGCAAATAACATTTTGTGTTGTTTGTATGGATTTCTTTCTGAAAGTAATATGCTTTTATTCCATTCATACAGCTCTTCCTATGTTTAAATGCAGTTCAAGCTAAAACGTTTTCTAAGAAAGTATGGGAAGCTGATAGTTTTCCTAACTGAGCGTTTCTTAATATCTTCCACTAGTGCACTACCACTAACTGGTGCTACCCGTGGTGGGAGTGCTAGGATAGCTCAGTTGCTGATGTTTTGCCACTATATTGTCTAATCCTGCTGAAAGCAAGTCTAGACATGATGGTATAAATGTCACTACACTAGTGCTACCCCTGGTGGAGCTGTTAGTATGAGACTTTACGAAAGAGCTCCGCACAAGTGTAAAAGTCAGTGTAAACACTGCCTCGGTCCAAACGGTATTTAAAGACATTTCCCTGTAGGTTTTTTTTTACATTGTTTTTAAAATGGCTTGGCTTTATTTGCACTGACTGGGCAAACAGTGTTAGATGGAACCTTGTGTATAAATACAATTATAAGTCTAGTGTAGTGAAAACTCAATGTGTGAAATAAATATACATTCTGGAAAAACTGGCAAATATTCTATTTTTGGGAATCCTGTGTCTTCAGCAGATCACTTTCTGAAAATTCTTTCTTTTAGGGAAAAAACAGAATTAGTTTTTTTTTAAATGCTGAGTTTTCTTATAGTGGGATGTGAAACTAATTTGTCTTATGTTCTCCTTTTCAGTGTGGGGAAAAAGGAAAACCTGTCTACAGCATTCATTGGTGGTTCTCCAAACAGCATTTGACTTTGCTAGAAATTCGTCATGCAGCCACCTCCACAGACAGTTCCAGCAGGGGCTGGTGGACCTCCTCCTGCAGGAATTGCTCGGAACACGTATTGGCGAAACAGCCCATTTAGTAGACGGGCAAATGCACCGGTCTCAGGAGCAACTGCCCCGGTGCAACCTGTGACAGACCCTTTTGCATTTGGCAGGCAAACTCCACAAGGTTCCCTGTTAGGTAATCCATCCAAAGGCAATCCCCTGATTATGCCAGGTCCTGCTCCATCAGTGTTTCCTCGTCCAGCTGGTGTGCATTCTTCTCAATCATATGCAGGGGATAATTCTCATGGACTGCCTACATCTTTACCAACATCTGTATCTCAACCAGGAATAACTTCAAATACATTTTCTAATGTGGTGACTCCTTCATCACCAGCACATATTATAAATAGCACTGCAGAAATCCATCAAATGCATCCAAATGCAGAACATGGACCCCATAACTCTTCAGCACAGTCGCTTTATAATACAGGAGCAGCACACGAAAATTCTCTCAGTGGACATCCGGCTATGGCGCATGTGGCAAACAGACCACTAAGCAGACAAGATATTAATAGGGATCCAAGCAACACTAGTTCAGTGCCTACAATAGCACCATTTCTCCCTCCACCTCTTCAACAAACCCCACCTCAGTGGAGACCCATTCAAGATAACCTGCAGCCTCAAGTTCAGAACTACTGGCCCTATACTGAGCCACCTTCTCAGAATGCAGTTTATAGCGTTTCTCACTCTTCTGCTGTTAAGTCCCATCTTCCTCCCCAAGCAAACGTGCATCAGGGACCCGTACATCAACATATTCCACAAAGTACCATGCAAGCACCTTTGCCCATTGGTGGTGAAAAGAATGAGATAAGCAGCTTCCCAGTTGCCAACCACCATGTGAACAACTTTCAGCCTGAAAATATGTTTAGACAGAATGTAAGAATGACTAATCCTTGGCCAAGTCAACCTTACCAAGAACAGTTTTACCCACAGCCTCTTTTACCAGATGCTGGTTTTGTTAATCCCATCATTCAGGAAAATAACCCACAAAAACAATCTCAAAATGTGTCTGAAACACCAAGTGGATATACATCCACAAATGCAGATTCAGGAACTATCTCCATGTTTTTCAAAGGGGATGAGGCAGAAAATGAAGAAATACTTTCATCAGAAAAAAATGATCTGTCCGGTAAAGCTAACTATGATGCTTGTCAGCTAAATTCAGGACATATGTATCACCAACCACTGCATCCTCAGCAAGCTGCAACTAGTGTTCTCTCTCAACCAGAGATTAGCACAGGCTCAGCTAATGAGACAGTGCAAAAGGGAATGGATGTCCAATATTTTTCTAAAACTATAAGCAGCCAGCATGACACACAGACCAGTAAAAACTCTATGTATATTAGTGATGACAAAGCAAATGATAGCAAAGCTCATGAGAATGTTGGGTCACATTATGAAAATGTTGAGAACCTGGAATGCATTCAGAATCAAGAAGTTCTGCCAAGCGAACCACAGAATATTAATCGCTCGTCCCCAAGTGTAGGTTCTGATCTGTACAGATATGGGTCATTACCGGGGCAGTTGCTTCCAAAGAACACCATTGTGAGCCATGCAGAAAGAGGACCAAATCTAGAGGCACCCGACTTGTTACCTCATCCGGTCCGATCTGATAGTGTATCCTCAAACTACAGTAACATAAGCCACAGGAGTGTTTCTAGTTCAACAAGACCTCAAGAGCTTATTGGTACATTTATTCAGCAAGAAAGTGGGAAGCCTGATGAGGAGTCTTCTGCCAGTTTCTTTAAGCAGATTGACTCCTCTCCTTTGGGAGGAGATTCGAGTGAGCCAAATGTCAGCAAGAATTACCATAGTAATCTGTCACAGCCTCAAACTCCAAGTCCCCCCAAACCTACAGGAATATTTCAGACAAGTGCAAATAGTTCTTTTGAACCAGTAAGGTCCCATGGGGTTGGGGTAAAACCTGCAGAGGTTGACCAAGCGAAAATGGTGGTTGAACTAAGAGAGAACCACCCAAACCAAAAGAATACTAAGAAAAGTATGGCTATGCCAGCTGCCTCACCAGGTAATCTTGAACAGCCGCCAGATAACCTGGAAACTATTTTCATGCCCCAAGTACATCCATTGCCTATTACAGTCACTGGTGAATCTGGAAACATGTTGCAACCTGCTAGTGGACCTGTTGTGGAAAACATACAATTGGTACCTGAGAAAAGACCCTCAACTAGAGCACAGGGAGCAACTAAAAAGTGTGAGAGTCCAGCAACAACTCTCTGGGCTCACAATGAGTTACCTAACTTTGGGGGTAATGTCCTTCTAGCCCCTGCTGCTCCTGCAGTGTATGTACCTGCTAAACAGACAGTGGAAATTATTCAACCGCCCGAAGAAGGGCTGTCCAATCAGCAGCCAAATAAACCAGAGTGTGTTCCTGTGCAGCCATCCCAGCCTGGAAATGTATCTTCTGAAAACCTTGAGAATCCTCCCAAAATGGGAGAAGAGGAGGCACTTCAGTCTCAGGCAAGTTCAGGTTATGCAAGTTTGTTGTCTTCTCCACCCACAGAATCTCTGCAAAATCATCCTATTTTGATTGCCCAGCCTAATCAAAGCTATAATTTGGCTCAGCCAATTAATTTTTCTCTTTCTTTATGTAATCAGCTAACCAGGAATGAAAATAATCTTTCACTGAAAGATCCTGGAGTTGAAGATAAACCCGTAACAGGACTCCAAGCTCCACATGCTGGTGGGATCCTCCCTGGGGAAGATGTGTCATTGTCTGTGATGCAGGTTGGATCTTCAGTTAATATGCCTCCATCTTCTAATCTGTCACATTCTAATTTATTACAAAGCCCTGTTAATTCTTCAGAAATCACCTCAAATCAATCCACAAATTTGATGCAACCTCCATCTCAAACTCCAGTTAATTTGGCTCCAGAAGGTCAAAAGAATACTAATTCAGAAGGTTGTCTGCCTGAATTTGCTAGTAAACCAGGATCTGACTCAGCTGTTTCTCCTGGGACAAATCTCCCCAGTGGAAATGCAAGTGTGGTGTTAGTCCCACCAGTGTATACCATGGTGCCTAATAATAATTCTACAAATGACTCACATAGTCATGAAGAAAATTCTGGAGCACTTGATTTTACAGTAATACGGACACTGGACAAAAGCAAGACCAGTAATCCTGGACAGATGCATAATCCGTTACTTTCTTGTGGTCCAGTATTTCCTCAACAGCCAGTCAAACATGCTAGCCAGATGGGGCCAGACACACATGACAAACAACATTTCTATCAACAGGTAACAAAAGATGTGCAGCTTCAGGCTCCATCAGACAGAGCCACACAGGGGGCATTGCTTTCTCAGCAACAAAAGCAGACTGCTCAAATGCCGCAAACAGTACCTTCTGGGCAGTCCTTGGTTCCTTCAAATTATCAGATGGCTTCAGGAATTAAACCTACCCAAGCACCACAGCGACAAGAGAATCAGATGCCAACTAATAGGTATTATCCAGCGGGTCTCCCAGAGGGTAGTTCAACACAGCCACCAACAAGCTATAGTCAAACAAGTGCTGATAAACAACCATTTTCTGGTCAGTCATTGAGTGCTCCAACTTCATCAGCATCTGTTACCACCAGTCAGCGAGCCATGCCAACCATGCAGCAAGAGCAGAATCCACCACCTTCTCAGACTCCTCAGGATGCCTGTGGGCCACCACAAAACCCTTACTACTATTACAGACATCCTTATGATGCTTATCAGACTCCATATCCACAGCCTTACCCTCCCCTGGATCTTAGAAGTTCAGCTCATCTCTATTACCAGGTAGAGCAGGAACTTTTTTCTCTTCTCTCATAATTGTATTGATGTTTTTAGTAACTTTTTTGTCTTTGAATCCTAATGAAGTGTTTGAAGTGATCAACAATATAGCATTATCTTGAAAGATTCACTTTATATTTCATTATAGAGAGATATCACAATGTCAATAACATAATGCAAGAACTCAACAAAACTGTAGGTAATGAGAAAGTAATGAAAATGTTACCAAAAAATCCTTCCAAAGGCTAACTGGCAGCTTTAAGCTAACAAACATGATACATATCTGATGTCAGAAAGCAGAATCAAAATTCATAGAAAAATAAATTTACAATCAGGAGTGTGAAAACCCAGACTTATAAAGACAGAACTGAAAATGGTGGATAAATTATAAACAGATTTAAGATAGAAATGAGTATTAATACTGTTAACTTCCAGGAGTGACAGTGACTGCTATCTAAATACTGTTTTCTGGGCCTGAGTGAAAAAGATGGTGGTTTCAACCTTGTCCTAATGGGACGGATGTCCAAATCCTAAAAATGCCCTACCTCCCAGGTGGGACTATTGACAATTTCAGAAGTATTTTCGTAAATTGGGTTTTAAAGCACATTGTCAGGGAACAGTGTAGCCATCTGTACCCTTTGTGGCAAGATAATACACTTCAGCATCCATGGTTGTCAATACAGCATCTTTCGTGGGTGCTAATTTCAATTTTTTTAAGGTGGTGGGGAGAGGAAGAAGAGAAATTGAGTGTTCAGAAAGGGGTTAGCCATAGCAAAATGTGTGCAGGTTTTGTTTTTGTTTTATTCCTTGTCAGATTTTCAAACTTTTTAACTTACTAGTTGGTAATATATAAACCTCTCTTCTCGAGGATGATGTCTATGGACAATATGGTCCCCGCTACCATCACTATGGTAGAAGCAATGCTGCCTATGTGGAGCCTGGTGGTTATCGATATGGTGAGCCTGAGCGTCCTAGTTCCAGAGCTAGTCAGTGCTCTGATAGACCTCCTTCTAGGTATGTAATTAGGGAACTATGCAAAGGTTTAGTGTGTCCTGATGGATTAAATTTAATTATGCATAATGAACTTTTATCTTGTGTAGCTCACAGTATGGGAGCTAGATGATGGAAATGAGTCTGTCAATATAGACAAAACATTCTACAATTTAAACTACACATGCTATTAAACACATAATCCAAAAGTATGAATTGCAGATTGTTTGCTGCTTTTAGAGGTGAGGGAACACAATGCCATGTATAAAATGACAATGGTAAGATTGCGGTCATCTCCTTACTGCTCCTTAAGCCTTCCTTCATGCCCATTTGTAGGCTGTCATTACAGTCTTATTCCCTTTAGAGGGGGCTCAACAATAGCATCAGTACTGATATTCTCTATTTTCTGTCTGTCCACTGAGAAAGCAATGCAGGGTACAGCCTCTCATTAGAGTTTAAGAGTAACGTTTACAAAGCTGTGTGTAAGCGGTACATTCTCCAATCCTGTTAACAAATGACATTTCTGCATGTACCTCCTGGGATTTGCTTTTGAAAAAATACCAGTACATGTTGCCGACTGAGACATAGATTTTTGTTCTCAGATGGGAGAGAGGCTGTGAGTCAGATAAAAAAGACCACAGTTCTGTATCAGGTCAACTTTTCCAGTGATGACTTTCACTGTGGTGATGTTAAACTTTTTAACAATTAACAAATAAAATAAAATGAAGGAAGAGGATGAACTGAAATTACTCATGTCAGTCAGGAAGCAGCCAGTTACCCTTCACAAGGGTAACTAATTTATAATGAATATTACATGAGTAATTTATATGAATTTTTCATCCATCACAAGATGTTGCTGTAACAATGACAAAGAAGTCGACAGGCTTTGAGAGAATGGATTGTCCACTGGAAAGCATGAACCTCACACCAGTTGCCATCAGCTATATCTTCAGTAATTCTGCTATGGAACCTCCTTCTCCTGAAATAATATTTGACAGCCTCTAAAAGGGAATGGAGGAAGTTATGGGTTTAAGGAGCAGTACAAACAGCTGCAATAGTCTTGTGCACATCTGAACCTCCAAAAACAGTGAGAATTTATGGTGAGATGAGTTAATGGGGTTGCTTTCTCTTGATAGCACTGTTCTCAGGGCACATAATCACTATTACAGATAGTATTTCAAAACTCCTTGGAATCACAGCCTTGTAAAATTATTCTTGCCCACTTACTGTAAAAAATGTTTGAGATTAATAAAATTTAGTTTCTTTATCATAATAGAGAGCAGACAAGTAGATTTTTGTTTGGGTTGATAAATTTTCGTGTCAGTTTCTGCAATAACACAATTTTACTGTCCCTTCTGTCTAAATGTTTTTAATGCTTTTATAAAGTTCATATCTGCCCTGCTAAGACTGAGCAAAACTAAATTATTCTTTTTTTTATTTTTAACCAAAATAACATTTCTTCTGTTAAAAATCAGTGTTTTATTGCACAATCCTTGATATAACTCATGGTCCTGGCTCACAATGGTAGGTTAAGATTTTCCAAAGACACAAATGGGAATTGGTTGCCTTAGCTACCTTTTGTGCCTTTGAAAATCTCTCCCAAAGTAGTCTAGGTTGACAAAATCTTATCAGATCAAATTCACTCCTGCAAGAGTGGATGCTGTCTTTACAAGCTTCCCACTCACTGCTACGCTGCTTGCACCTCTCTTGACCTATTCAGGCACTCACTGAGTGTACACTACCAATTATGTGAGTTTGTGGTGTGGACAGAGACTTTCAGATTCATTTAATTGGTGGCATTGGTTACTAAAAATTAATCCTGCAGAAATGGAAAAGTTGATCCCCACCAAACATTTGTGCCTGGTTCAGTAATATGGCTGACCTCTCATAGCTCTAGAGCTGAGAATCGTTATCTCAATACCTAGTTAGCTATACTGGCAGCATCAGTAGAGAAGCCAGTAAGAATGCCAGTTGTAGTAATGGCTTTTGTGATATGTTTAGTTGTCCATAAGTGACTGGACTGACAGACAAATCTGTTCACAAGCCACTAAGCTATTGTATGGTAACAATTTTCAGTCACTGATGGCACGGAATGATTTGTATTAGTGATGTTCTGGTATATAGGCTCTAGTTCCCTGAACCTTCCACTTCCTGTAACTGCATTTTTTTAAAAACTATAACGCTAGAAATTTTGTTGTCATAGTGAGTATAAGCAATATCAGCTGTGTCTATCCTCTAACAACTGTAAGAATAGTCACTATGCCTCTTTTAATCATGGTATTTTATCGCCCGTATTTTTTTCCTCTTTCAGACAGGGGTATACTGAAGATTATTATAATCCAAAAAGTGGTTGGAATGATTACTATGCAGACTACTATGCAAACCCATATAATTATGGAGGTACAGTTGGACAATGAATTCTAAATTTTTCTGAGTAGTTGGTTCAGAAAAAACATGGGAAGTGTATTAAAATTAGCATCAGAGAACTGTTATAAAACTAAACTTGTCTTTTACTGAAATTGTCATGTTTTCCACAGCTAATGAGAATAAAGCTTTCAGTTTGTTGAAAACTGATGTCCTGCATTGCAGTGGTCCTTAATGCTTTGCTGTCATCTCTGTATCCTTGGTTCAGTAGGAGGGAAAAGCAGAGAATTACGTTTGAATTCATTGTTTTGATTCCCTTTTTGACAATGAGGAAAATGATCAAACTTTTCTTTTGCCTTCATTTATCATGGTAAAATTATACGGTGGCACATGTATGGAATTGCTTGCTGTAGTGTACAACATATATCACTGTGCCCACTTGTGCCTGAGCAGATGTATTGTGGACAAATTCTTCATCACTGGAAAACTAGTTAATTATCAGAACATAAATGGACTACCTCAAAATATAGTGCTCTGCACAAATATGCCCCACAGTCACCCATGGGGTAACAGTGTTCTGGAGATCAGTCCTTGAATTCTATCAGACCAATGTGGATAGGGGATTCTAGAGGCAATTCTTTCTCCTACTCCAAGACTACCTCTCCTCCAAACTCCAGGATTTTATATTGAGGGTTTCCATATCTTCTTGTAGAAATAATTTTATCATAACTTAGCCTCATAGTAATTTAGATGAAAAGATCTATTAGATTGCAGAGACCATCCCTTTGAAAGAGTATAGTATAGTATCCAGAAGAGGTACATAACAGTAATCTGATAACTACACTTGGATATAACCAAATTTATCACAGGGACATGAAATTGATAAATAGCTTTTTTGCTTACAGTTCAACAGTTCATAACTTTTATTTGATCTCATCTGGTTATGGCAAAATGTATGAGTAAACATATTTCTAATAAAATTAGTATCTCAACTTTGTTTTGAAAGCTTTTTTTAATTGGATTTGTACAGTAGTTATCTCAGATGTTAACAAAACATAGGTGTATGCATTTCAGGAGGGAACAAATAGAGAAGTTCTGTGAGCAACTAACTGGGCAAAGATTTTAGATTAAACCCGTTCTTTTTTTTAAAGATCCAAGTCGCTGGGAACGTTACCCATCAGCATATGACTCCAGATATAGAGATCCCAGAAGTTATGACCAGAGATACTGGTATGACACTGAACAGAATCCATACCAAAAGAGAGAGGCATATCCATATGATAACAGGTTTGTAATCCGTGCCCTGTATTTGTAGGCTTTGAGAGCTGGCTTTTTAGTGTAATTTACTGAAACTTTTGATTATCCAGAAAGCTTCAGAGTTTCAAGTTATTCTGTAAAGTTCTGGGCAGCATTTTTTTAAATTCATTTCAAGGGAAAGTGTCTTACTCTAAGTAGGCAAATCTATTGCATGACAGACTATAAAAATGTTTGAGGTTTAAAACAGGATTTTTTTCAAGTGTTCTTTATCAGTCTGCATGTTTTCTTTATGGCAAGGAGAATTGTTATGGAAATTGAGGTACATTGGATAAACCAGCTTTGAGAGAATGATTTTAGGAAATAGGACTTGTTTTGTAACTAGCTTTTTAAATGACTTAGTACAGAGTCTAAGGAGAAACCAAAGTAGGAAAACGATGTTCTTCAAATTTTCTATCTTAGAAGGATTCAGAATGGGATATTTGTCTTAATTTTGAAAAACCTAGATTTTTGCAATTAGTCTCTAAACAACATTTCAAGTTGAAAGGGATACTGTCAGGGTAAAATCATGTCTTTTTAAAAACTGATTTTTATACTTTTGCTACTAACGCGTGATTACTAAAAAATTGAAACGCTGCTCCATTGTTTGTTTACTTTTTGCACTTCGTTTTGGACAGTGAACACAAGATTAGTCAATTTTACTTCCTGGTTCTCATGCACTTGCTATAAAGCTGGGTTTAAATCACAGCAAGAAAATATTTTCAAGGGAAAAAATAACTGAAGATGTTTCTATTAAATCAGGTTTTGGACTGTCTACTTTACAAAACCTATACCTGTGGCCTAGTTTGTGACATGGTCTCTTGAAACCGTACTCTCTAGTTAATGGACACAAATATCCACTGAAGTTAGTTCTTCCCAGGATACAGGTTCTTATCTCTATTTTCATATTTCATTCCTCTTTAGACAAGACCGATATGAAGATCACTGGCGATATGATCCTCGCTTTGCTGGAAGCTTTGATGATGAAACTGAGCCTCACAGAGACCCTTATGGTGATGAATTTGACAGACGAAGTGTCCACAGTGAACATTCTGCCCATAGTCTCCGTAGTTCCCACAGTGTTCATAGCCATCAGAGCAGCTTCAGTTCTCGCTCTCAGCAAGTGAGTTCATATGAGTGCATCATGTGTTTGACTTTGTTCTGTTAACCTGCTTGATGTTAGGAATGGGGTTACCTGACAATCTCTTGGACAAAATCTCTAGCAGCTAGTGGAAGATCATAAACGTACAAAAGTTGCAATTATTTCTGTTCTGAGCTTGGGTAATAGAGGCGCATTTTGAAAGTTCATATTCATCAACTAGAGACTGAACATTGTGCCACAGTGTATGCTGGATTTTTAAAATATTTATTTGGTAGTTCTTCGAGACTTTGATTAGAACTGGGGCTCAAGTTGTGCTTGGTGTTACATAAGAATGTAGGAAGAAATGGTCTCTTTGGTTAAGGGCTTGATCCTACAATTCACTGGGAATGGGAGCACTGTGTCCACATTTCTATTTTTATATGTCCTGTTCCTCCCAGCATCACAAGCATAAAAACTAATACTGGGCTGAAACTTGGAATACATGTAAAGAGTCGAGGCTGTTGGATTGATATACAGAACAGTGTTCTACTGTAAGGTTTTTTTAAAAAAAATAAATTACCCTTCTAATTTTAAGTACAAATGCACAGATAATTCCATGAAACATTCTAACTGGTAGATGATTCTTGTATACTGTTAGTAGGAATTTCCATCTGCATTATCTGTGGTCTCATATGTTAACCTTCCAGGAATCCAAATATAGTTTTAAATTTAGTCATCCATTTGGGAGCCACATGTTTCTTTGATATTGGACATGGAGAACTGGAGGTTAACCAGGCATTTATACGGAGTATCCATACTCAATCAAGACGGATTTTCTCTTAAGTCAGGAGAGGCACTAAGAAAAGGTTGTGGGGTCGTTCTGATCTTGGCTGAGCTGTGGGTGAAGCAGCACTATAGTCTGCAAATCATTCTGTGAATTTTTATTCTTGGCAAAATACACATGCAAATAATCATTTAAAAAAAGAGCGGGAGGAGTTGGCAGAGCGAGAAGTAAACCCACAAGTGCAGTCTGAGGCGAGCAAATCAAATTGTAAGAGAGGAACGTAGGGAAGTAGAGCATTAAAATAGACAAACTATTTTAGCTCAAGTCCATTATACCACTTCATTCACTGTGCAGCTTTCATAAATCCAGTGAAAGTTCTGTGCAACTTACTATATTAAATACTTGTAAGGAACCCATATAGTTGCTAAATGAGAGATAAAAAGCTCCTCAGTCCTGCTTGCCACATTATTCAGCCCATGTGATTCTTTCCCCTCCTGCTATTATGTCTTTAATGCAGCAATTACTAATATGTTCTATTCAGAGCCAGCTTTATAGAAGCAACCATGATCTGACCGCTAATGCATATGAAACCACCACCCAGCCAGTCTCACTTCACACAGATTATCCATACAGCGGATACCCTGCTAATTTTGATGGTCAACAGCCTTTTACAGATTATGGCTACTCAGCTGAAACTGGATGGCCATCTGTAGAACAAGGTATTTGCAGAAATGTGCGGGAAGGTTGGGTTGAGAGGATAGTTAACAATTCTTTGCTTTTGTGCCTTTCATTCAACTTTTAAAATGCTTTACAAACGTTTATTGAACCTATTGGTAGTCAAGACACCTGTGTTCATAATAGATGTTAAACTGATAACAGTTGAATGTAATGTTCCCGATTTGTAGAGTCATAGAGATGAGCTATACCTAAGTTAAGTTTTGGTCACTGTGAGGACAGTCCTTGCTTGTTCCATCCTGGGTTGTCACTGAACAGTTCTGTTATTTTATGGCCAGATATTAATTGCCACTGGTTATGTATTAAGTACTGCACACTTATTTTGCATTTGTCGGGTTTGCGGTAGAAGCATGTGTATACTAATGGGATGCTGTAAAACTCTCTTGAATCCAAGCATGCGTTGAATTCAATCTACTCTTAATTCATGGAGAATCTTTAAAATAAACATAACTTAGAAACAATTCTGTTTATATAACCTTTTGATTTTTCTATTCACCTTGCTTCTTGCAATTAAACAGCATTGTTTCTAAATAGTTTTTCATATCAAAAAGTATTAGTAGTTTTTAAAGAAAATATTTGTCAGAAGTCCTTGAAAACATAGAAATGCACAGAAATATACTGGGGATTGACAAGCAATATATCTCTTATGGGAAAAATAATGTTCAAGTTCTCTGTACAGAATTTTTTCTCATGATTTCAAATTTCTGAGGGGTCTGCTCTCAGTACTGTGTCTTGCATTTGATAGGACAGTATAGCTATTAACTTGTTGAAGATGGTGTTTAGCCAACTTCAGTAACTAGTTTGTTTCATGTCTGCTTTGATTGTGATAAGAACTATATAGAAAACTAAATTAAACGTTAATAACTAAGTTGCTGAAGGGTAATTAAGTCACTTGATTTTGATGTTTCTCTCTACTGTAGTCCCATCAAGACCCTCAACACCTGAGAAATTTTTAGTGCCTCATGTCTGTGCAAGGTTTGGTCCTGGGGGCCATCTGACAAAAGTGCTGTCAAACCTGCCTTCAGAAGGACAGCCGGCTTTGGTTGAGATACACAGTATGGAGGTAAAGCAAAAGTACACCAGGAATACAAACATTTTATGTTTATAAAATCTTGTTTTTTTTCTAAAGGGAAAATAGGGCACTTCAGTTATGTTATGGCTTTCTGTTGTGTGTGCATTAGTTTACAGAAAAACAAATGTTGATTCTTTGCTTCTGTAAAAATTTCCTTATATTTTCACTTTCGATTTCTTCCGCAAACCCATTTTTCTCACTATGGCATTTGATTAAAAAAGAATTTCCAAGTCCTAGGAAGGTTGGGGGTCTTGATTTTTGTGTACGTACAGCCATTGATTGAGACATGAGCGTTTGTACCTTTCTCTTGCAACTGCGACGGTGATGGTTTGCCATCTTGGTGTATGGCTACACAGCCTGTGGCAGTGAATCTCTGAGCCCGGGTTGTCAGATTCAGGCTCATAGGGCTTGCACTACCATGCTAAAAGAGCTGTGTAGACATTGCAGCTTAGCTCTCAAGCCCACCTCATCCTTAAGCTTCCGAGCTTCAGCCTGAGCCACACTATCTATGCAGCTATTTTTAGTGCAGTAGCTCAAGCATGAGTCAGTTGACCCAGGCTCGGAGGCGCGCTGTGTAGACGTACCGAAGTTGGAAGGAGATAAGTACCTTGTGTGTATTTCCCTTTCTCTTGTGACTCCACCAGTGGGCCAAAGGAATACAAAGTTTTTGGTCACCAGAAAGATGTGGACAGATTGGAGACGGTTCAGAGAAGAGTAACAAGTGAGTTGCAGGATCTGATTTATGGGGAAAGAGTAGAATGTGGCCAACATGACCAAGATAGAACACAATTATCTACGAGTATTTGAATGGTGTACACAGTCAGGAGACAGAGGAATTATTTAGAATGTCACAAGGAGATATGAAAAGGAAAATGTAGACTTAATACCAGGAAAAACTTCCCATGAGATCTTGTGCTGTGGAATAATCTCTCATGGAAATTAATTAAAATATTTAAATGGGATTGGACAGGGCCCTAACAAACATACTATAGGGAACACAGCTATGCTGTCCAGGAGTGGTAGATTAGATGACACCATAGGTTATGTGTAGCTTTCATTTATTTATTTAATTTTAGATACACTGTTAGGTACAAAATGAATTACTGTATAAATAGTGGAATTTATAGATGTAAGAGCTTCTCATCATGCTTTTATGGTTTGTATTTTTTTTTTTTTTAGACTATGTTGCAACATATGCCAGAACAAGAAGAGATGAGAGCCTTTCCGGGCCCTCTTGCTAAGTATGTTTTAAGGATTTGATAAGCTGTTTTAAAGTGTTCTCAAGCTTAATATTTCTTTGTAATTTTGCATGGCCACAAATAATAGATTTAAACTGGGTTTGATCAGATATTTCTTATCTATATTCCACAAGCCTAAATGTTGTTGGAGGTTTGACTTTGCTCTGTTCTACGTATTACTTATTATTGTGATGATGATGTCTGGCACTTCATACTGATTCATTGTTTCATTGCATACTTTTCTTCCTCTTTCAGAGATGATACCCATAAAGTGGATGTCATTAATTTTGCACAAAACAAAGCCACACAGTGCTTTCAGAATGAAAATCTAATTGACAAAGAGTCTGCAAGCCTGCTTTGGGATTTTATTGTATTGTTGTGCAGACAGAATGGGGTATGTCTTATTTCTTAAATCTTTGTAAGCTTTCTCTTGATGCCCTGAAGGTCAGTTTTCAGAGCCTTTATCTTTAGGCTTTAGATAAGAATCTTAAGATATAACAGCTCCATTTATGTGAAGGCGGCAAGAATACGTAAGTTTTTTGTACTGGGCCAAGAATGCAGGTCAAAAGCTCAAAAGGCAGGTATTCCTCCTTAATCTTGCTGCTTGAAGTGCCAAATAAGATGAGAGCAATGAGTCTTTATCTCTATAGTCCTGCTGGGACACCTGAGTTGGCTAATCCAATCTTATCTCCTTTTGTCCAACCCACTGCATCATTTGTGTTAATTAACTTGTTAGACTTCAAGTGTTTGAAATAATTTGACTGAAATATTTTAAAGTAATTGAATTTGTTTCATTTATAGACCGTAGTGGGCACAGACATTGCAGAGCTTTTGCTACGGGATCACAAAACAGTCTGGCTTCCTGGGAAATCGCCCAATGAAGCAAACTTGATTGACTTCACTAATGAGGCTTTGGAGCAAGTGGAAGAGGAGTCTGGTGAAGCTCAACTCTCATTTCTCACCGATAGTCTTATAACCACAATTGACAGTCTTGAAAGAGAGACAGAGAGATTCAGGGAACT
The DNA here is from genome assembly GCF_965152235.1 of Eretmochelys imbricata. Classification (NCBI taxonomy): domain Eukaryota; kingdom Metazoa; phylum Chordata; order Testudines; family Cheloniidae; genus Eretmochelys; species Eretmochelys imbricata. The sequence continues at coordinate 21,156,405 of NC_135587.1, forward strand.
TCTGCTTTATGGTCGTAAGAAGGTGAATGGTCACACTGTTGCTTAAAGTACTGTTTGAGTTTGTTTTTTTTACTTGGATTTTTTGTTCCAAAACCCACGTATCCTTAAAGCCCTAGTGGCTTGCATATAATTAAAATGTCAGGTAATAAAAATGAAAGCTAGACAAATATTAATGTATATAATATGTAATATTTATAGTACCATCAATGTCCTTGGCGCGCTACAGTAAAGAGACAGATTCCCTGCCCCAAAGAATTCACAATTCAAAGCCAAATTATATTGTAACACACTAACATGTGACTTAATGATCATTTTCGGTTCATAGTCACAAGATATCTGCACTAGAAATCATTAGTACTTTGTCCTGAGTGGTATATTGAACTTGTTCCCCAGTAAACTAATTTACTTTTCATATGCTTTCTACATTAATAGGATGCTTTGGAGTCTGCCATGAAGCATGGATTATGGGGTCATGCTCTGCTTCTTGCCAGTAAAATGGACAGCAGAACACATGCAAGAGTCATGACCAGGTAATGATTTGCTGCTTGATGATGATGATTAGAATATGCTTCTAGTATGGAATAGCCATTCATTTCCCATTAATGAGGTAAAGTCCTGTGGCTCAGAAGTCGAGGCCACAATTATGATGTGTGCCTGTGCTTATGCAGGGATTCTGCTTTAGATGTATTGTCTGTGTGTTGACTTAAGTCATGTTGGAACTTTAGTTTCAGGGACTTTAGCCTTTAAAGTTAGACTTCATGGAATTGCAGTGACTGCTACAACTGTTGTCAAGAGCTATTCTGCTACCACCTTCACTGGAACGTGATTTCCTCTGTGGATCTTAAACCATGCCGTAAACTGACTTACTAGCTGACTGACAGATCTTCCTTGCTTTGATAGAATTATGCCATACAAACTATAGTACATTAATGAAAATGGGGGGGGAAGGGGGGAAATAGTGGAGGAATTAGCTGCATTTCACGTTTAATAAACTCAGATTTTCACACTAAAGTGATTAAATACTCTATATGTATGCTTGTCTTCCTTCAGAGTTTTGGGTGGCTATTTTCCCCACTCACTTTTGGGACTTTTAATACCCAAGTAATGTTATGCCCCCACTCCTTCTTATTTCGGAAAAAGCAACCATCTTCCAGCAAGGACTGTCTGTACATAAGAGCTTTTCCTGTCCTCCCACAGTGTCTGAAACAGTGTTACACCTGCTGGCACTAAGAGCCTGACTCTTGAGATTGTTCCTAGGCTTGTATTTGCATATGACTGTACTGCGGGTCCAATAATTTAGTCAGTAACTGTTTCAAAGGTGATTCACTGGCCAATTACACTTATTTCACTGCGGAGCTTTGAAAATGTACTCCTTTCTCAAGGCTAAACTAAATATAAAAATGTTAGTCGTGTTAACTGCTTACCTATAATTATTTTTATTTTTGTTTTTATGTAGATTTGCCAACAGTCTTCCAATTAATGATCCCCTGCAAACTGTTTACCAGCTAATGTCTGGAAGAATGCCAGCAGCATCCACAGTGAGTTTTAAGAATAAGCTTCAATTAAGACTTGTATATGTTCTGTTGTGAATTACCTCTTACAGCACACTAGCAATATGCTTTTACATATAACTGGGTTCCAGAAAGAATTAGGTAAGTTCATGAAGTATAGGTCCATCAATGGCTATTAGCTAAGATGGTCAGGGGTACAACGCCATGCTTTGGGTGTCCCTAAACCTCTGACTGCCAGATGCAGGGACTGGATGACGGGACGAATCACTCGATAACTCCCCTGTTCTGTTCATTACCTCTGAAGCATCTGTACTGGCCACTGTTGGAAGACAGGCTACTGAGCTAGATGGACCAGTAGTATGGCAATTGTTCTTGCATACCTGATCTAGAACACACAAAATATTCTAGCCCTTACTCAGATTGTAATTCTTATCCATGCACCCTTCTGTTCTATGGCTTGATGGGTACCTCTTCTAATCTAGTGCTGTGGAGATGAGAAATGGGGAGACTGGAGGCCTCATCTGGCTATGGTGCTATCCAACTTGACCAATAACATGGATGTGGAATCAAGGACTATTACCACCATGGGAGATACTCTTGGTAAGTAATTTGAAGTTGAATCTGTGGAGAATAAAGTGGGTAAACAGCAGGGCTGTTTATACTGGGAGCAATGGAATGGATGTGGGCTCTGAACAAATGAAGGGTTTTCTTAAACTTAAGTTGCTGGGTTAGTTTTCATAAAACAATTGCTACTTATACGATAAAACCATACCTTTTCTAGTTCTGCGGATTTTTGTTTTGTGAGGATGAATTGGAATTACAAAGAGCCAAAACAATTCAAGATGCTATGAATTAGTTATGTACCATTCAGATAGAATTTCATGAGAGATCTATTGTGCTTTGTTTCAGCTTCTAAAGGCCTTTTAGATGCTGCTCATTTTTGCTACCTGATGGCCCAGATCGGGTTTGGCGTTTATACAAAGAAAACAACGAAGCTTGTCCTAATTGGATCAAATCACAGGTGTGGAATTCAAATTACTTGCCCTTGTTTTTGTTTTTGTAAAACTTTGCTATTTAAATTAAAAGATGAAAATAGAAGGAAATGGTTAGAATATCACAAAAAGTAACACTCCACAATATATAATTATTTAACCAAAGTTGTTTAGGACCTAGCTGCTTATTTCTGAAGCATGGAAGTTTCTTGATCTGATGCTTTATACTCAGTAATATCATGTGACTAACTTTTTATGTGCCAGTAACATTACATGATCTAAATTAGAAGTAATATGTCAAAATTAATTTGTTTTTCCACTTTTCTCTCAGCTTGCCATTTTTAAAGTTTGCCACCAATGAAGCCATTCAAAGAACGGAATCCTATGAATATGCACAGTCACTGGGAACGCAGCCCTGCTGTTTACCCAATTTCCAGGCTAGTAGCGGTTCTGTTTTTTTTAATGTCGTATCACAGGTTTTGTATGAAGTGCTCTTTATCCTTTTTTTGAATGGAGTGGTGTTCACTTTCGTTGCATACTCAAGTACTTGAAGGGCCTGGTCTCTGTCTCCCTCCCTCCCAAAAACCTGCTCCCAAAAGACTCCTGATGATGAAAATAATGCAAGGTAATTTTCTAGTGTAAACAAAAGTTAAACTCAGGAATGATTTAAACATTTAAAAAATCACCCCATAATTCTGGATCTTTGTTTTCTGTTTGCCATCCAAATAAATGTAGATCTTTTAAATATTTAATTCTACATTTATGACCTGGATCATTGCACTGTGTAGTTCTAGGATTTTCCTGATGCTAACCACTAAATCTGATTTTCCCCAAGAGCAAATATTGTGAATTCCAGACTACCAGAACCTAAATTAAAGATAGTGACTGAATTTAAAATTCAAAGAAGAAATCAGGCAGGATTTGTTTGTACCTGTTGTATACAATCTGACTCCCCTCTTGTAGAACTTGAGTGGAGGAACACTTTGAAAGCTTTTTGACTCGTATTCATTTTTAAATCTAGAATACATGTGATAATGGGGTACTTCAGTTTGCGGCTGGAGTAGCAAACTGCCCTGCAATACCTTTAGAAATGATTTGGCCATGCAGTATAACTTTACCTTCTTTCATTCTACAGGTTTTCAAATTCATCTATGCTTGCCGACTAGCTGAGATGGGACTTGCTGCACAAGCGTTTCATTATTGTGAAGTGATTTCCAAAACCGTTCTTAAAAATCCCTACTATTATTCGCCTGTGCTTATCGGCCAACTTATTCAGGTACTATAGAGATGAGTACTTTTCAGAATTAAGCACTCATGGCTTGATACATTTTGGTTCATGAATGATAGCTTAGAAATCTCTAAAATTTCCATTTTATTTACCTCTTTACCAATTTTGTTTGTTTTTATAATGCTTCCTTTGATAGATATCATCTCAGTTGCGCCTGTTCGACCCACAGATTAAAGAGAAACCAGAGCAGGAATTATTTATTGAACCTTCATGGTTGGTACGACTTCGGCACTTGGATGGACAGATCAAGGTATAAAATCTGCTTTCCAAAATTAAAGGGTTCCATGCTAAGATTTTTACTTAAGATCTTTTTCATAAAATGCTTTTGTGGTGCACTTGTTCTTGTCTAATAATAGATGGGAATTAGAAAATTCTGATTTCTTACATATTAAAGCTACCCGGTTGCATACCACTTAAATCAGGTTGATGTGCAGTCTTGTGGGTGCCCCAGTTTTCAGTGTAAAATAGTTGAAAGATGGTGTGTGTGTGTGCAGGGCCATCCTTAGGCATACGCAAGCATACGGCTGTGTGGGGCACCCGAACATTTGGGGCACCCCTGGGTCTTAGTGTCCACCCGCCCGCCTTTTCCTATCCCTGTTCTGATCCTTGCAGCAGGCTCTTACAGCCAGCTGCTGCAGCCTGGTGAGTCTTCCTCCGGAGGAGATCTGGTACTTGAAAGTAAAAAAAGCCTTACAGCCTGCCAGACCTATTAGCACAACACTGAAACTGTTAAAAGAGCCATTCAAGTGGTAATGAAGCCATTTAACAGGCATTTGTTAACCCAGAGGTGGGCAAACTACGGCCTGAGTGCCACATCCGGCCCGCAGGACCGTCCTGCCTGGCCCCTGAACTCCTGGCCGGGGAGGCTCACCCCTCCTCTGCTGTCCCCTCTCCCCAGCAGCCTCAGCTTGCCGTGCTGCCAGCGCTCTGGCCCGATGCTCCTGCTGCGGGTGGCAGGGCTGTGAGCTGCTGCTGCTGCTCTGAGCAGCATGGTAAGGGGGCGGGGGAGGAGGTTAGATAAGGGGCAGGGAGTCCCAGAGGCAGTCAGGGGACAGGGAGTGGTTGGGTGGAGCGAAGGTGAGGTCCCGGAGGGGCAGGTAGGGGTGGGGGTGTAGATAGGGGTCGGGGCAGTCAGGGGACAGGGAGCAGGGGGCGGTTGGATAGGCGTGGGAGTCCGGGGGGGGCCTGTCTGGGGGCGGGGGTATGGATAAGGGTCGGGGCAGTCAGGGGACGGGGAGCTGGGGGTGGGGGGGGTGGTTGGATGGTGGATAGGTCCTGGGGGGTGGTTAGGGGCAGGGGATCCGTGGAGGGGGCGGTCAGGGGACAAGGAGCAGCGCGGGGGTTGGATGGGTTGAGGGTTCTGAGGGGGGGCAGTCAGCGGGTGGGAAGTGGGAAGGGGCAGGGGCCAGGGTGTTCGGGGAGGCACAGCCTTCCATACCCGGCCCACCATACAGTTTTGCAACTCTGATGTGGCCCTTGGGCCAAAAAGTTTGCCCACCCCTGTGCTAACCCCCAGCTATATACTGTCAGTTTCTGAATTTACTGGCAAAAACAGTTGTGTATTACTGTAATATTTACTCAGAACACGTTGTCCTACAGGACCTTAGTTTAAAATTTTCTTTAAAAATATTTCATGAGTGTTTTGCTGAAGATTATAAAATCGCATCTCTCAAAAAGTCCTTGCATAGATTTTTAGATGTACAATCTGAGTATTCATCTTTAACCTTAAATACTTGGATCTTCATAGTTGTTTTTTAAATAAATCCTTCAAAAGACCATCCTTATCTAAAATACACATGTGAGCCCGGGCTGCCGTCAGGAATAGGGGCACCAGTTTAATAATAATGCATAGGGCCCCATAAATCCTAAGGATGGCCCTATGTGTGTGTGGAATAGACTTCTTTATGCATCCTTGTGCAAGGAAAACTGTAAAGCTCCAAGGCTTTAATAGGAGCAAGCAGAGATGCACTTGTTAGAAGAAAGGTGAGCATGTAAGTATTGATTGTAGTAACTAAGTTACAAACACTGCAAGAGGGAGGTATGCTGATTTTAAAACACTGATTCTATTAGTATTTTTTTATAAAACCTGAAAAACTTTTCTTAAACTTGCCTTTGCTTTTGCAAAAGCTTGTGTGTTTGTGTTTTTTTTTTTTTTTTAAAGCATCTTTTTGGGGGGCTGAACTTGATCTAACAGTGACCCTTTGCTTATTTTTTACCTGAGAAAGTTGTGAATGGAAAATCTAGTTGCAAAGTTTTCCCTTCCTCACCTTCAAGAAACTAACAAATGATCTTTTTTTATTTAGAAGACTTTCCTTGTTAAGCTCTTCCTGGGTTATGAATTTAACATCTTATGGTGGTTAATAGGCTTTTGTTTTCTCCTAACGACAGGATGGTACGATAGCTTACAATGCAGATAGATCCACCCCTCAGCAGTATGCCTGTAGCACACCAAGCTCTGAATTAGACCATATCAGTCAGTGTGATGGAACAGGATCTGGACAGGAAATGGGGCCTGCTACTGAAAACCCATTGTTGGCATCCTTGTTACCTAATACGGTGCACCCCATGCAAGGTGTGCAGCTAATGCCTTCAGGTTAGTATTTCACATTGTTCTCCATGTGTGTCAAGGGGAAGAACCAATACAGTGGACTACAAAATAGAGAAATCATTTAAAAGTAAAACTAATGGGATTTAATTTCTAAGCTATATCATTTTAGTTATAAATTGGCTCTTTTGGAGATTGATTGATGCAGCATTGGAAGTAAGAATAACACTTCCTTACATAATTGCCAGTTAACTTTTTATTGTATATTAATGGATGTAAAGATTGTACAGTTTATATAGAAACCCCATAAAGGCATAGGGCTCATGTCTTATTTGTAATGGGGACAGAAATAGGAGATGATATTTGAAACATAACTGGGAGTGTTTAACAGTCCCCTTTTGACTTCAAAGGAGTTTACTGGTTTTTTTTAAACGGTTGTCATTGTTTTTGAATGACATGTTTCGTTTTGTACGTCGGCTGCTTCATATCCTATTGCTGCTTCACTACTGCCACAGAAGCAAGTGTGAGAACGAAGGACGTAAAAAATGCCAGGCAGCAACAATGGGAATATTGAGGCCTGTTCTCCCAAGTAGGCATTCCATGAGCTTATCCATGTGGAGGTATTAGATCCTCCTCAGAGAGAGGTCTCCTGGTATGGTGACTTGCTTAACATTTGTCAAATACACAAATACAGACTAAAAAAGACTTACTGCCCATGAACTGCAATAACTCCTTCACAGTAAAATGCATCCCTGTAAAGTAGACACGTATTCTGTGTTTTACAGATGAGGTTGTGAGAATTGGATCCTGGCTCCTCAGTCCAGTGCTTAGACCATGTCTCTCTTTTTTTATTACTAGTAATTTTCTTAAATTTTGTTCTGCAGCCCCTCAGACTATCCTTGAGGAATCAGCAGCTGTGACTCCTCCTATTCAGCAAGAAACTGTTGGTGTTCCTTTCTATCCTGTAGCCCCTCCCTCTATTGGGCCAGGGTCTGGCTTTGCACCACCAGGCTTTCCAAATCAATATGGAGCTGAACAGTCTTCACTGTACCTGGGATCTACAATGCCACCGGGAGGACCACCTCCGCAAGCAGCAGAACCACGGCCAGAAGAGCAGTTAAACCAGGAAACAGGTTTGTGCTCTGAATAAATGTCTTCCCTGCCCTTAAGGGCACTGAAGTCTTTTTGGAGATTGAGTGCACAGCAGCTTGTTTCAATAATTAAAATTGTGAAGTAAATCTTGGGTAACTGAGTGTAGAGTGAAAACTTGAAAGAAAGCAAAGAATCTCACTGAGAAGAGTTGAGTACTGCTGGCATTGCATATCAGGTTTGACTTAAGGTTTGACATAAATCCGTGTAAGTAAGTGAGTCACCGCCTGTTCCCTACTGGACACCTGTCTATCACAAAACCACTACCTAATGTCGTCATATGGGCAGTTTCTGTTGGAAATGCTCATGATTGGAATTGGAGGAAGGTCTTCACCTCAGGCTGAAAGTGAATGTTTAGAACTGTGGGAATCATAGAATTTAAATAGTAGGAGATGCTGTATGTGAAGGCTGATTTCCACTGACCAGAGCTGTGCAAAGAATCTCGCACAGCACCATCCTAAGGAATGCCTCACTTAGCCGTTTCTGACCCTCCTTTTTAGGAAACTAAATACACATGAATAAACTTTAAAAAAAAAAAAAAAAAAAAAAGACATCAAATGCAGTTTATGCAAGCCCTGAAATTTAACGTTAATTCTTTAAAGCATCACGTTCTCTAGAATCTAGTATCAGCATTAGAATCACTAACCAATGAGAAGTTGGGTAAAGTTTATCACAGTTCTTATGCAACTGCTTAGACATCTATTATGTGTTGAAAAACATTGAAATTTACTAACTTACTCTGTTCTTCTTCTTTTTCAAGCAATGCAGAGAATTCCCCAGGAATCTCCAATTCAAAAAACTTTCCCTGAACAAAGAGAGGAGGATTTCTATGGAAAAATGGCAAACATGGTATTTTTATATCATACATCCTTAGTGCTTTCTCCAAATCGCACTATGCAAATATGGAACTCGTTATTCAGTGGCACTCTCAAATACTAAGTGCACCTCAGCACCAATCCAGTCTTTTCTTGCAGAAGAAAAACAATCCAGGAGAAACATGAGACCTACTATTTTAAAATTCTCATGGAAGTAGAAAATCAGACCTGTTGGATTTAAAATGTTCATATGCCGACCCAGCTACATCAGTGGGAGAGAAAAGCAGATCCTAGTGAGCAAGTCTGCTGACTGCTTTTAAAAGGCAGTATTGATTTGCACTTAAGGCGTCCTGCCCTGAACAATTGGTGGCGCTATCCAAATTGTACATAAGTGTTCGAAACCTAGCCACAAACATCTGTTTTACTGTACAGCAAGTATTTTCAGCGTTAAGTCACTTAAGTTGGACATCTCCTAGGGAACTGATTTAGCCTCATGAGATAACAGTTGCTTAATTGAAACAGAATTAACGTTAATTTTGCTTAATAGGGACACATTTGGGTACTGCCAATGGATGAAGTGATGTTAACCGCTTATTAAATAAATAAATGTACAAATCTAAATTCTGGTATTTTTAATACCAAAGTTGCTTTAAAAAGATTTTAAAAAATAATTTAAAGATCACATACAGACAATGTAGCAAACATCAGTCACCTTTAAATTTTTTTACAGCCTCTCTCAATGGTGATAGCTGTTTAATGAGTGTGTTCAGTGGGATGCCCTGACACGATTACCTCTTCAATAGATTAGACACGCTACTGTGAAAGCATAGTTAGGTTTCAGCTTTCTCTGCCTCTGTACCTAAACCAGAGGGTAAAGATGTGCCTCAACAACTAATTCAAATGGCTTGCATTTTGTTTGGGAATGTGTAATTAAAATTGGAAATGAAGGGGTCTGTACTGTCTACAGTTTGTTTAATTGCTTGCTTATTAAGCATGTGCTGGCTTTGTATCTAACCAGGCACCGGGACGAAGATCCAGATCCACCTCTCAGTCTTCAGCACATATGGTATGCCATGACCAGGCTGTTTTTCACTATATCGTCATTCCTATCTACATTTCACCCACTTCTAATGACTTTACATCTCTGTTATTACTGACATTTCAAAAGAAGGAATTTCTTAAGCAAAATAAAATATAATCCCTCTGGGTTAGTAGTAAAATGGTTTAAAATCCCTGTATATTTGTAATACAGGGCTATGGGCGAAGATCTCGGACCACCTCAGAATCCTCCACCCATTCTATAGGACGAGAAAGATGCAACTCTGCAGCAAAGCAGCCCTCTCCTCCTCCTCCATCCATTCCTGAAGGGAAAGAGACCAACAAAGAGATCAAGAAGGAGCCAGCAGCGAGAAAGGTAAATTAAAATGGGTATCTAGTTACAAGTAGCAATGATTAATGGCACCTATGGTAAATCATGGTGCTAAAATGGGGAGAGGCTGCCTACCTGAATCATCAGATGAACATTTTGTCTTGACTATTGCAGCCTCAATCTACACGTTCAGCGCAGGCCCCAGGCTCCAGCATGTGCAAAATGCTGCTACATGGCTTTCCAGCATGCACTAAAGTTACATGAACTGAAGCAATGACACACATTGCAGTTGGCTTCTCATTCTCTTCAGGAGCCAGTTCAAAATTGCCTTCTCTGACTTCAGCCAATCTCTCAGAACTTGTCTGACTCCCCATTTCCTACTCCATTCTGCTCAGTTAGCACTGACCTCTTGGCCTGCCATACACCTGTCTCAGCTGAGAAGAGCTTTCTCCTCTGCAGCTTCTTACATCTGGCTCAGGCATCTTGTATCTCTCTGCCTCACTGAAATTCATGATTTCAAATTTCAACTACTAGCATCTTTCTCCTTTCCATATGAGCCTTAATTTTTCTCTATTGATTATCATTTAAACTGTCTTGGAATACAGTTTATATGAAGGACTAATTGAAATGGAATTGTATGAAGTTAGATTTTTAAATCTGCTATCAGCAGATTCTTAGAGGAATACACTAAAAAGCCTTGTATTTATTTTTAGAGTGGTGCAAATTGGTTTCGCTGGCTGATGGGAAAAGGAAAGAATGAAGCTCACCTTCCAGATGATAAGAACAAATCAGTAAGGGCCCTAAACTGCAGCACACAACACACACGTTAATTTGCTCAAACTGTTTCTAGTCCATAGAGTATGGATTTTTTTTTTCTTGCGGCCAAACAAAACTTTATACATTAAGTTTTTCAAAATGCCTAATTCTGAAAATGGCTTTCAAAATTAATATTATAAATGATTTGCTGCTTACTTGCCTTGTTACCTATTTGCACTCTTAATCTTGAACTGTGATTTCTTCATAGATTGTTTGGGATGAAAAGAAACAGCGCTGGGTTAATTTAGACGAGCCAGAAGAGGAGGTAAAATGCTGAGGAGTTTCTCTTTTTCCTTTGCCTGAGTGGATAAGTGTCAGATAATGGGACTTCCAAATAGTGGCTCTTAAAAGCCATCTTTGCTGGCTACTTTGGTTAAAATGTAGTATGACATGAACTGCAACTGGTAAATATTTACATAAATCAGAGTGAGTGATATGTTTTCTGGGGCTGTTTCTGCCCTCAGTTACTGGTGTGAATCCAATGAGTGCTGTGATGTTTCTTAAGGGGACTTATCCTGATTTACACCAGCGTAACTGAAAGTAGACTATGGCCTTCGAGAGTTGACACCACTCAGACCGCTTTTTCTCACTCAGAGAGTCATGATCCTGGCGGGGGCAGGAGGAGGTGTCACAAGGCATCACATTTTCTGCACACCCTTATTCTTTAAGGTCAAATATTGCTGCTGTTACTTTTTTTAATGCTTGTGGTCAATGTGAGGAGATTCTGAAAATGTTTGATTTCACATAAGGGGTTGCCTGCCTGAAAAGGTTGAGAAATACTGAGCTAGACTGGGGAGGGTGGGGAATGTGTCCAATTACATGTGTGATGGAATGGTTAAGGAAAACAGCAAAGAGAAATGTCTGTTTTAAAAATGCCATTCAAAGGCTAATACTGGTTTTTGCTTCCAGAGCAAGCCACTGCCACCACCTCCAGCCGGGGTTCCTAAAGTTCCTCAGACTGCTCCACCTGGGCCCGGGGGTCCACCTGGTGTCAACATGTTTTCCAGAAAAGCAGGTAACCGCACGGTTGTGAATGGCAGTCCCCAGGATAGAGGGGAAGGCTTAAGATTGTCCCTGTTGTGAAGAACCCTAAGGCAAAGTTGCCACCCCTTTTGGAGGTGGCTTCTTTGATGAGCACTGGACAGCTTGCCATGTCATGGAGTTGTGGGCAAGATTGGCCTTGCTGGGTAAATTAGCATCACAATTGTGATTGCTGCCAACACCACATGCTGTGATTCAGTGTTTACCATCTTGATCCTTGGGCCTACTTTTTTCTGATCCTGAATGATGTTTTAACCAGAAGACCTGTTCTGTCTTCAAGCTGACTTATTTCCATATGTTTGTTGTCCTGTTTCAGCAGGAACCAGAGCTCGTTACGTTGACATTCTAAATCCAAGTGGAGCAAAATGCAGTGGTGCTGTTCCTGCCCCATCAGACCTCTTTGCCCCCTTGGCACCAATGCCTATCCCTGCAAACTTGTTTGTTCCAAACTCAGGTGTGTAAACCCAATGCAGATAAACTGCAAGTAGCAGACCTCTTAACGGATGCTTATCCATTACATGTATCACAAGTGCCAAAAAATGTTAACTCCTGTTACTATTGGTCTAAACTTTAAAACAACTTTAAAAGGCATTGAATGCCATGTTAGCCTGGAGATGGCAACTGGGCAAAAACAGCTACAGCTCTGCACTTCACAAACTTCGTCTTCTAGAAAACGTGTACTAAGAGGGGTTATGTCTTAGCTGCCTTGGGCAGCTAGGATCTCAGAACAACAAATCTGAGTGAGTCCAGCACCTGTTCTCCAAACCACATGACACTTTTAAACATTGATGCTATATAGTAACTCTATTTTTATTTAACAGGAAATGGGAGTTTTTACTAGAACCCACAAAGAGCACCTCATAAAGCAATCTGATTAAGCAATGTATGTTCTTTGCTAGACAAATAGTGCTTTTGTTTCCCCCAAAATTTGAACTGTGCAAGGTGACATAATTCATCAACCCTTATTCATATTTGCTAAGTGCTTGGCGTCAGTTCTCGTTTCTTTCTCACCTGCTGTTTTCTGTCCCAGAATCACTTTTTCTGGGCCTTACCAGCATATTTGCTTGCTATAGATCCTCTGTTTACTGTGTTGCTCCAAGGTTTCCTATATAAAATGTATATGCTTGTATTGCATATGGCTAACTATAGTAATATAATTAGCTGTGCGCTCATCCATTGAACAAGACTTCCCACCATCTTTGAGGGGAGATGGAAGAAATAATAGAAATAGATCTAATATATTTTTCCTTGAATATAATCAAACCAGTGTAACTTTTCAAATGAGATTTTTAATTCAGCTCATTCGCTGATTGCAGTTTGCTACTCTGAAAACCTGGTTCTGCTGTTGATTCTGTTCCTCATATATCTGTAAGGTCTGATACAGTGTTCATTTTTGGTTAAAACCTGTTTCTTCTGTAGTTCCTGAGGAACAGCAACCTATGGAAGGGAGCGGGGCACGAGAACAGACATTCTCTGCAAATCAAGTCAGCGCTGATGTTACTACAGAGCCACAGGTAGGTTAGTAAAAATGCAAACCACCATTCGTATCCAATTATAACATTTATTGAAAAAACTAAGTATTATGGTTGCCATTTCCTAGTGGCATAACCTAAAAGGCATGTTCTACCTGTACATAAATAATCCCTAGTGAAAGAAGGGAAAAAACTAGGAAAAGGAGACAGAAGAGAAAACACAGGGGAAGAAGGAAGATGGAAACCTTTTGCCTGGGCCCCAGTTTTGTAGGCGCTCAGTTATGGGTCCACATGCAGGGCACCTATAGGATTAGGACCCCTTAATTATTTTTCTTAGTGTATATAATATGTCAGTAGTCACTCTATATGTCATTGGTAACTTATAGCCTGAGAGTGACATGATCTACTCCCTCTGTGGAGATGAAGTACCTTTTCCGTGCTTCAGTACTATTTACTTTATTGTTCCTATTACTCATAACTACGTTGTGTAGTCAAGCCACATTTACGTTATTGAAATATCAGTCAATACACGGGCAGGAATTCTTTGGTCTTATGACTTCCTCCCAAAATGTAGAATTTTGTAATACCAATGACCTATTAATAGAATACCCTGTCTCTTCTGCACACCTCCATATCTGCCACATATTTAAGATGTAGATTTCAGATATTTACATTGTGAGTTCTTTGGAGCAGAGACTCTCTGGCAGTAGCACAATGGGGGCTCAGTCTAACTTGGGTTATCTGGGTGCTACCATAGTACAAATGAGTACTAATTAGACCTCCTAACTACTCATTCTTTCCCTGCAATAGTGCCATTGAACCTCCGTGTACTCAGCTGACTCAATCCCGGATGGTTTAGTAAAAATGGCTCTTCTCAGAGCTATGCTTGAAGGACACCCAAAAGCTTCAGGTCATGCAGAATATGGCAGCCTGCTCAGCAGTGTTAGCCTTATCAAGTTCGTTATATCTCAGTGTATTCTATTATGGTTGCTTCCGAAGTGTTAGTACAAGCATAAAGCAATACAGAATCCCATTGGAAATCTAAATTTGGTCTCGCTGACTTAAGATATTGAAAATGAATAGGGTTACTTTTTTTTTCCTTTTTTTTAGTATTTAAACTCTACAATGCTTCCACCTGGTTCTGAACTCCCTGGGTCCAATCCAGATGGCTCCCATTCAGGAGAGGTAAGGCTTGCTTCAGAGTGGGTCAGCTATTGCCTCTGTGCAGCGTATTTTAACCATCAGGCTGTAATAGTTTTAACCTGCATAATCTAAAACAGCAAGTAACTGATTCAACTGCTGATGACTAGCCAAGATGGAAACTTAGTTACTGCCTCTAAAAATCTAAATGAAAGAGCCCCTCAATTCCATAAGCAAAGTACAAGCTAAATGTCTTAATTTCATTGCTGTAAGAGCACCTTGTTCTGTTTGAACAGGATTTTAAAATGTCTTTTCAGAACAAAGTATCAGTAACAGTTCTTTGGGGTCTTGCCTCTGTTCATGCATTTAATTTCACTAATATTAAATGCTTGACACACAAAGAGGAGAATAGATCGCTATATGCCAGGTCACCTTTTTTCCTACTAAATGTGTTCTTTATCTATAATTTTGTGCTTTCTAAAAAAAAAAACCAAACCTTTTGATTTTAAACTAACTTCTTGCTCTTCATTTTTTTTTAATTCAAAATTGGTTTAAACCTTTCACAGAGTGAAACTTCATTTTTAATGAAATAAAATGACTGAAAACTGCTTGGGGCAGTGACATGCATGACGACATTTTTATTTGTTTTTTGTATGTGTGTGTTCTTGCTGTTTTGTAGCTTTCGCGCTCTAGTTCAATGAGTTCATTATCACGTGAAGTAAGCCAGCATTTTAATCAGGTACATGTGGCTGGCCATTTTCACTTACATTGGCTTTTTCCCCCTTTATTTTGCATTTGCTCAGTTTCTTACTAATGCTACTTTAAGTCATTTCCCCCCTCCTCCATTTCAAGGAATTAATATTAAAAATAACGTATGATGCAGTGTTCCTTTTAACACTTAAACAGGGTCTTCAAAATTTCACCATTACATTTATCAAAAAGCACGTAATCTAGGCATGCTTGCTTTATTTTTATGTTCTTAAGTAATTCACTTGGTAATTCTGCTCAACTCTGTCCTTACATTAATGAGAGAGCCAAAGTAGTCAGTTGCCTTAAATTAAAAACAAACAAGCAAAAACACTTAATATGCTGCAATACTCTGCACTCAATAATGATAACCTTGCCCGTTTAATCTGTAAACAACCCCTGTAGGAATTAAAGGAATGCTTCATCTCTGCTGTTACGTTTCAGTGCACTGTAAAGAGCTGACATCATAAAACTTTTCTGTACGTACAATAAAGCACAACAGTTCTCACAGATGGAACATTTTATTTTTGGGGGAGGCCTAAGCTCTACTAACAAAACCACAGGGTACTAATTCAGTAAAGCTGCACTGGTGTCTTGTTACTTTCGTTTTTGCATGCTTGGATTTTCAGAGCTGTTTACAGTTCATGCATGTGATATTATTTTGCCAATGCCTACAGATTAAGCAAATAGTAGTAATAATAATAATAATAAAGAGTTGCAAAAAGTGCTGACACATTTTGCACCCATGTGTTGCAATCTGCTGCTCTGTACCTACTTTAGAGTAGCAATGCCTATAATATCTTCTTTCTACTAGTAAGCAAACAAAACTTGGGAGAGATAATACGTAGAATTAATGGAATGTAATCTGCTTTCTAGCCTCTCCGTAGTGTGCCACCTTCTGGGGGACCTCCAGCAGGAACTGTTCAGTTCTACAACCCTTCTCAATTTGCACAAGTGAGTGAAACCCTCATTGTTGCTAGAGAAACTGTGTGTGGGCTCCTTTATCTTGAAAATAAAGCCAGGTAGCAAAATATTTCTGACATAGCTGATAGTGATGGTGAAATCTCTTGCTTCATGTCTGCTTCTCATATCTGCCTTCAAAAAGTGACGTGGCATGATGTACCAGTTTCAAACATACAGACAAACTCTCTGCTTTCTTTTCTGCCCTTAATCTCATTCTGTCTCATCTCTGCATATGCTCTTCTTTTCCACCTCTGTCCCCTGTTCACTCTTGTTCATCTTTCTGATCCACACCTACAGCTCTCCTATTGTTTCTATGGTGCTAGTCCCTTCAGTTTACAAATCATTTGGCCCTATCTCTTCTGCTTGCCCTGCCCTCCATAATGTTGTGGAACTTAATCTTATTAAGTGCTAAGCCATAGTCCCTTACATGTGCTCCTCCCAACCAAGTATGCAGGGTCAAAAGGAGTGGGGCATGGGAAATATTCTCTTGTTTTAGGCTTTGCTGTGAGGGGACAGGAATCACGGGGTAGCCATGCAGCAGGCTGTCACTACTACCGGGTCAGGTTCCCTAGCCCAGCCTGTTCATCACTTTTGAATTTGTGCTTACACATGCAACACCCCACACCTGTCCTGTGGAGAATCAATCTTGGTGTGTTACAACAGACTTCTGAAATGTGGCTTAGCATCTTAATACTTAATGGCAGCAGACAAGCAAATCATTATCTGCCTTGCTAGCTGAATCTCTGATAATCTTTGGTTTTATATTTAAGTAGTTTACTTGGATAGTAGTGACATGTTTAATTGACACTAGGATGTTAAATTTGGTTGTGGACCAGTCCAGCTCCTGTGTAAATCACTGGGAATTGGATTAGACCTCCAGCGTATTAAACTTCTGTCTTTTTTCAAAGCAGAAAAAAATATTCAGTCTTTGTTCTGAAAGGAATCCTGATTTTTGCAGGATTTTTAGTAGGTGAGAAGAGCAATTGCTTGATTTTTATAAATCTTTATCTTTTTCAGTCTCCTGCAACTACTGGAAGTTCAAGGCTGGGGAGAATTGGACAGAGAAAATACCCAACATTGAAATAGAATATAATGACTTGACGTTTGGAACACTAGTTCTGGACATTCAAAGAACTACTCAAATTTTATGGCACATAGTAGTATCATTGCAATCTTGAAATTGACATGACAGTAATTTAATGCTGGCTGATCATTTGTCATGGGTCTCCCTACTTGTAGCTCATGTACATGAATCATTACCAAACTAGAAAAAATATACATTTTCCCTTAAAAGCTGGTTAGAAAGGTATAATCTCCTACTGGGGTTGCAGAAGGATGAATGGGGAAGGATGTGGTTGCTGTCTGATGTGAAAACCAACTGTAAACTGCCACCAAAGGGAGGAGTTCTTCGGTTGATTTTAAACCTACCAGTGTGACTTGAAGACATAAATTAGGTTTCAGGGTCATTTCTGAAGGACACTTCCCTCCCAATGTAGGACATATATGTCCACCTTTTAACAGAAAACTCTATGGCCTTAACAGGACCATGCACAATTGTAATGCATATAAAACAATACTGGCATTTGCCAATATATGAAGGTTTAAGATGCTCATCTGGGAGATGCCTCACATGCTTATATTTTTTTTAGGGGAGGGGGTCCTCAGCTCATCCAAATAAATAAATTGGCCTATAGTGAATTAAAACTGTGACTGTAATAAAATCTGAAATTCGTCTGATTTGGATTTTATCTAGTATGTCTGTAGTTGTGTTTTAGACTCCTTGTAAAACAAATTGTATAGTCTGAAAGAAGCTCTTTGTACAATAGTCAATGCTGTACTATTTCTGAGTGAGTGTTCTTCTTAAGTGCAATATGGTTACTTGCTTTCTCTCTCAAACTACTGGCACTATATAATTAAGGTGGTAACAGCTTGAAAGTTGTTTAAAAATTATTTTCCTTTTGAGTGCCAGAATCTCTTCCTAATGCTCTGCTCTTGAACTTCCGTTAATAAAATAACTAAGGTCTTAAATAACTAACAACTGAATTTCATACTAAATTAAATGGATTACACCTCTACTGATGGACTTGAAAAGCTTTAGGTTTAGTATAGGAAATTCTGAAAACCATTGAGGTGTAACATTCACATGCATTGAAAAGTCTGAATGGCCCACAAGGAGAGAAAATAAACTTCAAATATTTATTAAATCATTAGGTCATACTTTCTTTAGGATTTGACAAGGAAGCTGATTGATGTTACTTGCATTCTGCCCATGAGTTGAAATAATGTATATGTGGAATTAATTCCCCCCTTTTTCCTGGGTAATACATACTACCTTTTGAGATCTGGGCAGCCGTATGTATATTTCCAAAGGGATTATACATGATTTGAAATAAAATGTGATGACTTGGAGGAATTAGTAGCCTTCTGGTAGTGGTCCATGCTCTAAATCCTGGACTTGGTCAGCAGCAGTCAGTGTGGCTTTCTTTTGTAACTAAAAACCTGTTCAGATACTTGGCTTCAGAGACTGCCAAATATCTTTTAATTCAAGAAGGCTTCCTCTGAGCTGGGAGCTGCTGTCTTTCCGAAGTGTTAGATTTGATGCTGTAAATTCTTAAATAAAATATTTTGCGCTCTGGAGCACTTTCACACTTTACTTTTTCTTGTGGTTATTGGTTAGCAAGCTAATTGGATGGAAACTTTTCTGGACAGTTGGAGATACAACACTGAACGCTTCAGGCTTCTTAAATAATTTAGAAAATACTGCCTCTTAAGGATTGCCACTTATCCATTACTAATCTTTAACTTGTATATATTGGAAATTGATATTTCAACCTCTGATTTAAAAGTGAATATTTTCCTTTTAATGTTCAAAATTAAAACCTATTTTACAGTAAATAAATGACTTTCCAATTTGTTTCAGGCTTGTAACAATATAAAAAAAATCAGTGCTTATTAGAAAAGCAGTACAGTTGGTTTAAATGTACACTTCTCAGTAAATATCAGACAAGGTTTTTTTAAAGGATTCATCCCTGGGTAACCTTCCCAAAGCCTCTGCTTTTTATATGGTTTTATAAATGTGCTGTTTCCTATTGGGTTTGCATTACTGCAGCCCGACATCAAAAGTAGTCAGTATCTTCTCTTCCTCCTGGATACTTTTTTGTGTGTGGAATTTTCCATTTGTCATGGAATGGTTTAGAAAGTTGCATATTATAAAGGTAAAAACAGTGCGCTGTTAACTGAGTAACAGGGCAATCAAGTATGTTATACAAAGCATCAATGGTGCGGACTAGATATTAATCTAATCCTCCTAGCTTTCAATGTTTCGTATTAAGTGCCAGCCTTCTTGATTTTTGTTTGTTTTTACTATGTTTTCTGTATTCAGATACAGCCAGTTTACTAAAGTTAATAATGCTGTTTTATAGTTCAGATATGGATAATTAGTTTTTCTTCACACCTTCACTGCATGTTTTATGTCTTAACTTTTGAAATACCTGCACTTCCTGCAACCACAGGCTCAAATGCTGGCAGCTGTTCGTCCTTCTGCAACAAGCTTAATTTATCTACGTCAGAGGTCCTCTCTTGGTATAGATACTAAAGGTCTTATGGTAGTTTTCAAAAGTTCTGGGACCTTGGATAAATTTTTCCCTCCACCCGGAATGCAGCTGCATTTTGATGCTAGTTTGTATGTAGTGGTGAGTTTGGGATGACAAGCACTGTTCCTATTTATGATGTGCCTATTCACTGAAATTTTTTTTTGGAAGATTCCATGATAAAAGCTGCATAAGTTTCTGTCCACTTACAGACGGCTTGAAGTAGGAGGTGCTTGCTTAGAACAGGCATAGTTGAAACCTGTTGCATCCCTACTCTATGGGCCCAAGTCAATGAGGTTTTTTCCTTTTTTTTTTTTTTAAATAGTAAGTATTCAGTAGCATGTATCTAACCTCCCATCAATTTCTAAGTCTGAGAAGCAAGAAATGCGTCATCCTTAGTTCTAGGCACCTTTCTTTAGCTGACACTTCCATGTTCAAATCAAATTTTATATGAAAGTCCTCCCAGTGCTTAATTTGCAATGAAAGAGGTGCTGTGGCTCAAGCAATTTTTTTTACATTGATAACTGATGCAGGAACGCCAGGGCTATGAATTGCCAAGCCTGGAGGAGCCAGGGCTCGGCCTTGCCAAGCACTGGCACAAATTAAGCACTGAGTTCTCCCCTTCCATCTCTCAGGTGCAATGGGTGAGGTGGTGTCTCCTGTGATCCTTCATGATTTCCCATAGGGCTGCCTACTGATATTGCAGATCAGTTCAGACTTCATGTGCTAGTTTTTCAAAAATCCTAGTAATTTGCTCTACCATGTATATTTTTAAAAAACATTTCCTTTCCCGAGTTGCAGAGGTGAGACAGAAAAAGTTTCCATTTATTCTTGCTCAAGTTTTGTAGTGTATGGTGGAAAGAATACTGCAAACGACCTGGGTTTCTGGCTAACTCTAGTGAGACTCTACTTGTATAATTAGTACAGTTTAAGGGGTAAAAAATGAAAAAGGAATGGGTGTTAAACATAAGAATTGCCATACCTACTTCAGCCAGTGCTCCACTGTAGTGCAGCCAGAACTGACAGTGTTCGAGGCACCTGTAGGATACCATGTAATGGACAGTTGTGGGATAGTCTCTGCCTATAGACGACAATGTTGCTTCCTAAACTCTTTCAGTTGTCTAATACCCTGAAACATCCCTTCTAAATTCTGTATCCTATCTCCTAGAAATAGCGGCTCCTAGTATATCATGTTTAATCCCTTGTTGCATCTTGCTAAATTGTTGAAAGGCTGAAATGGGAGGCCCCTGGTTCTCAACAAGGGGTCTGAGTACTTCTGGGGATACAGGTTTCAGAGTGGCAGCCCTGTTACTCTGTATTCGCGAAAAGGAGGCCTTGTGGCACCTTGGAGCCTAACCAATTTATTTGAGCATAAGCTTTTGTGAGCTACAGCTCACTTCATCGGATGCCAATTCGTCTAGATATTTGGCTAGTTTTACAACAGGCTCCATAGAAAGCGCTCGCCGAGTTGGTACAAACGAAAATTGCATAGAGACAGTGACTCGTATATACGCTCTACACGGAAACGTGAGCCCAATAGTGCTATTCCAATGGATTCCTTGGGGTATTTAGATGGTAAATTGTTTGTGTTCTCTCTCTCTCTCTCTCTCTTGCAGGCAGGGTGCTGTGCCCCTGGTATTTTTAGGTCTGATTTTGTAAGCAAGCAGCCCTGAGGTGCGGTGAAAGGTGGGGTACCCAAGCCAGATCAGACTCCTGCGAGGGGCACCGTGGCCGGGAGCGGCTGAGCCGCTGCTCGCGGCAAAGCGAGGGCAGGCGGCTGGGCGGGTCCGGTGCCTCCACGCCCCCGCGGCGCTGCGCCGGGGCCGGGGCTGAGGGCGCCGGTCCCCCCTCCGGGCGGCAGGGCGCGCTCGCGGCGGGCTCCGGCCCTCCGAGCCGCGGCGGCTCGTTGTCAGGGGCGGCCCCGGCCCGCGGCTGCCGAGCGCGCCGGTTGCTAAGGCCGGGCCGCGGGCTGCTCGCTGGACTGGAGGTGAGGGCGGCGCCGGATCCTCCCGCGGGCCCCCCCCGTCCCCGCCGGGTCGCTCGGCCTCTGACTCGCCCCCCTGCCCGTAGGGTGACTGAGCGCCCCCCCCCGCCCCTGTTGGTCTAGACACGGGGTCCCCAGCCCGCCCCCCCCCCCGGCACTTCAGTGTCTGATCACACCCCGCGGGCACTGCCCCCCCCCACAAGTGTGTCTCACTGCCACATCGACAGACACAATCTCTGTGTGCCCCCCACGCTGTGTGTATCCCCCCTACACACAGACACACACACACACAGAGTGTGAGTCCCACACACTGGTGTGTCTCACTGCCACATCGACAGACACAATCTCTGTGTCCCCCACACACTGTGTGTATCCCCCTACATACACACACAGTGTGAGTCCCACCCATACACACACTGCCTGTGTTCTCCCCCCCCCACACAAACACACTGGTGTGTCTCACTGCTATATTGATAGACACAGTCTCTGTGCCCCCCATCTCTATCTTGCCCCCCCCCCCCAATATATATAGACACACACAGTATCTGTGTCCCAGTCCCCATATGCACACACACCTGGAGTGAAATAAGTGTTTTTATCACTAACACAAAGCTCTGGCACTATCAGCCCTAGCTATGGGGGTTCCTGCCCCAGAAAAGGGGAGCTAGTGGGGTGGCCTTTCCTAACCATGCTGTTTAGACTCTCTGTCCATCAGGTCACTGAAAAATCCCAGCCCCTTTGAATAAAAATAGTTTCCCCAGGCTCTGGGAGTGACCCACCCTTTTGTGGGGTAGCATAATGTTACCGTTGAACAGGAATTAAGGCCCAATCTGGAGTCCTTTTCTTTAGCCAATAAAGAAACCCTGCCTTTATTCTCTCCAGACTCTTATGCTACTCCAGTCACCATAGTAGCTTTACTAAAATTTTATTATTTGCATTACCAGCAGAACTTCTCTTACAAGTACCTTAGAAATTAATCTGTGGTATGGTGATTTGAACCCAAGAGTCTCAAAGGGTTTTAGATTATTTTGGTTTAGCTCTAAATTGGTTAGGAACCGTAAAATGAAGTAAGCCACGCTTAAGCCAAAATAAGAGCGGTTTGCACCAGTTCAACAACTTATGCAAGCTTGTGTGCAGGTGAGGCCTACATTTCATAAGGCTCCTCTGAGGCAGGTAAATAGTAGTATGCCCATTTTACAGGTGAGTAAATTTCCTCCGAGAGGTTAAAAGGTCATAAAGCTCCTAGTAAATGTTTGGTGCCATATTAATAATAAATAATCAGTGGTGAATCCAGGAATAGAATATCATTCCAGACTCCCAGCCACTGGAGAACATACACATGTTGACCCAATACATGTTGAGAAGATTAAAATAACATTCAGGCTTGATTGATATTTAACAGGATAACTCTGATAAGATTTGCATTTCACCCCTGTCAGGTGAGACTGTTGAGCAATGCAGTGTAGTACTGTAATTTGCTTGTAGCTATCTGGACAAGCACCTTGCCTTTATGGTAAGAAGTTGTTTTGTGGATCCCAAGATTGTGTCCCATAGAGGGGCACATATAACGCCTAATGCTGCTGCAGCTAAGGGAGAGTCTTCTTCAACTCAGGTGGTAGTGGCCTATGTGTTTTGCAGCCACAGGTCTACCTTAATTGATTATGGTGATATGGGATCATTACAGAACCTAAGATCATTGAAAACTTATTGATTTCTGATGCTGAATGTTTTACCTACCTGTATTATGGAATCAGCACACAGAGTGACCATCTGAAAGCCTAAAACATTAAGGTGGTAACTTGTATGTGATTTTAATTTTCATTTCCTGCTCTGCTAAAGTGAACAAACATCCTGCCTTATAAAACGCATGGTGGGAATTTACTTCCAGTTCTGTCACATACAGCCCTTGGGAAGTCGCTTCACTCTTCTGGGCCTAAATTTCTCCTTCTGTAAAATGGAAATAACACTAATCTTTTTTACAGGGGGCTTGTTAAGGTTTGCAAAATGCTTTGAGATCCTCTGATGGAAGGGGCTATGCAAGAGCATGATTTTATTGTGTTTATAGTATACGGCTCAGCAGGTTGTTACAGTTCTGTTTCTTTTGGGCAGTTGCAGGTTTCTTACCTCTAAGGCTTTTCCAGCCATGCATCTTGCTACTCACATAAATTTCCTGTATTCCTGGCAAAAGACTCATGTGTATTCACATTCCCGATCTCTGTGTTTCGGTTCAAACTCCTGAACTTACCACGCTGCGAGCCAAAACTATTACAGTAAAGGAAGATGACTCTTTGAGGGACTGACTCTATGGAGAGGGGTCCATAGCTGGTACATAGGAGGAGAATGAACCCTCCAAATGGATTTTCCCAGCATGCAGTGGCATGTATTACTTCGAGCACAGCGGGCAGAGTACTACAGGACCAGCAAGTGAAGAAGACTGGTGGAGCTATGAGGAAGGAGGCTGGTGACAGCAGGGTGCTTGCACTTGAGGACCATCCAGACATAGAATCCTTTTTAAATGACACCTTAAGATTTCCCCCTGATGAAATCAAACCCAATATGAAGATTAAATCTGTCACTCCAAAGCCTCCCAGGAAACCCAGGCTAGCGCGAGCATCATCTCTTGATGAGAAAAGCTGGAGGAGGAGGAGAGTGTTTAGAATGAGTCTGGAAAATCTGATCGATCCCAATGAGACAAGCTCCTCCAATGGCTCTCTCCAGGAGTCGTCCCTGAGTCCTCCCACCAGGAGCAGAGTGGTACTCAATGGCGAACAGGGTTCTTTGCACAACTTGCAGGATGCCTCGGAAGCGAGCCCTTATGGGAAGAACAAGGGTAGCATTTCAGATTCCGAGAAACAGGTCTCTGAGGTTCCCAGTGCCTCTGTGGGGCTTATGCAGGGGAAAGAATCTTCAGGCAGCAAACCCCGGCTGTCCAAAATAACACCCCCTCGACCACTGCCCCCCCTGGAACTCAGCGTGGCCTCTCACGTGCTGAGGACAGCTAATAGGATCGACTCAGATTATATGGATTACCAACATTATTCTCAGAGCAGGTTTGAAAGGTTGAGCAGCAGCCTGAGTGACACCGGGCTTCACAACCGTGAGATGGTCTGCGATAGCTGTTCCACAGACTCCATGAAGTCTACGTTCAGCCTGCTCACCCCTCTTCGTGCCAAGGATGTTCGAAACAGGTATATTCTCCTTCTTTTCACAGCAGAGAGAATACAGTATTTGTTACTAGATGGCCCATTGCCTTGCAGAATTCTGTTTGTCTGGAATAAGTAACTTGACCAGTGAGCAAATTATCATTAGTTGTTTGTTCCCTTATATTTACTGTCATGGGAGGGGCAAGTTTTTGAATGGCTGCTTTATGGCAAAGCTCCTCAGAAGAGCAGCATGCTAGGAAGAAACACTGGGGCTGGATCAATGTGTGTCCAGGAAATGCGGGGAATATTTTGAGAGCACAAGCATAACATGTAGAAAGTGCAGTCGCTGGCTGTATTAATCAAGGCTTAGAATCGTAGCGCTTCCTGACACCAACCTGAGCATTGGTCAGAGGCTGACTGGGGATTGCTTGAGAGAATTGCAAGCAGCTTTGGCAGTGCTCAGAGAGCTCTCTAAATGGGATGTTGTAACTGAAAAGAGTGTTAATACAACTTGGCTGTTTAAAAATGTCCTTTCTGGTTTAGTGTATAGTCAGGAAGCTTGCATGCTGTGAAACAGGATGCTGAGTGTTCTGTTCCTCCATAAGAAGACCTCTGAGAACTCCAAGCTACTCTGCGTTGTTTTGTGTGCTTCATATCTTTAGTGTCTCATGCTTATGGCCTGGTGCCCCCTCAGGCGACGATGATCTCAACAGATTTGCCAAGCTAAAGCAGGCTTGGGCCAGCTCAGTACTTCACTTCAGTGGATATGAAAACCCCCAAGGAGCACCTGGTGCTGCAGGAAGTAGTATTAGTGATTCAGTACATTTCATTATTCCTGCTGAGCCGTTACTGACGGGTGCCCATGTGTTATAGGAGAGTGAGTAGAACTGTGCTGCTAGAATTGTTGTCTCTTGACTAAGATATCAAACAACCCTGACCACTTGTGGGTGTTAAAAAACCTTGTGGCACTTTTCACAAGAGAGTGTATGGATCCTGGTGTTCTGGCCAGATTCCTCTTTCGGTGTCACGTCTTCTCTCCCTGGAAGCAACTCAATATTTAATGCTGCATTTCTGAGGGCTGTGAATATTAGCTCGTTTTTTAAAGGAACTTTTAATACACAAAGTACTATACAATGTTAAATATTGTTAAGATTTGGGTCTATTCTTGAGTGATGCAAATTAGGATTCCAGCAACCAGAACATTTGCTTATATGCCTTTTTAATAATATGGAGTTTTTAAAAATTCTTTTCCCTCTCCTTGTTTCACAGAAGCTATTTGGAAGGCAGTCTTCTAGCTAGTGGTGCATTGCTGGGAGCAGAAGAACTGAGCAGATATTTCCCTGATCGGAGCATTGGAATATTTGTGGCCACCTGGAATATGCAAGGCCGGAAGGTGGGTACATGAATCTCCTGAATTTGGCTCTTGGCGATGCATATTTCCCCCTGTGTTTGTTAAACGGACTAGCACCACTGCTTCTTGCGAAATTGTCACTTTCAATATATTTATGATGTTGATCTTCATCTGCCTGAGTAGCTTAGTCTCTATGGCAGCTCAGCCTTCCTCCTGTGTCCTTGGATCCTCTTGCACATGCTCAGTTGAGCAGATGTGATTGTTGTAATGGTGAAATTCTGTGACCTGTAGTATTTGATATATAGCGAGCAGGAAGGTGGGAGCTGCTGCTTTTTTATTAGTATTGTGAGTGCTCCCTAGGGCCTCAATTAGGATTGGGGCCCTATTAATCTGTGTGATGCACAACTGCTTATGGAGAGAATGTCTCTGAAGGGGAACATAATTGTAACTACATCTCTGCACAGCAGAAAAACCTGAGATTGCTGCAGCCAAGTGACTTAGGGACGGAGCCAGAGAGTTTGAGGATCACTAGGTGAGTTCAACGGGGGATGCAGGTTCAGGACTTTAAAGAGGTCTGTATATAGCCTCTAAACTCTTCTTAAATAAATATCCGAGAGAAGTTAAAAATACACACTAGGCCACGGCATTCATTGTGTGACCTTGACCAAAACTCTTCACCCCTCTGTTTCTCAATTTCCATATCTACAGCATGGGTACCATGATGCTTAGCTATGGGGCAGGGAGGTTATTAGACTTGATTAATGTTGAGCGTCTCAGATCTAAAATGCTATGTAAGTACAAAATATTAGCAGTGGTTGTAACTATTTATTAACTCATTCAACTTGAAGTCTTTCTGGATTTTCCCTCCCTTCCTTTTCCAAATGCTAGCATAACGGACGCTGTGCATCTCTTCCTTTTTTTGTAGGAACTTCCAGAGAATCTGGATGACTTCTTGTTCCCATCGGATCCTGACTATGCCCAGGACATGTATGTTGTTGGCGTTCAAGAAGGCTGTCCAGACAGGTAGCAGAAACAGTGTAATGCAGAGCCACCCTTGTCACTTGCTAATCACTGCAGGTTTTTTTCTTCTTTTTAAATTAGTTTTCAATACACCAAAAAACAGAATAGAATTCCCCTTGTGCTTTATTTATATTTCATAAATCTGTGAACTCCTCAGATAAGGAGAAAACGAGTTCTAGAGGGTGTCTTTATTTAACCTCATAATAGTCCTAACCACCTATCATCACCCAAAGTTTGGGCTCGGTACTCCTCTCACTGAAAGCAGTAGCAAAACTCTTGATTTCAGTGGGAACCTTCAGCTCTGCTGCTGACTTGTGTGACCTTAAGCAGGGTCGCTCCCCAGGGTACAGTTAGGCATCAGGCTGGCTGAAAGATGCTGTGGATGTGCATTCATTCTTAGCATCCTTCCAAGAATTTCAGAATGCCCTCTGGCAGTTCCTGTGATCTATTGATATGTAAAACTATGTCAGAGTTAAGTTGCTGCATGCAACCAACAAGGTGCTTACTGTGTTTGCCTATAGGTTTTATACGTCCTCAATTTAAAAAGCTGTTTGTCTTCAGATCAGCCCAGTGCACCATTGTTTTGGTAGAGGAGGTTTGCCGTGAAAACCCTAATATGGTAGCAGTTGCTGCACCCTCACACTGCTGGCTCCCCACGCTGCCTGCTCATTCCATTGTCTTCCTCATCACCATCACCTTCCTCTCATCACCAGTGGGCATCATTGTGGCACCTCCCAAGGGCTACATCTCTCTCTCCTACTGCCCAGAGACTGACAACTCTTCCCTTCCATGTTGTCCTGTAGTTGTGATGTAGCCATGGTGCTTTTGTTGTCTCCCAT
Source organism: Eretmochelys imbricata (assembly GCF_965152235.1). Taxonomy (NCBI): domain Eukaryota; kingdom Metazoa; phylum Chordata; order Testudines; family Cheloniidae; genus Eretmochelys; species Eretmochelys imbricata. The sequence continues at coordinate 21,184,180 of NC_135587.1, forward strand.
AGAAGAGAGTGGGAGATCCGTCTGCAGGAGACGCTGGGGCCCCATTACGTCATGCTGTACTCAGCTGCACACGGAGTTCTCTACATGTCAGTGTTCATAAGAAGAGACCTCATCTGGTTCTGCTCAGGTACGTTGTTAATTAAGTGCTGGAGATTACAGAGAGGGAAAAATTGCGCTGTCGCTGTGTGGGACAGGGAGGCTTGTAATGGTGGGTGGAAACCTCAGAGTGGCATCAGTCAAAGGTGTAAATTCTCCTTACCTGCTGAAAGTGTTTGTGATGCCCAAACTCTGATCAGTAGCCTGCCATGCCAAATAGGACCAGGCTTTTTGAGAGCTCCATGGGGGTTGTGAGCGCTAAGCACCTCTTGGGAGCAGAGTAACCTATGTATTTATTATGAACCACAAGCTGGAGGGGATGGCTTTTAGGACTAAACCTCATGTTTGAAGCCTCTGGACTCCCTTCAGTTCGAGGTTCATCTGCCACCAGGGTGGGTGCATCGTTCCTCCTTCTGTGAAGGCTAGATTCCCAGATAGAGAAGCTGAGTGACATTTGTTTTGCTGTGGGTGTCTCGCAGATGCCACCTTGACAGCAGCGGTCTTGTCTGTGCCACATGGACCTTCACAAACCTGTGGCACTTGCTAGGTGTTTTCCCTACGTCCTGAGCCAGTGGTGGTGTGTGTTCCTGCTAACTGCCTGGCTGGGGCCTGGCCGGAGGGCGGGCGTACTGCAATGATGCATGTACAGTTTGTAAAGTGAGCTGGGATCCTCGGAGCCCTATCAGCAACGCAGCAGCCTGATTAAATGACTGCCCCCTCCTCCCTTCCCCACCCTCTTTCCTCCCCACAATGCAGTTTCAATGGGCTTCCTGTAACAGCAGCAGCTTCTCTTTCCTTCTCCCTGCAGAGGTGGAATATGCCACTGTGACCACTCGCATTGTGTCTCAGATCAAAACCAAGGGAGCCCTGGGAATCTGTTTCACGTTCTTTGGGACTTCCTTCCTCTTCGTCACGTCCCATTTCACATGTGAGTCAGTTACATACTTAACACAAATGTCCTGTTTGGGGGGCGGAAATTGCTTCACCTGGCTTACAAGATACTTGTGCCCATTTGCTGTATTACTTACTGCTCTAAGGCTGACTCCGACATGGAGCTACTGTGTTTTGCTCTTGGCAGTGGTAAAGTGTATGAATTCCTTATTTTAATCTCCTCTTTGCCATAGCACACCCCACCATTTAAGCTGTGAGCAAACCAAGTGTAGAATGAACTCCTTGTTGGCATATCTGAACTACTGCTTCTGCCTTCGCTGCGTTTCTGAGATCTGAGCCTTTCGCTCTAACCACACAGTTAAATCCTCCTCTTCTGGCTTTATTACTGTAAGCTCCTCTCTGGTCTTCCAGCACTCACTCTGCCCCCTCCAGTTCATACAGAGAACAGCTGCTAAAATCCTCTTGCCTCTCATTCCATCCCACCTGCTTTGAATCCCTCCACTGACTCCTTTCTTCTCCGTCGCATCAAGTTCAGGCTCCTTGCTTTTGAGGCTGCTGCTCCTCATATATCTCCCTTTGTCTCTCATAGTTTTGTCCCATCCCTATCTCCTCCACTTTGCCAGTGACGCCAGGCTTATTGCCATTTGTCCAGCTCTCCCACATCTGTGTCTCCTTCCACGCTCTCCCTCCATAAAGAATGAGGGCTGGTCTACAAAATGACTCCCCTCTCCTCATTTAAATCTCTTCTGAAGATCACTCCTACCGATTAGGTCACCTCCTTGTACATTACATTAATGGATCCTGAGAGTTAACTGCTCCTACAGGTGGAGGGGTGGTGGTGCATAATGACACTGGATTTGAAGCTGGGGATTGCAGGGTTGGGAAGTATGAGGGAAGGGAACTCACAAACCAAACTTCTACTGACACACCAAATGCTCTGTATGTTATGTCCCCTTTCCCTATAACACCTGTCGCTGCCTTTTTAATTTGTACTCTCTTCAGGGTAGGAACCATCTCATCCTACATGTTTAGAAAGTGCCCAGCACATTTTGGACTCTACCACAATCTACATAATAATGATCCATGGCAATTGTATTTATATTCTGCACAAAATCTCCATCTTTCCACATGAATTTGCAGTGTTTATGCATCTCTCTTTCAGCGGGTGATGGTAAAGTGTATGAGAGGATACTGGACTACAATAAAACCATCCAAGCACTTGCACTTCCCAAGAATGTCCCGGATACAAATCCCTATCGATCCAGCCCTTGTGAGTAACTTGATGTGAACAGAATCCGTGTGTGTGTGTGCGTGGCTAGTGGAAGGATTTGTGGGTTAACTTGCTGCTCCACCCCAAAGCAGAAATTGGGCTGATGGCCGTCTCACTTGGCTTTGCAGCTGACGTCACAACTCGGTTCGATGAGGTGTTCTGGTTTGGAGACTTCAATTTCCGACTAAACAAGGATCGTGAGAGCGTGGATTCAATCCTGAACCAGCATCTGGAAAAAGACCTGTCCAAGCTACTACAGTATGACCAGCTCATTAAAGAAATGAATGATGGTAAGGGACTTGCTGCCTTCCCCTCTACTGCTAGTCCCCACTGACTGGAGATTTCCAAGCATGTGAATGTCTACAGCCTGCTCCTTACTTCTTGAATAGCCACTGAAATAAGTGAGGGCGTTGTCTCTGGGAAGGGAAAGCCAATAGCTTTCAAATCTAATCACACTTCCAAGTAGGGGAGTAGGAATGTGAATTCTTGGGTTCTGCCTGACATTCCACATGCTCCTGCCAAGGTAGTCCATTATTATTAATCACGTCTATTACGGTGGTGCCTACAGGCCAGCCAAGACTAGGTCCCATTGTGCCGGTTGCTGCACGAACACAGGGTAGAAGATGGTCCTTGCCCCGAAGAGCTTACAGTCTAAACAGACGAGAAACGCAGGGCAGAACACACAAGTGAACAATGTGATGGCAGCAAGTGTCGTGTTAATTCCGCCACCTGGGTCCTAGTGCCCTGGAGTTGGGGAGTCTCCCCTGCACTTAGGTGGAGTGTGCCTTGCCTCTCTTCACTGCTCTGTAAACTGGAGAGAATTCCCATCTGTCTCACAGGGGTGCTTAGAGCTGATTGATTTGCAAAGCATGCGGAGGGTTTCAATGGAAGGTACCATAAACATGCCAAGTATTAGTTCTCCAGTCTTTTAAATGTTCCCTTATTAGAGATTCACCCTTAATTTGAACAGACTTTAGCTAACCCCCCAGTTATGCTGTCTGGGTCCGGTTTTGTAGCTCTGTACGTTACTGGTTTAGTTTCTAGCCGATTGGTAAACTGCTTTTAAAATGTGTGTTGTAAACGTCCAGATGCTGTTATGCTTGGTTACTAGAGAAGAATCACTTTGTTCTTCATACTGCCTCCCCTTCCCCTGCAGGGGCTATTTTCAAAGGGTTCCAGGAGGCTGCCATTCATTTCCGTCCTTCCTATAAGTTCGACATAGGGCAGGATAGCTACGACACCACTTCCAAGCAGAGGACGCCTTCATACACGGTACAGGGTTACTTATAAACACGCTTCTGGGGAGGGAATGGACTAACAATCCTTCTTGGCCACTGTACCAGGTTCTCTACTCATGGCTGGGGCTCCTCCTCCTGACTGCATCTGGGAAATGGCTCTGCGTGATCTGATGCCCTTCTTGCCGCTCGGGTGGCCTCTCTCATACTCCAGGGGTTGCGGTGCTTCCTCTTTATGGCTTGGCCTGCTGGCCAGGTCACTAGAATTTCACTGGTGGACCGGCTATCATTCCCAGCAGTCCTCCAGTTCAAGACTATATCAGTTCCCCAGTGGAGAATCGGGGAACCTGGGCCCATGCACTAATCTGGGTTCCAGGTCAGGGAATCTCGAATCAGTGACCACGGTTTGCACAATCCAAAACCTTGCTGCTATTTCCCTGGGCCATTTCCTGCTCCACCTCTACAAGGCTTCCGCTCCACAGCCCTTCTGGGTAAACCCTGCCTTCGTGGCCAGGGCTTCTACTCTCCCTTGGGTCTCCTGCTTTCCCTCTGTAAGCCCAGAGAATGACTGCAGGCTTCCTGGCCTTATACCAGCCCTGCCTGCTCCTGCCCAGCTGCTCTTAGTCTCTCTTAGTGCTTGCTTGTCAAGCCTAGCTCTCCCTCACGTGGGCCTATTTAACCCCTCTGAGCCACATTACAACTTTCCAGGCTAGTGTGGGGTGAACATCCCATCACAGCTGGATAGCAGTTCTGTTGCTCTCTATGGGAGGAAATCCACCTGTCGTGGGTGACTGATGGGGATGCCCTTCCCATCGCCGTGTGTCTACCTGATCAAACAGGCATGCTGGAAACTTCCACATCACCCCAAGCAGAGTGGCACATAGGGGTGAGCTAGGGGAAGGGTCAGTGGATCCTCAGATATATGGATCCAGGATCCCCAGTCCCCTGCCAGATAGGAGGTGAGATGCGGCAGGGACAGCTATCCCTCTTCGAGTCCAGAGGGTCAGCCATGTAGGGCATGGAAGCTCATTGAGAGGGAATTCTCACCAACACGTAGAGCTGTATGCAAAGCAGATCCTTGGGTTTGCAGTGCCAGATATGCATGCTCCAGTGTGCTGCCTCCCTTCCAGGGTGCTGGGGCAGGGGAGAATGAGTCCTACACAGGACTCTGAGTTCCTTTGATTGCAAGGCACTTTTAAAAGTGGACGGTTTTAAATTAACCTGTGTCTTTAGCGAACAAGTGTTTCTCTCCAGAGCAGATAGGCAAAAGGGAGTGACCATCTGTTTCCCTCCTTCTTTCTTTCTCGGCCTCCCAGGATCGAGTGATCTACAGGAGCCGTCACAAGGATGACATCCATGCCGTGAAGTACTCCTCCTGTTCCGTGGTCAAAACGTCAGACCACAGGCCAGTGTACGGGCTGTTCCGGGTGAAAGTCAGGCCCGGCAGAGACAAGTCAGTGACCTGTTTGTGCATCTACACATGTGATCAGGCTGCAGTGAGTTCCTAGGACATGTTTCCTGTCAGGAATTTGTGGCTTATGTTGTCACAAGAGCTCCTGAGATGGAATGAATCCCCTGTAACTCACTGCAGTGTATTTGGGTGATTTCTGTGTAACGTTTGGACCCAGTGCCGAAAACAATAAAAAGCATTTAACCCAGCCTGGCAATAGCAGAATCCCTCCTGCCAGTCCCCTTGGTCCTTCTGAGGGAGATAACTTGAGTCTAGTGCATTTACCACATAAGGATGCTCATCCGAGAGACAGTTCTCATTGCCCTTTATAGAGGAAATAGGGGGGCTGCCCTTCTCCCCTTGCCCAAAACTTCCTTTTCCCCCTCCCTAGAAGTGGTTGCGTTTCAGTAGAGCTAGTTGTCTCCCTTGTGAGTTGCATGCCCAAGTAATTAAAAATGTTAAAGAATCTATAAATTAGAAAACAGTGCTGACTGGGTGTTCGGGAAGTCAGTGCAGTTAAAATTGCTGTTTGCTCGGTTTCAGATGTGGGCAGGTTTGTGCCTGCCCACCTCCAGAACTCAATAGGTGCTCTGTTCTGGGGTGGGTGAAATGTGACCATGTCAACATGATAAATACAGAGATGTTGCTGATTCCATGAAGGCAAACAGGTTTGGTGCATTGCTCCCATTCTTCTGCTCCCTGGCTACAGGATGGGAAGTAATTTATGGGCTCAGGAGGAAGAGGAAGGCTTTCCGATCCTGCATAAGTAAACTCCATCTTAGCCTGCGCGGAACAACGGGGATGAGCTGTGGAGCCGTACACATTTCAGAGTGACTTTTCTTGGAAGTTAGATAACGAGACTCGCAGGACCAGTTAATAGTTAACCAAACATTTATTGTTTCTTTTATCTATTTGACTGACAGTCATATGTTTAAGGGCCCAGTGCTGACAGCCACTTCCTCATGTATGTTTCCCATTAATACTGGAAGTTTCATGCTTAGGTTGAGGGTGTTTCCTTTTTACTATTCAATCTAGCCTCTCCAAACAAGCCTAACTTGCTGCGACGGTAGAGAAACATTTAGTTTCACTTAATGTTAGAGCAACAACCAGATGCCTTAGTCCAAGAGAAAATGGAAAAGTTCATTCTTGCTACTGTTGGGTCCTTCACTAATCATGGAGCTCTAAGCCAACATAAGTTGTGCACGTTGCACAAATCTAACAGCTTTTCTTTATATTTTAGCATCCCACTCGCTGCAGGGCAGTTTGACAGAGAACTTTATTTAATTGGAATAAAGAGACGAATTACAAGGGAACTTCAGAAGCGGCAGGAGATAAAGGACCAAAAATCCAGCAGAGTCTGTACTGTTTCCTGACCTTAAAGCCCAGCAACAAGCTTGTAAGTGGTGCCCTGGAGGAGGATTTCAGACCCAGGCAAAGACGACTTGATTCCATGTCTGCAGAGGTACAGCTTAAGAGGAAGGGGTCTCGGTTTGAGTACCAGTTGCTGTGGCCTGTGCTAAATGTCTTAAACTTCAGCTCTCAAGTTTCATTTGCATGAGCTAATCCAAGGAACTTGAGTGCTTTATTGCTGAAGAGAAAGGGAGTAAATATTCAGAACAGAGGCCCCTGCTTATTCAGTCAGGTCACTTTTAGCAAAACTTCCTTTGCAAGCAACAGGCTGCAGTTAGGTGGTGATTCTGGCCATACCCAAGACAAGATGCCCCATTGGGTGCATTGTATTACGAGCGGTCTTGGATTGGAGCGGTTACTCAAGGACATTTTGCAAAAAGGAGACAATTGTGGTTCCATCTGTTCTATTCAGTCTGTTCCGGATACATGCTTTGTAAGTATCCATCTCAGGAGGGCATTGATGTCAGTTGTTTATTTCTTTCTTTACCTATAGCCAAATGTATTCTGTAAAATACCTAAGGGGACCAACTAGAGAACCTGAGCAGTCTCTCTCCCAGGTTGATGCTTGCTCGTAATAGTTTTGCTGTTGTGGACCTCTGCAGCAAGATCTGTATGGATGTACAGTAATCAAAGTGCATTTGAGATGGCCTTTTAATTAGTATTTATTTTTACTACTTCTGTTGTTGCTAAGGGTGCATATTAATCTCTCAATCGAGCACATGTCCTCAGATAAAGTCAGACTTTCTGAACCAATGTTCATATCATAATTTATGGATCCTCTGCAGTGGAGATCCAGTTTCTACTTCAGTGAGAAAGCGGCTACAAGCGTGCAGCAGCAAGAGACACTGCAGCTGAAATCAGTGGCCTCTGTGGCGTTAATGTGTAAAAATCCAGCAAAAAGTGATTTATGGTAGAAGTAAAAACTGCACTAAAGAAAGCTACTTTGGGGTGGGAGAAAAACGTGTTTTGACCTTTGGGAGATATTCAGAGCAAGAACCAGGAATCAGAATAACTCAGTTCTGTTCTTTCTCTGATTCTCAGTTTGGAGAAGTTATGTCCCCCGCGTTTCTCAATCAGCAAAATGTGGATTCTTCTGGAGGTAAAGGCACTCTTAAGTGTCAAGTATTACACTGGTAAAATGTACGTGACAGTTAATACAGTAAAACTTCTCATGGGCATACCTTGCTTGAATCATTAGCTAAAGCTAGCACTTTTTAAACCACATTGCTACTGAAAATACAAAGCAAATGATTTGGAGGAAGCTCCATTGTAATTAGGTATTTTGCAATCACCTACTTCCACAATAAACCTTTGGATGAAAAGATATATTTTAGAACATGAACAATATTGTGATCATTCCAAACTCTGAGAAGAAAACCTATGAGAAGTACTACCCTTCATTAGTAATAAATTAATCACCTTTTCATGTTTTCAACAAAAATGTTGCTCTCAGTAATCGTGTATCAATGCCTCCTTGAGCAAAACTTTCATTGAGGTATCTGAGGATAGAATTGTTGAATGTGTAGGAGAGCAAATGAGAACTGGCTGCTTTATGGAAGGAACATAAGGCTCAATCCTGCAAGGTGCTGAGTATGCCAACCCCGATTCAGCAAGACTGAAGTCTGGGGGACTACTCTCATGCTTAAAGTTGAGCACATGCTTAAGTGCTTTGCTCAACTGACCCGAGCACCATATGGAACTGAGTCTTTAATGTGTCTCCCCATCCCCTTTGAAAAACACATCAGATTTTGGTTTAAGTGATATTTTCATACTGCAAACATAGCCTAGAAATTAAATTATAAAGAAAAGTCCAACTTTCTCTCAGTTTTCAGCATTTTTGTGTTAAAGCACCTGTTAGTGTGTTTTCTGTCCCAATTTCTGTTTACAAATAAAATGAGGAACAGATTTACTCATACCTCAAATGGCATGGTTTCTAAAATTAAGCTTGTTACTGAGAGGTAGATTTCCTGTAGGAACAGTACTAAGCTATAAAAGGGACCTTCTGCCCATGTGCCATAAATCCTTTGCAGAGAGAGTGAAGGTTCCTGGGTATGTGCAGTAGTAAGAAGATGCATAGCCCTAAGCCTATGGGACCATGTACATGCCAAGATAAATAGCCCACAGAGTGAGACAGAGCCTCTGAATTTAAAACCATCTCTGTTTGTGCACAGGACAGGTCCAGCCATCAGTTTTAGTCATTTTTTTTTTGGTTCCTTAAAAAAAAAACCCAACAAAACTGTGCACCTTAGCTAGAGCCAGCTTTGTTGCTGAGCAACAGCAGAGCTGAGTTCTGGTCAGAGCTGTGACATGGGCTTACTGCCCGGGTGGCCTAGGGCTAATCATGTCATCTTTCCTCAGCTGTAAAGGAGGACACGCTTCTTGCTTGCCTTGCTAAGTGTTAATGGATTAGTTTAAAAGCACTTCATTAACTATCAATTTAAAAGCCTTCTAGAAATCCATTAAGAGTTGATAACTTTCTAAACTGTCATAGTCACTTTGCTCACTTACTAATCACACCCATTCATTTCATTGCCTTTATTTGTTTCCTTGACAAACATACGCACCACAACTGACAGGACAAAGCGGTATGTTTTACAGCATACCATAGGTTCAAAAAGCGGCTGCATTTTGTTAGTATTAACACCACCACTTTGGGCATGTTCTCTGGTCCAGAAGCATGCACAACTTCCACTCACATGAATGGATGTTATGTGTGTGCAGCCAGTAGCTGCCTCTGAACCTTCTGCTCAGTTTGATCACTGATGCAGAGTCATTTAATGGCAGCACTGAACAATTTCACTAATTATGTCCAGAAAGGTCAGAAATTTGTATATAACTGGATATTACATCTCACCTGTCAAAGGTGATGGTTTCTTGTGTTAACCCTGTTATTGTTGGTATTCTTATATGGATTTCTTCTTAATGGCTTTTAGTAAGAACCAATTACTTTCAAAACTAAGCTCTTAATACAAATCATTGTCTGTTTGCTGACAACATTTAATTCAGCTTAATCTTTCCTGGGGAAATAGGCAGTTATCAGGGGAAATAGGCAGTTATCAGGGTAAATTGCTTTTCTGTTTGCAAGAAACAAGGAGTTGCACTTAAGATTCAACCTAATTTCAAGGGAGCACTGTGTGGCCACATATCTACCACCCCACACCCTTCACAGGGGGATCTGTCTGAGAGCACAGCATTTGATGGAAAGCTGTAACTAAGTAAGTATGTTATCCATGATACGTCTAAACAAGAACATGCAGCAATCTTGTTCAGATTATTGAAGGTATTTTACAAAAGCAGCCAATATTTACATTTTAAAATGAAGTATAAACTCAGAACTTTGTCATGGGGACAGATTGTTCTAGTGCCCTCCCTTCAACTTGATTACAGGTTTATATATTCTCTGGACTAAGAAGCATCACATTAGCACCTTACTTTAGCAATACTTGTAACAATCCTCCCCAAGTGACAGTATTACTACTCACAGTCTACAAGATTGGAGGACAACTGATTTATGAAATGTAACTCCACCTAAATCTATTCTTTTCATAAGGAACACAACACATTTTGGGCAACAACCACCAATGCTCAGACCTATCAAGAAAAAGTAACATGAACACACTTCCCTTGCAATACTGGATATTTAAAGCAAGTGGTAACTGTAAGATCTTGGCTAATTCATCAGTATGTGTAGCCCTTTCACCTGTAGTGGTTTAGGTTTGCTTTGCCACACTGTTATTCAAGGTGCCAAGAGAAAGGCCTACACACACAGCCTTCCGCGGAAGGCAGAAGAATTTATTGATGGCCAAAGTGGTCATTCAGAGCTGGGTCCGCTCTGTAAGCTTATACCAGCATGAACGCTTCACATTCTGAACAGCTGACGCTGTCTCAGCTACAAGAAAAGTTCCGTATTTACACCATGTGCATGTAAATATTCTTTTTTTGCAGTGACATAATCCAAAGAACAATATGTATATAAAAAGTAAGTTTCCTGTTCTATACAGCATTTGCTGCTTTATCGAAAAAGCCGATACATCCTAGGTAGCCGCCCATCCTTACTAGACAGTGCTGCTTGAATGTGTTCATACGTAGGCAATTCCGTCAAGTCACCCAGTGCAGCCACGGCTGGTTTGTTACGAAGCATTTTAGCGACCACTCTCTTAATGTCGTTGGGTTTCACGTTACCTGCAGACGATGACAAGAGCTATTTCAAATGCATTTTAAACAGAGATAGAAGCTTTGCCCTGAAGGCAGAATAATTTCATCGTGCTGGATCTATACTTGGAATGCCTGCATTTTAATCCCAGCTCTGAAACTGTGTGTCAGATTTCTCCTTCTGTCAAACGGGAGCACCAAGCTAGCTAGCTCACAAGCAGTTGAGGGTTACTTTGTAAGATGCTTTGAAGATATTAAGTTAATTTATTACAAGTATGCCCAGTTAAAGGGGGACAGGTTCACAACTGCATTTCCCTCCGATTTGTAACTGTTAAATAATTGCCACAATTGTTCTGAGATCAGAGAAAACTTTTTTGATAGTGCTTTTGTCAGGCCAGTTCTGCTGGTCAGTTGCTCTGGTTTTGGTACACAAACCAGCCCATATCACTCACGCACTACGCCCCACCCAAGAGGGCCTCTCTCAGTAATGACAGCAGCAAAGCTGAAATAAATTGAGAGGCAACACAGATGATAGAAGAGACAGGAATGGGGAGGAGGGGCAGAACTGGGCCTAGGTCTGTTCGCAGGGGCTACTCCCAGGGCTGCCCATAAAAGCCTTATGGGGCTGGCTCTTAAAATTAATTTAAAAATCAAATTGATGGTGTCTCTTTAAGCCTTGCTTAGTGTAAACACACCCTAGGGCTGCGGGGGCAAAACGAGCACTTCCATTTGCACTGTCACCCTCCCTCCTAACACCCCGTGAAGTGAGAAAGGTAGTAATTCCTGTTCTACAGAGGGGGAAACAGAGGATCAGAAACATTAAGTGGCTTGGCCAGACACAGAGCAAGTCCATGCCACAGCTGGGATGGCCTGGCTTCCAGTGCATTAGACAAAAAGGGCCTAATCTGAAGTCTTTCCGTTGATTTAAATGGGCATTGGCTCAGACTTCATTGCCTCACTAGTTACATTTGCTGTCTATATTTGAAATACCATCAGCAGCAAGGTGAGCTGGGAATTTGCCCCAATACTGACAAACAAATATTTAATCCTTAGAGCGACTGCTGCCATTGAGGGATTCCGCTGAAACTTCCCTGCTCCCCACTCTGGGGGTTAAGAGCCTATAAGAGTCTCACACTGCTGAAGAGGTGGCACCCTACCAAAAGGTCCTGTTTTATCAAGGACAGGATTTAGGCGTTTAAATCCTCCCACCCGAACTCGCGAGGTGGCTCCTGCGCGAAGGTATCAGCAGAGTGCACCTACAGCCCAACATGGTCAGCGCAAAGTCAGTGGGGTTTCCTCACCGATGAGAGAGCACAGCTCATGAGGGAGCTTTCTTGTGTTTGTTGCCAGCACTTGCCTTCCTACATCCTCAAAGATAACTGGCCGGGATTCTAGGTTCATCATAAGCATGGATTTCAGCTGGGTCTTTGCTCGCTCCAATTCTACCTGTATGGCAACAAAATACAGCAGACTGCTTTAGACTGGTCTCAGGACTGGCAACTGCTCTACCTGCTGTACACAGTCATCATCCTCCACGAATAACTGGGAGACATCAATATCTCATTCTGCTGTCAGCATAAGTCTGGAGCTGGGGGTAGTCTAAAGAGGTGGGGTTTTTTAAAAGGAAAAGGAAGGTGCTTGGTAAATTAACGGAAATGGTTCCAAAATGAAGTGGCGTGAAGTCAGGATTGGGCAAAGGGTCCCTTCTTCTACATAGATATTTGACACCCGTACACACAGAAAATTGATCTACAAACACCTGCCTCCTTGTGGAGATGCTCTTGTGATTACTAGACTATTAAACACATGAAACATAGTCAGTAGAAAATGTACATTCAAAATCTTACATATGAAATTCATCAGCCTAGCTAGGGCCCATCACCATGGTATTTCAGTACTGAGACTATGTGCATAAAACAGAGCTTGGGCAACTTGCCTCTCCCACTGCTCCCGCCATTAAAATGAACTCTCTTGTGATTATTTCCACCATTTCTCGGACCTGTAAAAACAAGCGAGTCTTTGAAAGAAAAATAGAATAATGCCTGCCCATTCTCTCAGCTCGGGTTTAACCAAAAAGATGAAAAACCAGCAATCAGCAGGTGACTTTCCCTTTTCTCCTTTTGGAGTCTGAAAAATTCAAACCCCTCCTTCGCTGAACTGCATGAGTACAGGAAAATTGTAGTAGGGCACCACAGAAGCAATTCCCATCACTGAGAATGGAGCTTTGCCAGAAGGGGAGTGAGGCTGTGCAGAGCACTTGAGCCATTTGGGGAAGAGCAGTGGGTCAGGAATACATAAACCCAATTCATCTTTATACATAGCTAAGTGGGAAAATAGGATGCTCTCTTCCAGAGTAGTGAACTTTCACAATGTCAGTAACATTTTACAGTTAGAATTGGCCATTATGAACATACAACCCCACTGCAAAATAACGTACCCTATAGTTGTGAATGACAAAGTTTGATGTGTTATATGCAACCGATAACCGCTTAATGATAATATGGAAAAAACGACTATCTGAAATTAAGTCAGCGACAGACTTACCTTTTATGAATTTATGGCTTGGGATATAGAAGAGCCACGTACCTGTCGAGGATCTGCACTGGCATGAATACACAAGAGACCTGTATCTTCATAACTGTGATGGTAAGAGGTTGCATTATACATCCAGTGATGCCTGTAAGTACAAGAACATGCATCTGAGTACTCTCTAACTAACAAAAGACAATACACTCCCTGCTTCATCTTCAAGATAGGATTCCCAAATGCTGATGGCAATTCGAACCGTCAGTCCAAGAGTCAGGAACATGTCTCCGCTCCCCTGATTATTTTCTTCTGTGCATGTCTGCCTTCTACTCCCCTCCCCACTGTTTCAACAGGAGGAGGATACTGTGCAGGAACAGCTGCATCAGCTGCTGATTTTCACAATTTTCTCCCCCCTGTTGAAGACTTGGGCCAGTGGAGGATGACAGGATCCCCGGGCACCTGCGTGCTCAGTTGAACGACACCCACCTCCTCCCAAATAAGCCATGTCTGGCTTCTAAGAGCTGATTTTTAAAAACCTGGACATATTTAGGCTTTCAGGTGAGGCCTTCTGTTCAGGGCCCTCATCAGAGACGAGTCCTTTGGCAGCATTCCTTGAAAGGGAGGTAAACACACCTGTTGAGCACATTAAGATACAGACGGGTGAACATGCCCTTGCCAGGCCCTCCGGCAGAAAAGGAGCCACCGCCTCCCATCATCATGTTTAATACAGCGAAGGGAATGAAGTCTTCCTCCTGAATCACAGTGAGAGAGTCAGTGGAGCTGCAGTGCCTCTTGGTGCTCAAAGGGAAGTGGAAGAGGGAAAATACCAGAGAAATGCCCCGATGAACACAAGAAGCCGTGCAAATATTGGTGCATCGCTCCAAGGTCTAGCTAGCGATGCATGTGAGAGCACACTCCGGCATTGAGAGTCTGATGGCAAAACCTTTCCCAGCCTCCCACCAGGCTACTGCTGAAAAAGCTCCCTTGCTACCTGCATGCGTCTGTACTCTCAGACACAAAATAGCTCCAACTTTTGAACAATGACATGGTTGCTCAAGGTTTTGCTAGTTTAGGGTGTGCACAGCAGTGACTTTTGGGACAGTGCTTACCAAAAACGAGCAGCTTTCTAACCCAATCATGATGTGGGTCAGCTCAGGGATTGGGGTAGGACCCAAACTCACATCCGACATGTCTTTTTCAAGCTGTGGGGAGAGAACAAATTAGGATTGAATTTCACCTTCAGAGCGTGGCCTGGTAAATTACAGAAATCAAACGAGTTGCCCAGCAGCAGCCTCAATGGGCGCACACAGCTGTTAGAAGTGCAGGCTTATGAACTTGCATCTGCACAGTAGGCAACTGCATGTACAAATGAGCACTAATGTAATTAGCTGTTTTGTGGGTACAAATGCTGCTTATCACAAGTCAAGAGGTGCCTTTTTGAAAACGAAGACCTACCACGATGAATGAAATCAAGGGAGTTCAAATCTATTACTGTACTTTAACACAAGAGGAAGTTGCATGATGCACTGATTAGTTCTTGCTTTTATTTTACCTTGATGATTCCTCCTGTGTACTGTGCAACGGATTTGTCAACTTGCTTGGGCTTCTCGCTTCTCCACACGGGATCTACACCAAGCAAATACTTCCTGGCACACTCGACCAACTGCTCATGCTCTATCCCAACCCCAGCCAACACCATCCGGTCAGGTGTATAGTAATTCTGCAGATATGAATGGAGCACTTTCTGATCCATTTTCTCTATGTTTTCCACGGGGCAGAACCTGTTGAGTCCCACGGTGTTCTCCCTGTAAGCTGCCTATTGGGAGGGTGAACACACAACCACCCTTAGTTTAGAACACACAATGCTTTGTTCTCCCTCAAAATTATGATGTGAGCCTTCCTTTGCCCCTTTGCGCCTAGGCTAATGTAGATGCAGTAAGAGAGGGAACACATACTGAGCATCATTTCACTTGTGCCCCACCCGCAAAGATAAGTTATAGCAGGAGAGGATTGGGTAACTGTCAGGTTTGAAACATTTAGACTAACTGGACTCAGGATCAACAAAGCCCTTCATTCTTTTGAGGAAGGTACAGTAAACTTAATGGACTCAATGTACATGGCACTTCTAGAGGCTTTAAAAATCCAAGACCCTGTCTGCTGTACATGGATATTAATGATATCATGGCCCTGTTTGTAAGAGCAGGGATTTGTCCAGTTTCTATAGCCTATACTTTCAGGGGCAGGATCCCGCCCGCCTCAGCAGAACCAGAGCCCAGACTTCAGTGGTACTAGATGAATAGCTTGGATCCTTGGGGAGAAAGAGCACTACATAAATGTAAGTCATCATCCTGAAGGTGGAAACAGGAAAAACAATGGAATGCTGGAAACAGGAAGTTCTAAAAGAAGCATGAAGTCCAAGTATCAAGCACACTTTACAAAGATGGCAGTGTGAATAAGCTCTGGTTTATGTTGGAACCTTAACTGCCCCTTTCTTGACTTTGTACCTCATGCAGAATATAGGATTTCAAAATGGAGGTGTAAGCAAAATGCTCCCCAAATTCTATGTTAGCATAATAAAAGTGTGTTTATAGACCAGATAAAAAGCACCAGTGAAATTAAGTAAAGGGTGAGAAAGAAACTGCATCACATATTGCAGAGAGCAATGTGTGCGAGACAAACCCCACAGCAGTTTACCGCATGTATCATCTCAGTTAGTAGCGGCTCTGGATCAGGTCTCATATTCAGATCTTCGAGCTCAAATTGCACAGCCATTCGAGTCATCTCAATTTCTTCATCTACAGCGAGATAAAACAAAGGCTATGAACCACTGTCCAAAGTATTGAATAGGTAATTAACTCCCTGGGTCCTGCACAGACAACGAGGAGCACCATGGGATGTTGGCTCCAGCAGAATCTCTGAGGTCCAGAAACAAAGAAGCCCAAATCAAGAGGGGTGGGGGAAAGAATCCATACACACTATTCAGTCCTAAGTAAAACACTGAGGCTGATAGGAAAGCAGCAGTAGATTGAATCCATTTTCAGACTAGGGCAATATTATTCTTTGTTCATCTTCTCAGATGAAAGCAAACAGTCTAAAACAAACCCTGTTGCTAGAAGGAAGTGGAAATGACTGGCCTGTCTTATTAGCATATTAACTTTCATAATAAAAACATTCTATAGCAATTTAATGTTTGCTCTAATCCAATACTCAACACAGACTTTGTAAAGTCTTTAAATCAGTAGGATGTAATGAACGATAGTACTGAAATAATTTTGTCATGTGATGTCTAGGTATCCTTTCCTGAAACAGTGACTCAGATTCTCACACCTGATAACCTGGGCTGTAGTACTACATCAGCCAGTAGATTCACCACAGTGTCTAGGCCTTTGGCATCAGCAGAAACAGCATACATTGTGGTATCCCTGCAACACAAACAGATGTTTTGCATTCAGTTTACAAGTGGAATATATGAACTCCGGGCAATATTTGCCCATTACTTTGAAGATGGTAAAGTGCTAAAATTCCTTATTTTATGTTCACACTAGCATCCTTATTGCAATTTGCTACAAAGAGATTACTCTTGCTATTCAAAAACAAAGTCATTGTTGTTGTGGAACAGAAAATCAAGTTCAGTCATGTGTCATTGTCAGCAATCATGACAACTATTCATGCATAGGGAAATACAGAGTAAGATTTGTACCTTGATGCCTGACAATCACAAATACCCCCGTGCTTTTCCAAGGTGAGAAGAATTTCATCTTTGCTGCCAAACTGGGCTGTAGACTAACCAAAAGGAAAAAAAAAAAGTGTTAAGGCTTATGAAATGTGTCTATTGACCGTTTGTTAGTGTGATCTAATAAACTGAAGCACTTTTCTTTTTTTCCCCACTTGAAGCAAATAAATACTTGAGCTTGAGCCTGAGCCGCATTCCTTGAAGTCAGTAAGAATCTTGGGTGCTCAAGGAAAGCAGACTTGGGCCTTCTGAGAATAATTACAGCCACACTAATAACAGGTTAGGTTTTTTGTAAGTATTTAACACAGAGGCTTTAGGAACCTTATCGTCACAAACAATACTTACAGAGAAAGCCAACTTTTCCAAAAAGTGTGAAATGCCGCTAAGGTATTTTGCTTCATGTCTTGATCCTGAATTTATAAGAACTTACATAAAAAAAAATTTTAAAAAGTTAATGTTTATCTTAACCCCATAGCCTATTCACTGGTTTTACAAGCATGAGAAAGCATACGACTAGCGAAGACCACCTCAATTTAAAACATCATAATTTCAATGCATTCGATTATTTCTAAGGTTTCAGAGTAACAGCCGTGTTAGTCTGTATTCGCAAAAAGAAGAGGAGTACTTGTGGCACCTTAGAGACTAACCAATTTATTTGAGCATAAGCTTTCGTGAGCTACAGCTCACTTCATCGGATGCATACTGTGGAAAATGTCTTCTGCAGTTTCCACAGTATGCATCCGATGAAGTGAGCTGTAGCTCACGAAAGCTTATGCTCAAATAAATTGGTTAGTCTCTAAGGTGCCACAAGTACTCCTCTTCTTTTTGCGATTATTTCTAAGTAAATATTTAACTACCATATCGCTAAGGACTTAACTTCACTGCAAATTTCATTTGCGTTATAACTCAAGTGTTGCTCCCGTCCCCACACAAAATCCCTTGACTCAAGTGACGTGCTTTTAACTCAAGTTGGCTGGCCCACTGGGGTATAGGCCAAAACTCAAGTTAACGCAACTTATCAGCTGCCAACTCTGCCACTTGGTACAACTCTAGTGTTATTTTGCAGTGTGGCTGCTCTCGCTTGAGCTAGGCTAACTCAAGGGGAGTAACTCAAGCGTAGATAACTTAAGTTAACTGTGCAGTGAAGACAAGCCATTAGGTATGTCTGTATTGCGTTGGTACCTAAATACCAAAGCTGCTCCCAGTTAAGTCAATGGGAATTTGGCCACTGATGCCAAAGCAGGATGTGGGCCTCTATATACAGTAGATCCAAATGCAATGATTCCTAGATTCCAAAGCCAGAAGGGACAATTGTGATCATTGAGTCTGACCTGTATAACACCAGTCATAGCACTTCCCCTGAGCAGTGAGACTTGCCTGCTTGAAGTCATTCAGTACTTACTGCCTACAGTACAGAACTGTCCAAATTTGTTTTGTGACGCAATCCGCAGTCCGTTCTCTAGCGTTGTAACTTTGGTTTCAAATTTCTCCTGTCCGTCAACCGTTGCGAAGACAGGCTTAGGCACTCCAGGCAGAGGAGAAGTGAGAGGGACACTGGGGCAGCCACCACCACTGCTGTATTTTCTGTAGGCTGCCAGGCCAAACCTAGACCAATCATAGACATTTGTATAAAAACACTAATCAGTGCACCGGACCTCAGTTCATCAAACAGGCTTTTAGTAACAATTGAGAGTGGATGCTTTGACTGTGAAGATTATGGCACTTCCCTACTTTGCTAGAGTGTTGAGAAGATAAAAATTCCCTCAGATACCACAGTGCTGGGGCCCACATAAGTACTTAAGTGGATACATGGAATCAACTGGCCCTGACCTCACTAGTGACAGTCATACTGCCAGAAGGTTGCTGAGGTTTCCAGTTCTGTCCATCAAGGGCTGTTCAATGTCCAGCAAACTATGAAAGAGGCTAAAATGTTCCCACAATCATGTGGTTGAGCGAATGGGCTTCCAGCCAAAGGAAAGCCCTGCATGATGCCCCAAGGGAAGGAGGCTGGGTAGATGAGGTAGACAGATATGCTTTCATTTATGCCCCCTTATTTATGGGCAGGTCAGGACCCATGGGGATCTTGTGCGGTCACTGGCCGAAGAGCAGCTAGGGGTGTGCGGGGTCCTGAAGGCAGCAGCCCGACATAGATCTTGGGGGTCCCTGTCAGAGGAGAGCCTGGGGGTGGCACCCGGGTTCTTGGAAAGGTGATGGTGAAGCAATTAGGAGTCACTGAGGAGTGGGTTTGGGTGGGGGGAGGTTTCTGGCAGGGGAGGGGACTCTTGGGGGTGTCTGGCAGCGGGCACTGGGGAGGACCAGGATTCTTGAGTCTCTGGCAGGAGGAAGAGCTCGGGGGGAGCAAGGGCCTTGGGGCCCCTGTCAGAGGAGAGGCTGGGGGACTCTCTGGGGGAAGGGTTATGGGTCACTGATGGACGGAAGGGTGGGGAGTCACTGGAGACTCCATGGGGGGGGAAGGGTGAGGGATCACGGGGGGCTCCATTGGGGGGGAAGCTAACGGGGGGAGTCATTAGGGGGCTCCAATAAGGGGGAGAGTGAGGGCCCACGGGCCGCTCTATTCAACTACTCTTCGGGTGGGGGAGGAGGCAGCTCTCACCTGCGAACCGGGCCCCACGCGCCACCCCGAAACCGCACCATGTTCGCCGCCATCTTATGTCCGGGAAGCCCCGGCCTCCGCCTCCCCTTCCGCCCGGCTGCCCGGCACGGACACCGCGCGGGGGGCGCGGGGAGGAGCTAAGCGCGTTCGGGGGCGGTGCTTGCTGGTTGGTCAATGCCGGCGAGGGGTGGGGCTGAGTCTCCGGAGGCGGGCTCTCAGTGGTTAGCGCGGAGGCGGGAATGACCCGAGGTGGCTGCTGGTTGGACCGTTCCAGCAAGGGCGGGCCCAGGCGGGGAATGGCCCCGCCTCCTGCCCCGCAAGGAGCTGACTGGCCGGCCTGGGGCCTCTCTAGCCGTTGCTGAGGGGGGAGGAGGAGGAGGAGGCGGAGGCGGGCCATGGCGGGTCACAACCGCGCCCCAGCCGTCGGCCCCCGCTCCCCTTCCCCGAACCCCCACCTCTGGGGCGGTGAGAGCCGGGAGGGGGGGCATGGCGGGAGGGGGGGTGTCTCCCCGGGCCCCGAGTCCGCGCCGCCCGGCTGACGCGGCCCCTCTCTCCCCGCAGGCGAGGAGCCCGGCGCGGCCAACCCCTTCTCCTTCAAGGAGTTCGTGCGGAGCCAGGGCCGGAGCGCGGCCCCGCGCGGCGCCAGCCCCAAGGTAGCGAGGGGGCGGGGCGCGGGGAGGGACGGGCGCGCGATCCCCCCCCCGCCCAGCCAGCCCGCGACCCCCACCTGCGGCCTGTCTCCCTGCAGGGCGCCGCCGGGCCGCCGCCGCCCCCCGAGGCCTCGGGGCTGGGCCTGCGGCTCCCGGAGCCGTTTTTCCCGGACCCCAGCGCCGGCGGCACGCTGCTGGACGAGGAGGATGCGGAGTGGAGCGGGTGTTACCAGCCCGCCGCCGTGGAGGAGCGGGCCCACTTGGCCGGGCCCCGGGGCGCCTCGCCGGGGCCCAGCGCCTCGGACTCCTTTTACTGCGACCGCCCGGACTGGTCGGGGCTGGAGGACTCCGCTCCCTGGCCGCTGGACGAGAGCGACCCGCTGGGCTACGCAGCTCTCGGAACCGGGGACCGGAGCCTGGCGTCCGGGGCGGAAGCCGGAGATGGGCGTTATCACCCGCTGCAGCCCGCCGTCCGGGAGGTAGGCGGCTGAGCTCGTCTCTGATCGAGCTTGTAGAGCTCTTCCGGTCGGGGGAAAGTACTCGGAGCATCCCAGCCTCCAGCGCCACACTCAGAACCTTTCCCCGGCCTGAGGAGCTTCTCTCTCACCAGCAGAGAAGTTGGTCCAGTCAAAGATACTGCCTCGCCCACCTTGGCTTTCTCGTTTATAGTCCTGGTGGATTGTGAAGTGCTGGAGCTTGAGTTTGCACCTCAGCATGTTACAGAAACGTTATTTTAGGTCACCCTAAAGCAGGGGGTCTCAAACTGGGGGTCGGGACCCCTCAGAGGGTCAGGAGGTTATTTCATTGGGGGTGGGGGGGATGATCACAAGCTGTCAGCCTCCACCACAAAGCCAGCTTTGCCTCCAGCATTTATGAGGGTGTTAAATAAATTAAAAAACTTATAATTTTTTTTTATATATATAAGGGGGAGATTGTACTCAGAGGCTTGCTAAGTGAAAGGGGTCACCAGCACAAAAGTTTGAGAACTACTGCCCTAAAGGGTCTTTAAAATGTAACTTCATTGTCACTGAAGTCTGTGCATGGTACCAAGGCAACTTGGCTTCAGAGTTGGTTGAAATGAAGCCCCTTGAAATAGTTCTAAACTCTTCTTTATAGCATAAGCTAAAAGATCAGTACGATCACCAGACCATACATTCCTGATTTCTAATGAGAATTTTTCTGCAGCTACAAGAAGAAAATGCCAAACTAAGAAGCAAGATTAACCAGCTTCACTTCTTCTCTGAAATTCAGACAGACAAGTATGTATACTACAGCGGAAAAGAAATCATTAACTTAATAAATGAAGATGAAGTGCTGATATCCTTATACATTGTAACTAAATGAAACGAGATTTGTGACCGTTTAAACCAGTGGTCACCAACCGGTCGATCACGATCGACTGGTCAGTCCTAGAGGATCTCCCAGTCAATCACAATCTCCGGTGGTGTTGCAGGGCTGCTGCTAAGGCAGGCTCCCTGCCTGCCCCAGCCCCAAGCCCCTTCCGGAAGCAGCCAGCAGAAGCACCGCCCCTGCAGCTCCCATTGACTGGGAATGGGGAGCTGTGGCCAATGGGAGCTGCAGGGGCGGTGCTTGCAGAGAGGGGCAGTGCGTGGAGCCATGTGCCCCCCCCCCCCCCCCCCCCCCCCCCCCCCCCCCGGTTCTCCCGCAGGGATGCGTTGGCCGCTTCCAGGAGTGGTGTGGGGCCAGGGTAGGCGGGGAGCCTGCCTTAGTGGCAGCCATGCTGCACCACCAACCAGGAACTGCCGGAGGAAAGGGCTGCCTGGCGGCAGGCTGTGTTCCCCACCCCGAGCCCACTCCTGGAGCCAGCACCCCAAACCCCCTCCTGCACCCCAACCTCCAGCTCTAAGCCCCCTCTTGGAGCTTGCACCCCTCACCTCCTCCTGCACCTCAACCCCCTGCCCCAGGCTTAGTTCAGAGCCCCCTTCCACACTGCAAACCCCTTGGCCCCAGCCCTGAGCCTAAACTCCCTACCAAAACCCTACCCCAGCCCGGTGAGGGTGTGGAAGAGCGAACGATGGAGATTTGGGGGGATAGAGTGAGCGGGGCTTTGGGGAAGGGATGGGGTAGATCCTGGGTTGCCCTTAAATTCAAAAGTGATCTTGGGTGTAAAAAGTTTGGAGACCACTGGTTTACACTATTGTATGACAACTTCACTACAGGGTTATTTCAGCTGAGAAACTTTGGCTTCTAAGAAATCAGCTGGATTTCCTTTTAGAAGGAAATCAGGGAAAGTAAGTAGAATGTTAATCTGATTTGGTGTCTTGTTTTTTTAATAATAATTGGAGCCAAATCCTGTCCTCTTTTATAACCTATTCAACTCAGTTTGTCAATGAGGGCAAACTTGCCTATTGGAACACTTCAGAGTAATGTATTAATAATCCTTCCTTTGCTCCTGTGAGGCAAGTAAGTATTTTCATTTTACCAATAGGGAAATTGATGGTGGGGAGGTTCAGTGAATTTCCCCAGGTCACAGGTGAGTCAGTGACAGAGTTGTGATTAGAACTCAGGAATTTCTCTGTCCACTACACCATGCTGCTTCACATACTGAGGCAATTCACACTTTCCTAAAAATGGATTGTTACACAACCAACCACACCTCAGAATGGCTTGAAAAGCAACATAAAAACAAGTATCAGGGGGTAGCCGTGTTAGTCTGTATCCACAAAAACAACAAGAAGTCTGGTGGTACTTTAAAGACTAACAGATTTATTTGGGCATAAGCTTTCGTGGGTAAAACACCACTTCTTCAGATGCATGGAGTGAAAATTACAGATGCAGGCATTATATAATGACACATAAAGGGAAGGGAGTTACCTCACAAGTGGAGAACCAGTGTTGACAGGGCCAATTCGATCAGGGTGGATGTAGTCCACTCTCAATAATAGATGAGGAGGTGTCAATTCCAAGAGAGGCAAAGCTGCTTTTGTAATGGGCCAGCCACGCCCAGTCCCTATTCAAGCCCAAATTATTGGTGTTAAACATAACAACAGTGAATGGACTTGATGTGCAGAGATTCAGCTGCATAATTATCCTTGACGCTAATGGATGTTGAACAAATAAATCCCCTGAGGCCCAGCCTGGAAACCTAATTTTGTGGGTGGATTTTCTATAGTACATTAGAATGAACATTTTTGTCATACTGAAGCCTCTATCTAGGATGTTCTAAAAATATTGGACCCTTAAGAGAATCTTCTTGCCTGCAACACTTTGTACTCTCTCCCACTGAATGCAAATAAAAATGCCTACTTTGTTCTCTTTAACAAGGGTAAAGAAGCTTGAAAAAAAACTAGAAGAGAACAAGATTAAAGAGCAAAAAGAGGCTCGGGATCTAGAAGCAATGGTGCAGCATGTAGAACAGAATCTCCAGTTGATGACTGTAAATATTTCTTTGTGTTCTTATAGTACAGAACCATGATCAGGGTTGTCCTGTGGGTTTTTGTTTTCTCCCTCACACTGGAGGAAGCATAAGCAATGCAGGGGGGAGGATGGTTCAGTAATGGTAACATTCTCTTTTCAACTCTGACACTTGGGTTCAACTTTTTCCCTTACATTATTCAGGAGACAAGTTATCTATCACTTTTCATAGTATCAAGTGTCTATTACTGACAGCATGTCTGAAGCAAGGGCTGCTAACATGAAAAGGAGCTGAGTTCCACTCCAAAAGTACCTCAGTTATACAGGAGTCAGGGCTTTGCATGACTGATTAAAGAATCTTAATCACTCATAAAAAGAAAAGGAGTACTTGTGGCACCTTAGAGACTAACCAATTTATTTGCGCATAAGCTTTCGTGAGCTACAGCTCACTTCATCGGGTGCATACTGTGGAAAATACAGAAGTGATCACTTTAGATAAGCTATTACCAGCAGGAGAGTGGGGTGGGGGGAGAGAAAACCTTTTGTAGTGGTAAACACCCATTTTTTCATGGTTTGTATGTATAAGAACATCTGTATTTTCCACAGTATGCATCCGATGAAGTGAGCTGTAGCTCACGAAAGCTTATGCTCAAATAAATTGGTTAGTCTCGAAGGTGCCACAAGTACTCCTTTTCTTTTTGCGAATACAGACTAACACGGCTGTTACTCTGAAACTTAATCACTCATGTTCAGCTGATTCTGTGTAGCTTTCTGGAAACACCCAACTTACACATAATTTACAGATATTTACATATAGACATTGCCTGCAAGAAAGTTGGTATTTAAGTCATCTGTTTGTTTATAGTGAGTAAATTCTTTCCTTATTCAGAAGGAAGGAGATGTATTGCTGCCTTGATCACTTGATAGGGAAGGGATGTAACATACCGATCTTTGTTATTTTAGTCTCTTTGAGATAGGGCTTATACACTCCTCTGTATGAGGAAAATGCATAGTGCATTCTGGGCGCTACCGCAATATAAATATAAATAATCTTGGTATCTTTTATTTCAGAAACGGGCTGTGAAAGCAGAAAATAATGTTGTAAAACTGAGACAGGAAAATGCATTACTTCAGGTATGAATCTGTCCTCTCCTTTTTAAGGTTCTCTTACTGTATGAACTTCAAGTGAAAATATCTTGATATTTCGGAGTTTATAACAGTGCTACTGGAAAAGTATTCACCTGTGGGTGAATCTTCTATAAAATGTCCTTGTGTTCTGATTGAACGTATATTAAGTCAATGTAAACCAAAAATTTCACGATTCCAAAGTTTAGAATTTGTGCGCCATGGGACCAGTAACTATTGTGAGGCTTCTTATCCCACAGAATCTGAGATTTCTCACTTTCCATTGGCATAAACACTGACTTTTAGCCATGGTATGTTATACGTGATAGACATTAAAATCGTATTATTCTGATTAACCTCTTCCTTATCCCCAATGCACACTCTAAATTTGAACTGATTTTAGTGCCTTGTATCTTACACTGGTAAGAGAAGACAGTAACCCCAACACCACCTGGAAGTCCAGATTTCTGATATCAAGTATTAACTTCTGAATGAGTTGGTAAATCTACTACTATAATATCAGAATTAAAGTTGAGTAAGGGAAGCAGCAGCAAGATGGTTTTCAGAATGAAGCAGATTTCAAGACTGCTAACTAGCAACCTGCTAGGGTTAGAAGCACATGGTGGGACTCTAGTACAGATGCTTTCAGGTCTGGTAAAGACTTCCAAGGTTAGTCCTGGATCAGAGATCACATGAAGAATTTTGATCCCTGTAAGTGGAGACCATGATCTTGCAGATGGCACAAGTTCCTAATGGAGAGAGCCCTAAATTAGCCCCCCAAAGGTAGCATTCAAGTACTCATAGGAATTGTTTTCTTATGCCCTTTTATATAAATAAATGTGCATCTGCTCCAGAGAAATTGTTTATAATAAACTAAACTCTTCCTAAGGTTCAGCTGAAGAATTACAAGACAGAGAATGAAGCCTTGAAGACGGGCGAGTCTGCTAGTTTGGCTGTAGTGAAACAAAATGCAGATGTTGCCCTGCAGAATCTTCTGAGAGTAATTACAAATTCACGCTCTTCAATAAAGTAAGTTCAGCTTTATAAAGGGAACAGGAAAATAAAGAACTTGTCCTAATAGGAGTCTATAGACTAAATGAAAATTACAGTACTGGAGGCTCTTCCATTGACATTCATGAGATCATGTTTACATTTTGAATTTCAATTTCACATAGCATGGAGGTGCAAACAGACTGTTCAGTTTCACTTTCTAGTTTCACCTACAGTAGCTCAGTGTTGCTATGTTTGTGTTGTGCACACACTGCAGGAAAATAATTATACGATTCAGATTTTTCACTAACTGTTCAAAATTAAGTCCATTTTCTGTGTAATATTAAGCTTTTGTACAACTAGGGTTTTTAATTAACACTGTAAATATTAATCCTAAACTACCTAAATCTTTTCTTTTACAGTGAATTTTGCAATTCAAGTGAACTGTTTTTCTTAGCAACTGAAATTGCATAGATGTTCTCTGACGTTCTTTGTCTCTGCATATCAACCCCTCTTCTGGTAACATTTCTTGCTACTTGTAATCTACCCTATCCTGTTCAGTATTTTGTTTTTTAAATTCCAGGCAATTGGTCTCTGGAGCAGAATCATTGCAGGTTGTTGCCGAACTCCTTAAATCGATAGACAGAATTTCTGAAATTTCAGATGATGGACCGTGAAAAAACCACTAAAGGAACTCAACCCCAAGAGTTCTGTTTACATACCAAAATCACTATTCAAAGATTGTTTGCTTTAATATTTAAAAAATGCTTTGTCTTAAAATATGCAACCTTTACCCTTAATGTTTTTATTGTGGGAGAACAGTTATGTACTGGTGTAGTATTACCCTTCCTTACATTGTATCAACAGTACAATGGCAGCCACTGGCTCTCCGAAACCTGATCCAGCAAAGCATATATTTTAAGTGCTTTGCTGGATTGGGACCTCAAGACCCAGCCTTCGCTGTTTGTGCATTGCAGTCTCCCATTAAAATGAACTGGAGCACTGGACTCAAAACACTATGCTCCCTGCATTTTCCCCTCATTCCCTCTAGTAGTACTGTGTCAAAGTATTTTATAAATGCTAGGAGCAAATAAATCTTTTCTGTGGTTTTGTTTTTGTTACTGCCATGAGTGGTGAGATAGGGGAAAATATTTTGAACTCTTGTATAATTAAATATGAAAATGAGACTACACCATACATAATACTTTAACAGTTTAAGTACTTTCTAAATATATTTAAAAATGGCTTTTTAATTGTATTAGGTTTTGTAACAATACTTTTTTTAAAAAAGAAATTAAACTGCAAAATACTATTGCCTTTTGTTGGTGATTCTTGGTGGTTTAAACAAAATGGTTTTCAGAAAATAAAAAATGATGGGTTCTTTTTTAAAGTGGAAAGAGAGTCACTTTGGTAGAGGTGAGGCAGCTGCTTTTGTGCAATGGACTACTTTCCAGAAAAAGTCCAGAACTCTGATCTAATACAATAGTGTATTCTGTCTAATACAGGCATTGAGTATAATGCGTATAAATATACCCATAAACTCAAATTTGAGCAGAAGTGAAACTATAATTACATATACCAACTTCAGGTGTGACTGAACAAATGGAGTTAACATTTCTTTGTGCAAAACAAGTGCCAATGAAATAGTAGTGACTGGAAAAATGGGGAAGTTAATATAGGTACAGTGTGAGAAGAAATTAGCATTTGGGAATTAGTCGTTACTCAAATTTGCAGTATTTATTTCCAGTGTTACTATGGCAGGTGCAGTGAAGGGAAGTGTAGGAAATAAAAGTGTATACTAGCTGCTGCACCCTACCTCAATTGTTAACATTGAGGTGGTGTAAGTGGCATGCGCACAGGGTAGTTCTGGAAAGACAGCAGCAAGGTGAGATCAGCAACCTCTTTCAGAGGCATCCCAGGTGGATGCTTTCCTTTATTTATAAAAAGGAGTACTTGTGGCACTTTAGAGATTAACCAATTTATTTGAGCATAAGCTTTCGTGAGCTACAGCTCACTTCATCGGATGCATACTGTGGAAACTGCAGAAGATATTATATACACAGAGACCATGAAACAATACCTCCTCCCACCCCACTCTCCTGCTGGTAATAGCTTATCTAAAGTGATCACTCTCCTTACAATGTGTATGATAATCAAGTTGGGCCATTTCCAGCACAAATCCAGGTTTTCTCACCCCCCACCCCCCCTCCAAAAACCACACACAGAAACTGGGGGGGTGAGAAAACCTGGATTTGTGCTGGAAATGGCCCAACTTGATTATCATACACATTGTAAGAAGAGTGATCACTTTAGATAAGCTATTACCAGCAAGAGAGTGGGGTGGGAGGAGGTATTGTTTCATGGTCTCTGTGTATATAATATCTTCTGCAGTTTCTACAGTATGCATCCGATGAAGTGAGCTGTAGCTCACGAAAGCTTATGCTCAAATAAATTGGTTAGTCTCTAAGGTGCCACAAGTCCTCCTTTTCTTTTTGTGAATACAGACTAACAGGCTGTTACTCTGAAACCTTCCTTTATTTATATAAACTAGTTGTCTCCCGGGGGAGCGGTGGTCCTCGCTTTAAGGCCAGACAAATGAACTACCAGCAGCCTCCTGGGGGCAGCAAGCGCCTGCCTAGGCATTTAAGCCCTGGGCTCCGGTTATTCCGGTCTGCTTCTGGCTGTGCGGCCGGTTACGATGTGTGGGCTGAGGCAGCCACCTCCCTCCCCCTTCCTTCGCGGTGTACCAGGGGGCGGGGTGAGGAAGGCGGCCAGGTCCCCTCTGCTCTGGCTGCAGGGGCGGCCGCCCAGGCCCCTGCTGTTCCGCCTCCCGGGGCCGCGGGAGCACTGGGCGAGCCCGAGACCAGGAAGAGGCTGGGTCTGGAGGAAACACGGGCTGGGTCACCGCCACCTCTCCGGGCGTCCACTCGCCGTGACCGCCTCCGCCCCTTCACGTGGCGGCATTCAGCCAATCAAACAAGTCTCCTAGGGGACAGGAAAAATGCCGCGGCACGTGATTCCTCAACCCAGTCAAAAATCACCCTCCCTGGGCACGTGGTAGCCACACATTGCCTCCCCCTCCGCACATGATACCGGCCGTCCAATCACGTTAGCTCCTGGGTCAGGTGACCGTCTCCTAGGCAGTGGGAGGGCGGAGCTAGCGCGGCTGGCGGGTCTGGAGGCGCTGAGGGAATCTCGCCTCCGCCTCCCTCGGGGCTCCGCAGCCGCTGCGGCCATGGCCCATTACCTGGGGCCGGCTGGGGACCTCCTGCGGGAGCGCGGTGAGGGGCGCGGGGCGGCGCGGGCGGTGTGTGGGGCTGGGGCGGGCTGCAGGCTGGCCCCCCGGCCGTTACCTGGGGGACGCGCTCCGGGCGGGGGGGGGCTGCGGAGCCCCTGCCGCCTGCAGCCACCCTCCCGCCCCTGGGGGACGGGGAGGGGCGCCGCCGCCCTGGCTGCAGGCGCTGCCGCTGACCCTTCTGCGTCTCTCTCTGTCTCAGAAGTCATGTCGCCTGTGGATTTACACGCGGAAAGAGAGAAAATCCGGCGGGAAATAGAGGAGCTAGAAAAGAGCTTGGACCCTGCTATCCCCAGTATCGAAGTCCTGGTGTCGGATTCCAGTCTGGACTCGGATTCCGACGTAGGTCCGTTCTCACGGCGTGAAGCTGTTTCTCTGATCTCTTACAGTTACTCTAGTTCTGCCCGAAAGATGTGTCCCGCAGCGTCTAGAGGCTGATCCTGAGGGCAGTGGCCTTCTCTCCTAATTCCATCGGGCTTGTGTGCAGGGCTTAAATGTTGTCACAGTGTTTCCTGCTAAAAACTGCTTGTCGGCGCCTGCTTTATAATTTGTGAAAGGCTTGTTTGGTACCTTGGGGGAAAATCAAATGTGATGTTTGTTTCTTGTGGGTGCTAGAAATCCAGTCGTTATCCCGTTGATCCTACAGTGGTCACGTGAAAACTCTGAGAATGTGAGGGTCTTGCCTGCATATTTTTAAAATCACTTTATATTATATACAAATGTGCTTTAGATTCATATATTTTACCTATAGAAGGGACTGTCATGATCATATAGTCTGATCTCCTGCATAGCACAGGCTCAAGAACCTTTCTTAATAATTCCTGCATGAAGCCCGTAACTTCTGTTTGAGATATAGCATTCGATGAAGTGAACTGTAGCTCACGAAAGCTTATACTCAAATAAATTTGTTAGTCTCTAAGGTGCCACAAGTACTCCTTTTCTTTAGCATAACTAAAGGAGAACAGTTCTCTCTTCTATGATACATTGGGTAGGATTTGAACCTGTGACCACTTGCATGCAAAACATGACACTTTGTACTTCTCTACTAAGCAATTGCACCTGTTAATCATTTTATAGAGATGTTTATACCATTTGTTTTTGCTATCAAATTGTAGTCCGATACCTGTGGTTTTCGTTGCATCACATTACTTATGGTATGTCTATACTGGATCGGCGAGCAGTGATCGATCTAGTGGGGGTCGATTTATCGCATCTAGTCTAGATTTATAAATTAACCACCAAGCGCTCTCCCGTCAATTCTGGTACTCCACCGGAGCGGAGCGAGAGGTGCAGGTGGAGTCGACTCACCACAGTGAGTAGATCTAAGTACGTGGACTTCAGCTATGTTGTTCACATAGCTGAAGTTACGTAACTTAAATCGACCACACGCACCCCCCAGTGGAGACCAGGCCTTATCTAAGAGTCTTATTTCTGTGGCTCCTTTCCATGAAGAGCACATGTTATGTTACATCTGCTGTAAATATAATTGTACTGTATTTTATGTAAGGTCAAAATTCTATGGTTGTGCTTTAAAGCTAAAGAAAAGGGAATGTGGAATAGATAAAGGGGAGTAATAGACACTTGAAATGAATTAGCAAAAAGAAAAGGAGTACTTGTGGCACCTTAGAAAATTGATAAGGCAGAGGTTACAAAAAAGCTTTTTCCAAACTGGTGTCTACTGAGGAGAAAGTTCTTGTACGGGCAGTTGCCAGGTTTTGTGATGAGACAGATGAAGTGGGCAGTAGTTGAGAGGGAGGGGATTAAGGAGGCGCATGATCTGCCAAGTGGGCTGGAACCAGTCAGTGGAGTGTGTTACAAACAAGGAGGGCAATATTAAACTGGCTTATGGATTCAAACTGCTATTTTGGAGTGTTGCCAAAAGCTAAATCAAGCAGGTGTAAATAATCATATTTTTGTTGTTGTTCATAATTGGGGTGGGCATGTCTGTTCAGTGCAATACGCACACAAACCATCTGTCTTAACCTGCATCTGCCTGCATCTTTGTGGTGAGACATCCCTTTAAGAAAAAGAACTGCAAAAAGTCTTAAGCCACCAGCTGCTAGTCTTGGTGCTCACTGTGCACATTCCTTCATTTTACTACACCCCAATTCTCCACATACCCAAGTACATGCTTACCTTTAGTGGTCTTATGGAGAACAAAAATGGAAGCTGTATTTATAGCTGAAGTCTGTGGGATTACTCATGTGCTTTGAAAGTTAAGCACATTCTTAAATGTTGCAGGATTGGAGCCCTAGTCTGCTTGGTTCTGCACCCTGGATTATTTGTTGACGTTGCTCACCATAGGAGCTGAGACATAGCTTAATTGCAACTCTAGTTGTTGAGAGATGTTCTTTCATTCTCCAAAGAAAAAAATGTCAGTGAATGGTGATTTATCGAAGTTTAGTCTTGGCAACCTTAACAGTGGCCTCAAATGTTGTTGGGTCAGACTTAAGAAATTATGTATTGTTCTGTTTTCTTGTAATCATCTTAGCCGGAAAGCTTTTGCTTTCAAAGCTCTTGTCATCTTTACATAAGAATGACCATACTGGGTCAGACCAAAGGTCCATCTAGCCCAGTATCCTGTCTTGCAACAGTGCCCAATGCCAGGTGCCCTAGGGGGAATGAACAGAACGGGTGATGATCAAGTGGTCCATCCCCTGTCGCCCACTCATAGCCTCTGGCAAACAGAGACTAGGGACACCATCCCAGCCCATCCTGGTTAATAGCCATTGATGGACCTATCCTCCATGAGCTTATCAAGTTTTTTCGAACCCTGTTATAGCCTTGGCCTTCACAACATCCTCTGGCAAGGAGTTCCACAGGTTGGCTGTGCTTTTTGTGGAAAAATTACTTCCTTTGGTTTGTTTTAAACCTGCTGCCTATTAATTTCATTTGGTGACCCCTAAATCTTGTGTTATGAGAAGGAGTAAATAACATTTCCTTATTTACTTTCTCCACACGAGTCATGATTGTATAGACCTCTGTCATATCCCCCCCCCCCTTAGTCGTCTCTTTTCCAAGCTGAAAAGTCCCAGTGTTGTTAATCTCTTCATATGTAAGCCATTCCATACCCCTAATCATTTTTGTTGCCTTTTTCTGAATCTTTTCCAATTCCAGTATATCTTTTTTGAGATGGGGTGACCACATCTGCACGCAGTATTCAAGATTTGGGTGTACCATGGATTTATATATGTTTTTCCGTAATAAAAAAAAAAAATCTTATACTTCTATTTTTAACAGATGATCTGGATGATGATGACTCAGATGCCCATACTGAAATGGTAATTCATCTTACTTAAAATGAATCATCCTATCTTTCTGATAATGGGGGAAGAACAAACAGAATTTCGTATGTCTCTAGGAGGCTTTTCACATTTTTACACCTAAAGGGAAATGTTGCATCTGAGAGGGGAAAGTTACTGCTAAAGTTTTCATTTTTACAAGTCCTGTTACTGTTTTTTCTGTGGAAAAATAAAACATTTTAATTAGAGATAATGTTTCCTGGAACTCATATTTAAAAATATTTGTATAACAGAGCACATACAAAGGGAACTTTCTTTGTGGGTCAGACCCAGTTGATGTTATTGCAGGGCTCACTGGAGTTTCATATCTGACTAGTTAGCTATTTGGATGTAGTGCACTTGCAAAAACAGAGTTCTGTTTCACCCACAATGTTTTTATTTAGTAGTTCATACTAAACTATATCTAGACACTCTAGAAATCATGCATTTGGGGATAAATAACAGCAGAGGGGGAGAAATGAGATGAAGAATCAGGAGCGTAGTTCTGGAAGGCTGGCTCATACAGCAGAGGAGAAGGTCCTGGCATCAACAGCTGCAAAATTGTGAGACTGGCCAGAGAAGAGGCAAGTACTAAGGGCCTGATACTGCACCTGTAGAAGCCAGTAGCTACATTCCCATTGACTTCAATGGAAGCAAGTTCAGGTCCAAAATCAGTAGAGGACAAGAGAGAGGGGAAATAGACAAGGTTGATGATGTTGGCAGTGAGAGCACTAAAGAGGACAGCCAGGTTAGAAATGCACAGTTGTTTTCAGAAGGATTTACACAATATTTCTGACATTAATGGTAGTGGCTGGTTAAATTAAAATCACTGTCTGTCTGTTCAAAGCAAGCCTGGCTCTCTTCCCTTCTATCTGCTTAAATCACATTTATTTCGCCTCACATCAGGAAGTAGAGAAAGAAGGGGGCAGTAGTGATGACGACGACATTGATAACAACCTCCCAGCAGACCCAGAAACATGTTTACAGATGAACCTCGTGTATCAAGAAGTTATTCAGGAAAAGATAGAGGAAGTCAACCTTTTGATCGCACAAAACAAAGAACAGCAGGCAGGTGGAACTTGGGAAAAATGTTCCTTGATGCACAGTTGGGGTGTAATTTTTCTCCCATTCATATCAATGAGGGAAGAAGTCCTGCGGGTGTTTTTTAAATGGGAGTAAATTTGAGTCCTTGAATTGTGATTTATTTGGTGAATCATCTTCAAGTCTCTGGAACTTTGAAGATTTTATCAAGTATCAGCAGAGGGCAGCATGATCTGCAGAGTAAAGGAATCCTATTGATTTTGTTTGTATACCAAGAGCATGATCCTGGGAATCATGTGAGTGGCTCCATTAACTTCAGTGGAATTGCTTATGGATTGTAAGGATTGGCAAGATCGGGCCCTAAATCTGGGTTTAAAATGACTTGCAAAACCTAATATGAAGAGAGACTTTTTTTAATGAAATCCTGTTTTAGGGGTCTGTTTTCACTGGGCTATTTAATTTAAAAAAAAAAAAAAAAAGCATTCAATTGATGAGTTACAAACTTCCAAGCAGCATTTTCCTAATGTAGGAGAAGCACTAACATTACAGTAAAAATGAAGCCGAATGAAGCTAAAGTGAGTGAAGCTTTTAAAAAAAAAAAAAAAAAAAAAAGCATCAATGTGGGAGGTAAACTAGATTTTTATTATAATTGGTACCATGTGGGTAAGGAATTTCTTTTTAAAGTAGATTGCACAGAAGTTTTCAGAAATAACGCCTTGATAGGCCCTATGGATAAAACTAAGATAGGGATATTAATCTTCACAATGCAAACAAGTTTTTTTTGATGGTTTTCTATTATGGTTTTGGATGCTTCATTCCTTGCCATTGGTGATTTTGACATGTAGCACATGTATGTAGTTAGTCTTTTTTTGCTTGCACTGGGATGGTGACAGCTAGATTTTTGCTCATTACAGCAAGTTGCTCTTGTCTCTATTTTGTGTTGGTCCATTTGGCAGTTACATAGGAAATTTGCCAGGTTGCAGAAACTACAATTAAAAGATTAGCTAATATATATAGTGTGATGGTGTAAGGTAATTGGGGCTTAGCCTGGGATATGCATAACAGCAGGGCTGCTGGCTGGCTGAGTTTGAGGTGGAATCATTTAAAAGTCTCTGTGAAGTGTATGGTTTTCAATTAATGATTTGTATTGTAGAAAGAAATTATGTGTGAGGTTGGTGGTCCAAAGATGGCAAAGGCAGGAGATGGTAAACTTCTACCACTGAATATGTTCTTGGGCCATTTTATGAAGCCGTACTTCAAGGATAAAGTATCAGGAATTGTAAGTATAATTAAATGCATACTGTGCTCATTATTCCAGTGTCATTTAGCCTTAGTTTGTTACTTGCACTCCCTCTTGAAATGAACATTGCTGAATGCTAAGGTCATTGCATCTAAGTTTTCAATGGGTTTTGTGTTTCTTTGTTTCCCCTGATTTGAGATAGAGACTTAGGCAAAAAACTAGCAAGCAAACGATAAGCTATCAGACTCTTAAGATATAAAAGACATGGGGAAATGTCTTGTTTGTCTGTCCGTCCCCCCTCCCCCCCCAACAAAATTCTGGCTTATACAGCATCCAGAAAACAAAGGAGTGCCTTTAAAATATATGTTCATAACCATTCTGTTATAAAATGCATGTGACCTGGAAGAGGATTCTGGGTAATAGCATGGAAATCTACCCACCAAGCTTTCTAGGCACAGCACAGTATGATGTCAGGCAAGTGACAAGCTGTGACTTCTTTGTTTTGTTACCTCATCTTCCCAGCCCAACCCCCACTGTCTGTTTTACCCACCTGTTCCATCCTGACTGTCATGTAAACTGAGCTCTCTGAGGCAAGGGCTGTCATCTCCGTTACATAAGAACGGCCATACTAGGTCAGACCAATAGTCTATTCAGCCCAGTATCCTGTCTTCCGACAGTGGCCAGTGCCAGGAATGAACAGAACAGGGCAATTATCAAGTGATCCATCACCTGTTTTCCAGTCCCTGCTTCTGGCAGTCAGAGGCTGGGGACACCTAGGGCATGGGGTTGCATCCCTGACTGTCTTGACTAATAGCCATTGATGGACCTATCCTCCAAGAATTTATCTTATTCTTTTTCGAATCTAGTTATAGTTATGGCCTTCACAACCTGTCAGTGCCACAGTTACGTATCTTAGCCCACTAGGGCCTGACCTTGGTTGTGGTTACTGTAATACAAATAATAACTGCTCTTCATTTATGAATCCTTATCCAAAATGGTCACACATTTTTTTTGAATTGGAGTGGGCAGGTGTCGCATGCATACCATTACCCAAAGTGCTCTTCAACCCAATTCCCAGCTGGTGTGAGACACTCAACATGGATGAGTGGACTGAGCGCTGGGTAGAAAGAAAGGAACTCAAGAGTTCTCACATTAGCTGTGCCACTGACTTGCTTGGTAGTCTTGGGCAAATCACTTAACTTCTCACTCCCTTAAGATCCCTATTTATAAAATGGGAATAAAGCTGCTTGCATGCCCATCCCTCATGGAGTTCCTCTGAACTAGTTTATAATGTGCTCTGTGCAGCAGGAGAGTGTGAATGCACAGGCTTGAATTGTCGAATCTGTTTTATAGCAGTGCTGGTGTCAGAGCTCTGGGAATGAGCTGAATTCTCAATAAAAATGTAACATTTATGCTGTATCTAACATCTCTGATCTTTGCTAGGGCCCTCCTGCCAATGAAGATACCCGAGAAAAGACAGCCCAAGGCATAAAATCCTTTGAGGAGCTGCTTATAAAAAAGTGTAAGAAACTTCCTGTCTGTGTGCACTGCTCCATGTTCTGTAGTAGGCTTGGCAAACTCACTGAGGTTTTCTGCATCCGCTTCCTCCTTGTTTTTCTTCAGTGTTCACATTGTTATGCGTTGAAGCCACCAATGCACCATGGAAATGGTGCAGACGCTAAAAGTAAATGGGACTGCTCTGAATTATGCTAAACTCTGCTAGCCTTGAATGTTGGCATGGCTGATAGAAGGCTCTTCCCTTCCCTTGCATCTGCCCTGACACATTGCATGTTAAATTGTGCAGCTGTCCTATTAGCTCACACAAGCTAAGCAGGGTTGTGCCAGGTCAGTACTCCGATGGGAGCACCTAGATGTTACGAAATTGGTGCTAGGGATGCAGTAGGTGACGCTCTTTCATGAGCTGGGTCTCGCATCAAGTTAGCAATAGAACCAGGGATAGAACCCAGATTTCCTGTTTCTTTGTGCCTCTAGGCACAGAGGGGACCAGCAACAATCCAGGCACAATGCACGTGGACCTTTCCAAGAGACCCTGGGGATACTTTGAAGTGGTGGTTGAAGCCAGTGGGTTTACTTATTGGAGGTGGCCTTGTATTAGTGACTTTGTGCCTTCAATCTGTGTTTTGTCCCCAGGGAAAAGCAGAGAGAAGAGCCTGCTGAACAAATCAGTAATAAGTGACCGTTTGCAGCGTCTGCTTCAGCCAAAGTTACTGAAGTAAGCAAAGCATAAGTCCCATCGCTACTAATGAAACAAGTGTATTCTGGGATTTAATGGCTGGTTAGGCAGTGGGGAGGAGAGTGACTAAGAGCTGTTATCATTTCCACCTCCCTTCTCTCAAGTGCATGCCTTGGCACAGTTACTGCCACCTGCAGTGAGGTTACAAAGCACAGCAGGGAGAGGGTTGTGTGTTTGGGCCTGGGATGGTCAGCCTGTGACTGTAGGGAGCATAGGTCAAGATGTGAATGACTCAGTGATTTACATTGCCGGTAATTAGCAGGCTGGGAGTTCGCTTTTATATCTCAAAAGTACCAAGACATTTCCTAGCCATTCAGCCCTTCCCGTTAATATAATTGGTATGGCCTAAAATCCTGTTACAGGAGCTGTGACGTTTGGGCTTGGAGGGCTAGCGTGTAGCCCTTGAGCCCTAGCTGTACATCTTAGAATAAACTGAACAGCATGGAAACAGATTCTTGTTCCTACTCAGTATCTCCCTGCACTGGGCTCCTGGGGGGATATGGCTTGTCTGAGCCATGGACCTGGCACGCTTCTCTGTCTGCGGCCGCAGCAGCCATGCAGATCTTCTTAGATCCAACTTCCGGGAGTGGGGAAAGCACTTGGTCTGTCACCTGTTCTGTAGATTAGCACTTGGTCTAGATGAGGAGGCAAAGCATAAGCAGTGGGTCTGCTATGTGGAAGAGTGTCTGGCTGGGGGCTGTTTTCTGGAAGGTGGGGACAAATGCAAAGCGTTGGATTTTGAAATAAGCTCCTTGCAATAAGGATGGCAGAAGAAAGAACCCAGCTTTTGGGCCTGCCAACTTTAACACTATCTTATAGCACTTACCCTTGCTTCTGTTTAGTCATGTTTCATAATCTTGGAAATGTCCTTAAACAGGCTCAGCTATTTGAATCAGAAACTGGAAAAAGCCAAGAATGAAATGGAAAAGAAGATTTTCGAAAAACAAGTCAAAGAAGCAGAGCGTGAAATAGAGGAGATCAAGTGAGAGGATTATATTCTGGGTGAAGTGGACACTATCTCTTCTAGGGATTCCCCCTCCTCTCCACCCCCCCACCCCCGCGCCCCCAAAGACATTTGTAAAGCTCAAACACCAACAGACTTAAGCTGGGAAAACCTTGTCTTATTCTGGTTTGCAAACTATTCCAAAAACAGTGTTCAAACCTTCCAGCATTGTTTCAGAGCCCTCACTCCTCAACTATTTGGTAGCAGTGTTGTAGAGTGTTTTGGGTATTAATATGCAAATGTAGGCATCTGGCTTTGTCTCATCACTTCTGCCTCCAGTACTGAAGTGTTGCAATCAAAAGCTTTTAGTTTAGCTGCATTGAAGTTAGGAATTCAGAGCCATTTGTAAAGCTTTGGGCACTGCTTTGGGTGTACTGATGTTCTGTATAGTGCATTTCAGAATTGTGGTAGAGTTAAACTCCTATAAAGCGAGCGTCAAGAATCTGTGTGCGCTAAGGTACGTGTGTGTGTGAATTTGCCTCATTCAAATAGGTGCCATTTGGGCTTGTCTAAATTATAAAAATTAACTGTTTGTAGACAACACTTTTCTGCATTCCTTTCATCACCCCTATTGCAAAGTATATTAGTGTGTCACCTTAGGGCATTGTCACGTCTGGGTGCTGTGAAAGGAAAATACAGTTTATACACAGGTTAAGGTACTCTCTTAGAGACATTCTAAAGTCCATAAGAGGATTTAGACACAAGTCTAAGTTATACGGTAGGTGTATTACAGCTTTGGCAGCTACGGTATACTAAGGGAGTTAATTAATGTGTGTACCTAGTGTCATTTATTTGTGTTATCGTGGTAGCTAGGAGCCCTGGTCATGGACTGGTCCACATTGTGCTAAACACAGCATGTCCTGTTAATCACAGAGTGTTGAGGATTTTTTTCCAAGGGGCCTATGGGAATTAGGGAACCAACTTCTATTGGAATTCAGAGAGAATTGGGAGTCTGAAGCCCTTAGATCCCTTTGTCTTCATTATAGAATGATTTCCAATCTCGTGTCACTTCAGTCCCATACAACCTGTCTCATGACATGCTGTGAGCCTAACAAACAGAAGTGCTTACCTTCTCTTGCTGTTTGCTGGCAGGCCTTGATGTTACCAAAGGAAGTATCTGTCCCTAGAAAGCCTGTATTCTGCAGGTGTGCCAGGGGTGGGAGAGGGAAGGCAAACAGATGAAGCAAATGCCAGTGTCAGATCATCTTAACAATGATTAAGAGCCTGAGTCTCTACACTTCCCATTGAAGGCAATGAGATTTGGAGGTGTACAGCGCTTTGCAAGATTAGGCATAGAAAGAGACCCAATGGCTGATGTGATCATTTCTTCTTCCCCATACTTTTAGCCATCTGCCAGAGGAGGCCTTATTAGGAAACAGACTGGATGAGCATGACTGGGAGAAGATTTCCAACATCAATGTAAGTTGGTAGACCAATTACTTAGACCCAGATTCTGCCTCTCTTCCTCTCCAAGTTGCCCCATTGATTTCAATGGGACTTTTTGTGAAATAAAGAACTACTTTGGGTGGACAAGGGAGGTAGAACCCAGCCTTTAGCACTTCGCTCTTTTCAAAGGGCTGCAACCCAAACCATGATTTAACTTCCAAATATCCATCTGGGTTCAAAGTGGGAGGGGACAGGTTTGAGATTTGGCATTGTGGAAGGGATTCAAAAGTTAGGTGCCAATGGAAAATACCCAACTCTTTACACCAAGATTATAACAGCAAAATATATTTGAAAATTTATTTAAGAAATAAGCCTTTTGCATCAATCTCACTCAGTTTGCTAGGATATTTCGGTAATGTCTGCAAGGCAGAGCCAATCTGTGTTGTTTCTCTTAGTTTGATGGAAGTCGCAACGCAGAAGAGCTGAGGAAATTCTGGCAGAACTGGGAGCATCCGACCATCAACAAGAGGGAGTGGAATGAAGAGGAGATAGAGAAGTTAAAGGAAATAGCTGCGAAACATAATTGTCTGGACTGGCAAACTATAGCCCAGGAGCTTGGGGTAAGGTGTTCCCCACTATGAACCAAATATTTATTTGAGGCGTAGGGTTAGATTTGAAAATAATGCAGCCTGTGCTGAGAAGTGACTTGCAGTGATGGGTGTACTGTAGGGTGCTGTTTTGAAAAGAAGTTCATTGTAGTGCTCAGGAAATGGATAAACCAAGCGAGTCCTAGCAAGGCATAGTGTAGGCAGGTGCTATATGCAGACCTCCCCACACATACTCCTCCATTCTGACCTCTAGCATTTCTGCTGTTCTAGTTCTGGGCCTTTCTCCAATAGGTAAGACACTAGTTGTGTACTGGCATTGCATAAGGAATATTTCTGCTAGCACATCCAGGGGAGGTGAGGCGAGGCTGAGATCACCAAACTCCTGGCGCTTATAACTTAAAATCAGAGGTGAAAGATGAAAGATGCTCTCTGCAAGTTTTCTCTTTATTGTATACCCTCTTGCTGCTTGAGGAAAATGTAAGCCAGAAACCATGCTAACAAATGCTTTTGTGAGAAACACTCGAGGGAGCATAACCAAAACCTCTTAACTTGTTCACTTTCTAGAAATTGAAGCAACCAGAAAAACGTTTCCCTTCTTGACTCTAGTGAATGTGGGTTTTATGAACACTTCATAGGCATGTCAACACACACTCCAATCTATGCAGGACTTTTTCCAGGCAGTGTCAATTGAAGGCTAACAGTGTGTAACTGCCCCACTTGGGTGGCAATAACTTACCATTTGTACAGCAGCAGGGAACTCCTTGCACCATGGTGTCCAGTTCCAGTGTCGACACTTTAAAAAGGATGTTATAAAATTGAAGAGGGTTGAGAAAAGTCGTGGTCTGGAAAACCTGCCATACAGGGAGAGGTATAAGCTGAATTTATTTAGCTTCTCAAAGAGAAGGTTAAGTGGTGACTTTGATCAGTTTATGTGGGGAGAAGAGTTCTGAAGGATGGCTCTTCAATCTAGCAGACAAAGGCATAACAAGATCCAGTGGCTTGGAAGTTGTAGCTAGGCAGATTCAAAGTGAGAAACAAGGCACAACTTTTTAACGGAGTGTAATTTGCTGGTGGGACAATTTACCGGTGGGACAGTTTACCAAAGGATATGGTGGATTTTCCATCACTTTAAGTCTTTAATCAAGATTGAATGTCTTTTTCTAACAGAGATGCTTTAGCTCAACCGCAAGGTCAGGGCTTGATGGAGAAATTGCTGTGAAGCTCTGTCTTGTGTTATGCAGGATGTCAGACTAGATGACCATAATCAGCTCTTCTGGCCTTAATTTGTGAAAGGAGGAAAGATAACGAATCAGTGAGAGCTGGTGTTGGACCATTAATTGACAATGATTATAATCACTTCACTGTCATCTGGTGCTCCCTTCCATGTGCTGTATACACTTGTTATCTTGGTTGTCTTAAACTTCAGTGACAAGCTCTTTGAGTAGGGACTGTCTTTTCATTGTGTGTAGTGCTTAATACAATTGAGCCCTTGTCCCTGACTGGCACTACTGCAATATTAATAATTAAAAGGACTGGATTTGAACCACCACAGGTTCATGCCAGAGCCAGATTGATTCAGCCCTCTCTTTCCTAGGTCACAATGCCCCTTGTGATCTAAGTAACTTTTGTTCT
The DNA here is from genome assembly GCF_965152235.1 of Eretmochelys imbricata. Classification (NCBI taxonomy): domain Eukaryota; kingdom Metazoa; phylum Chordata; order Testudines; family Cheloniidae; genus Eretmochelys; species Eretmochelys imbricata. The sequence continues at coordinate 21,225,437 of NC_135587.1, forward strand.
TTTATTAAGACAAACCGAAGTGCATTCCAGTGCCTGCAGAAGTTTCAAGCCTACAATAAAGACTTCAAGAGGAAAGAATGGACAAAGGAAGAGGACCAGATGCTTCTACAGCTCGTTCAAGAAATGAGAGTAGGAAGCCACATACCTTACAAGAAAAGTAAGTGATCTCCAAGGCAACCTCCTCCCTTGTACTCACGGAGCCCGAGTCTCCAAGGTCTTGTTTTCAGTGATGTTCCCAATGTGCGATGCACTTTCCCAATACAAAAGGTGACATGGTCCCTGTTCTGGAGAGGTGGAGTTAATTTCATGCAATCCTTGGACTTTCCTCCTTTAATTTAAAAGGCTCATCTGCAGTCATGACACCTGGTGCCAGGAGTCCATCATATCTTCCAAAGATGGATGTGGTCAGTACTTGGATGCAAAACCTCCCGGGTGCTGCAAGGTTTGTTGTTGGGAGTGGTGTATGTTTGTAATACGCATGATTCTAGTATAAATGGTAACACTTCTTACACACTGTGTGTTCTCGGTTTTTGTTACATGCCAGTTGTGTTTGAGAAGTTAAATATTTAAGTCATAACTACAATGTGCTTTAACAGGAATGCTAGAAACATCGTATTAAAAGCAGAATTTAAATATTTCTTTCAATTTCTAGTTGCTTATTACATGGAAGGAAGAGACTCTATGCAGCTAATTTACCGCTGGACAAAGAGTGTGGATCCCAACCTAAGGAAAGGATTCTGGACACCAGAGGAAGATGCTGTAAATTCCTTTCTTTTCTCTAATGCTAGAAAAATGACCAACATGCAATCTCTGCTGGGTTCATTAGTGAAACATTAACTTTAATTAGTGTTCTATGGACACTTGACTGTCTTCACACATTATCCAGGGACAGAAGCGGGTTGTGATTTCTATTACAAGGATGGCATAGGTGCTGTACAGACCCAGAGGTAGATGTGTAACTCCCCTGAAGAGCTTCCAATTTGCTCTGACCAAATTTTACTAGAGCTGAAATGCCAGTCTTACTTCTCTTCCTCATGCACTAGACCAGTGTAGCAGTGGTTTCATTTGAAAATGAACTTTGGTAAAGTAATGGGTATTATTAAAAGTAAAATTAATTTTATCATTGCTGATCCTTGGAGTTACTCAGAGGGGTCATGCCAGATAATTTATGCCCCCAAATTAAAGTCCTCCTGTGATGGATCTTTATTTGCCTCTTCTATGGGGGTGGGGAGGGAGGGTGGGTGTGATTGGGAGGGCACAGACCTGATGAAGGCAGAATTAATTAAAAGCAGGGTGTGATGCATATAGCTAGGTAATTCCCAAAAGATTCCAGCCAGTGGAGACTTGTTAGCTTGGAATGACTTGGATGCGTTACCCGCCTAATTTTTCTTTGTGTAATTCATGTAGAAGTTGTTGGCAGCAGTTGCTAAGTATGGAGAGCGTGACTGGTATAAAATTCGGACAGAGGTACCAGGAAGAAGTGATGCTCAATGCAGAGACAGGTCCGTATAGTGACTAAAGGAATCTTGCTTCCAAGTTCTCTCCTTTTGTAACAAAGATGCAGCATTTTTTAAAAAAAAAAAAAGGATTTTTACAATACGTGCACCTAGTTCCTCTACGCACCTTTCACAAATAAAAACCTTCAAAACCTATATTCTAAATAGAACAGAGGCCAGAAGGAATCTCAGCATATCCCCTCCCACATTTTCACTATTTGATTATTGTGTGCACGTCTATGAAAAGTCTAGTCAGTGACTCTTGTGATCTGTCACTGATGTGGGGAGTTAAAAGTGCTCAGCACCTTCCAGGATTAGGCCCTAAATTAGCAATTGTGCTTGAAGTGTATCTAGTTTTGTGTTGCCTTTACTACTACTCAATTGAGAGTCCTGGGATCTTTGAGAACTAAGGACTTGCATTACCAGCAATGGCTCTGCAGTGTCAAGGATACAGGTACGTGGGACTACATGGGGAAGGAAGGGGTCCACTGATTTTATTCTCCATTTAACTTTAGAAACATATCTCAAGAAAGAGAACATTTAATCCCGTTAATCTTTTGTATCAAATCTTTTAATTTTCTAGGTATTTAAATGCATTACACCACGACGTAAAGAAAGGCAGGTGGAGTTTAGACGAAGAAGAAAAGTTAATTGAACTGGTAGAGAAACATGGTGTGGGTAAGTTTTCACTGTGGCATGATCTTTAAGGGCTTGTAATGGTTTGAGCTGCCTTCCCCCCCCCCCCCCCCCAATTTCATTAAAATCCTGCAGTTGATACTGGAGAGCTTTGCAATATGCATTTCTCAGTAAGAAGCAATCTTCCATGTATGGTATGGCCTGCATGTAGTGATCTCTGGAAGAGGGAGACTGTTTACCTAAAGAAGTCTTGAGTTGTTTCTGTGCAATATGCAGTCCTGGTTACAGAAACCCTCTGCTTGTGAAGTTGACCAGTAGAGGGGGAAGAATTCTATAAATGGGCTCCCCTGTGCATCATTCTCTTTCAGGATAAGATCTTATGGCACTACAGAAGCTTTGGGCAGGCAGCTATACACTTTCCTCTTCTAATAGTAATTACTGGAAGGGAATCTTCTTTCCTGCTTCTAACACCAGCTACAAGTGTATAGCAAAGAGAGGTTGAGTTGGAGCACAGGTCTGGGAACTAGGGATTCCTCTAGTTTTGGTCCAGCTCTGAAACTGACTCTTCGTGGCTTTGGACAAGAAATTACATAACATTTGTATAGCACTTTTCATTTGGCTCACATCCAGTCTTGTGTTCCTAAAGCTCGTGCTTCAGGGCTTTAGCTGGCCACCTGCAGGGGTCAGGAAGGGATTTTTCCCCATCTCCCCACAATGTAACTAGGATTTTTTGTGGTCTCCTTCCTCTGAAGCATCAGGGATGGCGACTGCAGGAGGTGAGACATGGATAGGGGGTTGGCCATGGCCCTGAGGTGGTACCAAGCATTCTGTTTCTCTCAGGTGCTTGGCTGCCTGGCTCTTGCTCACATGCTCAGGGTCTAACTGATCACCATATGTGGGATCGGGAAGGAATTTCCCCCCAGATCACATTGACAGTGACCTAGTTTGTTTGTGTTTTTTTTTCTGGCTTCCTCTGCAGTGTATAGGTTGTTCCTGGAGAGTTTTTTGAATTAGCAAACTACTCACTCACTAATCACTCGCCAGGATTATCTGGGTATATCTCCTTTCCTTCTCATTGTGAGGGCCCCGGGTGCCTCTGTCCCTCTTATTCTCTGCCTGTGGCACAAAAGGGTTTAGTCTCCTGTGAGCTGTAATGCTTTGGTCTAATTTTGGTGGCTGGATTTAGTGTGTCGGTGGCTGGGTGGTGGTGGTGGTTGCCTATGATAGACAGGATAACAGACTAGATGATCTGGTGGTCCCTCCTGACCTTAAACTCTATGTGCAAAAAGCACTTCCTTTAAAAATCACACTGCTTTCTGAATGTTGGCCTACTCTTGACGCAGGTAACTCCTCAGATTACTGGAACTGAAAGAGATTAGAGAGAAGAACAGTCACCCACTTTTCTAGTTTATGTACTTTGCACATTTCACAGCACTTTGCGTATTGTCCATTTCAGCTTCCCTGTGTAGCTGGTCAGTTTCCTCTATCAGGGCCTTTCACAGAGAGGCATGGGAGAGAGAGAGAGAACTTTTTAAAAGTAATACAATGTGATCATAAAGCCACAAAAAACTGGCTGGGAGCTCAGGGCAGGTGTAGGATCTGAAACTAGTTGGAATTTTTCTTAAATTGACCAGACTTCAAACTGACATCCCTCTTTTTTTAATCCTTGTGTAACCCCTGTCTGGTAGGCTGTATTCTACATGTTGCTGTGAAGGAAGTTGAGGCGCAGAGGATCGGATTCAGGAACGCACATAAGCATGTGTTTAAGTCCCCTTGACGTCACTGCTTAAAGTTAAGCATGTTCTTGTCTGACTTCCTGAACTGGTACCAGAGGTTTTGACTTGCCTAAGGTCAGCCAGCACATCTGTAGCAGACCTAGACACAGAAGCTAGATCAGTGTCCAGATATAATGATTTAATGACCTATAACCTCTTCAGAATTAGCATTTTGAGGGATACTCTGATGCCCGATTTTTCTTAAAAGAATTACTATTCAGTGAAAAAAATCTTAAATAAAAATCTTCCTGAACAGTATAAATCCAATATTATCTGGAGGCTAATCTGGTGAGAGGGGGACTTGCTTTCCTTAATTTAAGATATTAACATGGCCCAACTATTTATCTCCTTAGGTCACTGGACCAAAATAGCTTCTGAATTACCACACAGAACTGGCTCCCAGTGTCTAAGCAAATGGAAAGCCATGATTGGGGCTAAGGTATTGTAACTCTCTGATCTGGTGTAATGGGTTATGTTCCTTTTCCTTTGCAGTAATCAAATGACCTGTTTAGAAGTAGAACATCCTTCTATGCTGTAGACCCATCTTATTTAAGAAAAGACTGGGAAAAGTCAATCTGACTCGGGTCAGTGAGCATTCAGGACCCAGGTCCTAGGACCCTGTTAGTGGGGTGGGTTGGAGCCCGAGTCCTACTGTGATTGGATCCTCGCCCTGCCATTTTGAAGCATGGATGCAGCTCAAGCTGTGGACCTGAGTCAGAAAGTTGGTGTAGTCCAGTGTGGATGTGTTAGCACGGCCATGAGACCCAGGTCCAGAAATTGTAAGCCCAGGTTTACGATGCCATGTGGACACTTTCAAACATGGGCTTGGAAACAGCAAGTCCACAAGCCTGGTTCCCACAGAAGTGGGATTACAGTGCAGTGTAGACACCCTGTGGCCAGATCTTCAGTGGGGGCTGAACACACTTGCAAATAAGAAGAAATGGGGGAGACACACGTCATTGGTGAATATTTGTCAGCTCTTATTTGTTGGGGGTGTGTGTGTGTGTGTGTTTTTAATGCTCAACAGAAAAAGTCTGGGCCGAGGAAACGCCTTCAGAAACGCAGGCGAGTGCAGAGACACAGTTCCAGCTCTTCAGAGAGCAGCAGCGAGGATTCAGAGCGAATGGATAGCTCTGAGGGCGAAATAGACTCTCCCTCAGGATTCAGGGGTACGGTGCCTGGCCTCGACCTGTGGATCCCGACGAGGACAGATCCGGCCAAGTGCTGGCAAGCCAAACACTTGATTCCCTCCCTCTACTGTTCCAAAAGTGCTCTTGTAAAGGGACAGTTAAAACGAATTCCAGCTACATCTTTTGGGGGAGGCAGGGACAGAGTCCCAACTGATTCAGCAGGGATAAGTACCATACTGAAAGGTATTGGGTGTCCACCTTCTACTGACATCAATTTGAAGGATCCAGAAGAACTGGTAAAGGAGGTGAGCATTGACTTCTACTTTAAAAAATTGTACTGTTAGGCTGTCAACTGAGCTCAGGCTGTGAAGCATTAATCAGGTTGGATGGGAGGTGGCAAAGGCAAGTGGTGTGTGTGATTATGGCCTCTTTTTTCTTCTCTGAATCAATACTGGACCGCTGCTTCTTTGTGTCATTAAGACAGACCATCTTTTGGATGAAACGTAAAATCCAAGGCCTTTTTGGAATCCTCAAAGCCTCTGTAGCACTTCCTGTAAGAATAGGGTGTTAACCTCAAGGTCCTAGCCAAGTGCCAATGTCGTCAAATGCATTCTGCTTGTCAATTCCTTCTGCCATGACACTCTCTTCCTGCCCAAACTGTGGCTTCATGTGGCTGTCAAACAGTGGCCACGCGCCCCTCTTTCCCCCCAATGATGGTATTGCTGGGGCAAGGAAGAGCCCTCTGTGCACAGGGGTCTGTTAATATAAATTGTAGAGCATCTGGGGTTAAAAGCTAACAAACGAAAGTGTATATTAGCTGTGGGAGCCTCTGTTAATCTCAGTGCAAATGAGGTATTTGCATAACTCAGGGGGAAAATGTAATGATACTGTGTCTGGATCACACTCTTCGAGGTTGTTCTGGAAAATCAAATGATCAGGTATAGCATTGGCTTGATATTCAATCAGTTATACTGTTTGATTTGCCTGAACAACTTTGCCACACCCCAACAGGATGAGGTGCCTTTGGAAAGTTTTACCGAGTATGGCTTGTGGAGACTTTAATTACCCAGTTTTTATGGGAAAAGTTTCAGGTTTGCTCCCCCCACTGTGAAGCCAGAAAAGCAGAACAGGTGGGTCAAAAGGGTCCTAAATTTCGGTTTCCTAATTTTTTTTTCCTTTTGTAACACATAAAGTTTCCTCTGAAGTATCTGCAAAGCAAACATTGCAGCACTGGGCTAGTGTGTGAGAGACAGAAAGTTAATCTGACAACAAATGAAAGTTGAGCTGGTTACTTTGAGAAAATGCAACAAATAGCAGAAATATTGAGTGTCTTGTGTCCTTCTGATGCAGATATCCAGCTGGCAGTACGGATTAGTTCTTCACAAGACTCTTAATCCTGTAAACTTTTGTTTTGGTTCATGCCTTAGATAAATTCATGGAGGATAGGTCCACTGATAGCTAATAGCCAAGATATTCAGGGATGCAACCCCATGCTCTGGGTGTCCCTAAACCTCTGACTGCAAGAAACTGGGACTAGATGATAGGAGATGGATCACTTGATAAATTGCCCTGCTCCATTCGCTCCCTCTGAAGCACCTGGCACTGGCCACTGTCAGAAGACAGGACACTGGGCTAGATGGACCATTGGTCTGACCCAGTATGGTCATTTTATGTTCTTACGGCTTTTGTATACTTTCCTCTAGGCATTCATAAGAGGAAAGCAAGTGTTAAAGGTTACCCTGGAAGATGTGAGGAGAGTGCTAAGAAATAATACCTATTCTCAGAGGAAATGCGTAAGTACCTTTTTGTTTGGGTGTTCTGGCTTCCCTCTCTAATAGCACAGACAATCTTTTTGTAATTCCAGATGTTCTTCATGATACCCATACGATGGACTGAAGGGAGTAAAATTCCCAAAGCAACTTTAACCCCCATGCTCCTATTTCCTGTCTGAGCTCTCGTTAAAGGGCCAATGATGTGTGTGGATCTGAGACTGCCTCTAAAAGCGTACCTAGCCAGGCTACACACTTCAACAGTGCCAGGGCTTTAGGGACAGAGAGTTCCATGTGCTCTCCACTAAACCTAGTGCCTTGCACTTCTCATTTATATGTCCCGATGGAAGGCTTCACTTTAGTGCACATGTGATCAGCCGAGTTTGTTTTTTAATCTTCCGTGAATGACCAAACACACAAGTGTTTCAACTGGTGGTTTATCCAGTGTGATATGCCACAGGGAGCAGCGTTTGAACCTCAGTTGTGTAGATAAGCAGATAGGTAGCTAATGTGCAATTAACAAGGGAGGCAAAACAAACAGTCTAATTGGTCAGCTTCTTACAACCTATGCCCTTTCCCCATCTACACTCAAATAGTGGAGTGCCCTGTAACTAATAATATTGGCATCCCTAAAGATGTGGTTATGAACCCACGTTGATGCACTTCATGAAGAGATAGTGAAGGGGAAACAGAAGGATAACAGTACTCTCAATTCCTAACCTAAACAATCTTATGGCTCTGCTATAATCATTTAATGTTGGTGGTCTGACCTATAACCCCCTCAACCCCCCCTGTAAGAAATCCAGGGTGTATATGCTTTCTTCTAACCTGCAGCCTTTATTTTAACACACACTAAGTGTTTGACCCCAGTGGCTGGTAAAATGGAATAAAAACCCGCTGGAGCAGATCCTCCACTGGCATACATCGGCATCGTTCCATAGAATTCCATGGAGCTCTGCTAATTTACAGCAGCCGGTTTGGATTTTTGTGAGTTTATATCTTTGTTCTGCCACATACAGGAAGATGGGCTACGGAAGCCTTGTGTCCCCTCTTCAGCAGTGGTTTCTGGAGTGACACCAGGCACATCAGTCGGCCAGGTGCTTCAGGGATTACAGAACACAATGGAGAAACAGTACCGTCGCCAGAGAGAGCAATTCCAAAGAAAGAAGCTGGAGAGGAGGCTCCTGATGGCAGTGACTCCATGGGTGGGCAATGTCCTACTGCCTTGTGCCTTTAGAGCCGAGAGGGTGGCGTCCCGTCAAACAAAAGGTACCGTTGACCCATCAGGTTTCTAAGTGTTGTCGTCCTCCTCCTTCCCCCCCCACCTTTCACAAGCATGGCACCAGACTCTTAAACACGGCTCCAGGATTGTGCCTTAGGACACAGCACCTTTCATCTCAGGATCTCAAAGCACCTTTGACCACCTCAGGTGTAAGGTAAGTGGCATTACCTCTTACCATTTACAGCACAGGTACCAGAGACCCCAGAGAGGGGAAGTGGGTAGCCCCATGTCACACAGCAAGATGGCAGCAGAATTGGCAGTAGGACCCAGGAGTCATATTCCTAGTCTCCTGTCCTAACCACTGGACCACACGCTTCCTGTGTAGGTTAGATTTTATTGAAGCAGTACTTTTTTCCTATCCACAAGTCACTGTTAATCAAGAGGCAGGGAATTATGCTCATATATTTACTCAAAATATATGGTCATTCTGAGATAGAGTATTAACAGAGGGGATTCTCTTTTGCCAGTCTGTTATAAGAGCAGGGTGAGTTGCAAGTGTTATTCAGCTTCTCAAATGTTGATATTGGAGGGGTGCTGCTCATAACCCTCCACAGACCTATGTGAATGTCCACTTAACATTTTTATTTTTTACATTGGACTCTTTTTTCCAGCTCTTGTTATTCAAGAACAGCTTCAGACAGTCACGCTGGGCAGCACTCCGGTGTTCGCACTCTTCATTCAGGTGGGCACCGCTGCATTAACTGAACTCCAGAATTTTAACAGTTATTTTTATACTTGTAGTTGATAGATATTTAACATCCATGACTGGCACCCCATTTTGCTCTTGAATGGTTATGTCTCACTGTATTTATATGGCCCATGTATAGAAGCCATGATTGTAAATTCAGCTTAAAAAAAAAAAAAAAATCTTGCAATACAAAGAATCAACTACTACCTAGCTTCTTTCCAGTGGCAAGAAAAAGACCCTGAGATTCTTCAAATGAAACGTCTCCTGTTTGCAGGGTGCCGTTCCCTCCACCCCCAGAATGCCTCTCTTCCAAGCTTAACTTTAACATAAGATTTTTGTCTCCTTGTAGCTCTTCCAGATTGACACTAGTGGCTGCATGAAGGTTATTCGTGAGAGGAAGATGAGGCAGTCGGACCTCATCAAGGCCATGGCTGGGAATGCAAGGAGACTTCAGCAGGTACTGTATGTGGTGTTTCAAACCCTGTCCCATCGTGCAGGCCTCAAGGGGATGCCTGGGTGGAAATAATCGACTGCTTGTGTCAAGGGAAGCTGTACGTATTCTGTTTGTCAGCTGCTGCTTTGTACTTTTCACAGAGGAGAGACCAAAACCAACGTTAATGTAGCTCAGTGGATAGGGCCCCGAACTGGGCAGTTGGAGACCTGGGTTCAGTTTACAGTTCTGCCACTACCTCTTGGTGACCATAGTCTAGTCACTTAACCTCTGTTTTCCTCAGCTATAAAATGAGGTTAATAAAAGTCACTTACCTATGTAAAGCTCTGTGAGATCTACTAGTGAAATGCTGTATTAGAAGAGGAAGTGGCTGTTGTGAATTTGTAATTACAACTGGCAAAATGGCTTGTCTAGACAGTCGAAGCTTGAATACCTTATGCTCGCTGGGTCTGCTGATAATGATTCTCTTTTCAAAAGCTGGTGGTAGGCTCTCCCACACATCCCCTCCATACCCTATGTGCAGGCAGTGAAACACTTATTTATCTGTATTGCAGTAGGGTCTGGGAGGTAATGGGGAAATAGTGAAGATGTCTTTGCTGTTGGTGTTCACAATAATGAAAGGGTCAGCTGGACCCTTGCCTTCATGAGCTGATGCTCTGTGGCTGAATGATTCAAGTGTTGCTAGCTGGCTCCAAGAACAACATCATCTACCAAAGAGGATTGTTTGTGTGTCTCTTACCAGAAGTTCTGACTACTGTTCTAGGCCAAGTCCTGTGGACCTGCTGCTCAAACTCTCCAAAAGAGGCATGTGGTGTCAGTAGAAGGGAAGATAAGAGAAATCAGACATGCACAACTCTACTGACATCATTAGTTTTGTTGGGGTCCACTTCTGACATATATTTTCAGTGTCCTGAGGATATTTTCCTGCGATGCACCAATGCATAGCTGCCAGAATCATGTTTTCCTGCAGGAGTAAAAGCTCTCCCAGAAACATCTGGAGAAATGATATATCCACAATATGAGTCCCCTCTACTTCAGTGCCATGTCTCTGATCTCTAGATATCCCAAGAACATAATTCATGTCTGTTTTTGTTTTTTGCAGCCCTCCTGCAGTTCCAAGAACTCTTCAGGTACCTACCCGAACACTTCCATTTATTTTCACAATGTACAGGGACTTGTGCTTAGTTAATCCTGGTTAATATAACTCTTCATCTAATCTGATAAAAGCCTCAAGAACAAAATCACTTTAAATTTTACTCTCTGGTAGCTTTTAAGCTGGTTGTATTTGATCATTCAATTACTGGCCATAGAAAGATGCCACTTAATAAAGAAGGGCAAAGATTCTGGAGGGACAGGGTGACCAACAATACTGTGACATCATCTCTGGGCATTAGCACGGTAATACTGTTGAAGGCTAGGTGTTCTGGCAGAGCACCTGGGCACGGTCTAATACTGAATGCTGCTGTTATGTTGACCTGATTGAGTGGGTGTTCGCTTCAATGGTATATAATACTGCCAGTAAGCACCGCCCATGACTCCTGGGACGATAGTTACATTCACTCCTCATTACTGGGGTTCAAGTATGTCACTCCTTTTTTTTTTTTTTTTTTTTTTTGAGGTCCTCAGAACAGGGCTGATTCGATCCATTTTCTGTCATAGCATCCCCCGGAGCTCCCTTTTAGCATGAATGGTAGTTGTGTGTTGCTTACCCTATGGTTTAATAGCTAGAGAGTGACTTTTAAAGCCTCATTTTGGCTTTGAAAGCATTGCTAAAATCTCTTCTTTCTGCAGGCTTGCCAGCACAGTCCCGCTCCCAGAAGGCCGCAGGAAAGGGAAGAGCCAGAAGACCCATCGCCTTAAAAGCAAAGGAGAACCCTGCAGCTGTTTCGGCAGGTGTCCCTGCTCTTCCCACTCCCAGGCAAAAGCCTAAAACAGTCTCAGAATTACTGAGGGAGAAAAGGCTGCGGGAGTCCAGGGCTAAGAAAGCTTTGCAGAGAACAGTGATTCTTGCCCCCCAGGTGTTGGTTTCGCCCTCTGTGATAATCCAGCACCCTGTGCAGCAGGTAATTCCTGCCCCACAAAGAGGAAGTGAGCCTCCGACAGCTGGGCTGGCAGGTAGCAGGAATGCTCAGGCAGCGTGTGCACCAGTGCCCCTACCTGCATTTACTCCTGTTGTGGCTCCTGTCCCCTCTCCCAAACCTGTCGGAAGCCATTCATCTCCAGTCCCAGACTCCGCAGAGAGCGCTTGCTCCTCCGAGAGGAGAGCAAAATCCAAGAGAGAGCTCAATGAGGCAGCTTTGGGAGATGTGTCCAAAGGCGAGGCTTCTCAGGACAGACCTATGGGTGCAGGGGAGAATGGCCTGTCCCAGGGGTGCAAGAAAGCTCAAGCATTTGGTGGCAGCTCAGCACCTGTAGTCTTGCAAAACCATGCCTTTGTGCCGCATCAGATTGCATTGATGCCGTCTTCAGCCATTTCTCTGAACCCTGCCGCCATGAAGTCAGGCCCCAAGGAAACCTCTCCCTCCACATCCACGACTTGTGCCCCAGCCCTGGTCAGATCACAGCAGAATGCTATCAATCTGTTGCCTGCTATCCTAGCTCCCCAGAGGGGGTCTCATGTGGTTCCCAAGAACATCATGCCCATCACCTGGGTGGTAACACCACAAGGTTTGATCCCCACCTCTGTACAAGCATTGGTGAGTGTTCACAGCCAAGGGAAGCAGCCCGCAGCTGGGATCATAGGCAGTGCTGCCAAAAATCAGAGTCGGACTGGAGAGACCTCTGCCCCAAGAGTGCCGCTGATGCCAGCCGAAGCAAGTCACCCTTCCATCAGGTGCACAGGTGCACAAGTGCTGAGCCCACAGTTAGTGGAAGGGGCACCCTCAGGGAAGACTGTTTGCTTAAACCCTTCCACTCGTCCCTCATCCATAACCTCCTTGGATCCTGGGCACAGCTCACCCAGCGTGACTCCTCCAGCTCCTGCCTCTTTAAACAGCCTCTCGAGGATATCCAACTCCTCTGGAGAGAGGAGTGCAACTCCAATGAGCCTTCCAGATGAAGGAGCAGCTCTGCACCCCAGCCCTGTGTTGTTGCCCCAAGTGAAGCCTCCTGCAAGCACTCCGTGGGCTGACCAGCTCTGCTTGCCAAGTCTCCCTGGCACAGGTGAGAGCAGTAACTGCAATATGCTCACCGGGGTTGCCTCCAATCCAAAAGTCCTGCTGGAAGGGAGCCTGGTGCAAAGGCCGGATCGGCTTCTGGCCTGTAACAACATAGTAGAGAACTCGGACTCTCCTGGTGCACAGGTAACAAGGAACAGGCCTATCTTCCCAAAGCCACAGAGCACCCCAAACGTGGATAACCCCCCTGGATTGCCCACACCCAATGCCGAAAAGAACCTCCTGGACGTCAGCCTT